>NC_091289.1:50280456-50585841 GCF_032444005.1 Ranitomeya imitator | reverse complement strand
TGTGCAGCAAGTTTTGCGCATGGCGAGTTTTGCGCGTGGCGAGTTTTATGTGTGGTGCCTTTTGAGTATGTGCAAGTTTTGTGTGAGGCAACTTTTGCATGTGTTGCAAATTTTGTGCATGTGGCAATTTTTCCGCGTGTGCAAGTTTTGCGTGTGGCGAGTTTTCCATGAGGTGAGTTTTGCACTTGTGGCGAGTTTTGCGTGAGCCTAGTTTTTGCATGTGGCGAGCTTTGCGCGTGGCGAGTTTTGAGCGGCGACTTTTGTGTTTCGACTTTTATGTGGCGAGGTTGGTGTATGTGTGGTGAAATGTGTGCTGAGGGTGGTATATGTGTTCAAGCACGTGGTAGTGTGTGGCGCATTTTGTGTGTGTGTTCATATCCCCGTGTGTGGTATCTCATGTCGGGGTCCCACCTTAGCAACTGTACGGTATATACTCTTTTGCGCCATCGCTCTCATTCTTTAAGTCCCCCTTGTTCACATCTGGCAGCTGTCAATTTGCCTCCAACACTTTTCCTTTCACTTTTTCCCCATTATGTAGATAGGGGAAAAATAGTTTGGTGAATTGGAAAGCGCGGAGTTAAAATTTCACCTCACAACATAGCCTATGACGCTCTCAGGGTCCAGACGTGTGACTGTGCAAAATTTTGTTGCTGTAGCTGCGACGCCTCCAACACTTTTCCTTTCACTTTTTTCCCCATTATGTAGATAGGGGCAAAATTGTTTGGTGAATTGGAACGCGCGGTTAAAATTTCGCCTTACAACATAGCCTATGACGCTCTCGGGGTCCAGACGTGTGACTGTGCAAAATTTTGTGGCTGTAGCTGCGACGGTGCAGATGCCAATCCCGGACATACATACACATACACACATACACACATTCAGCTTTATATAGTAGAAGATGTAATCCATCTCATCTATCCTGTCAGCTCCTGCTGTGATTTTACTTTAAGCGGCAGCTGAATTGCGGGCTTTTCTTCTATCTATATATGTAATATATACATATATGTGTGTCACTGACATCTATATGTTTTGAAGAATATTTCCTTAGAAGACAGAGAATTGCTCTATGTAAAAGCTTATGTTAAAATCGCTTTGCAATCGGATAGCAATTCGGATGTAAATCAGCTGCTAAGTGTGAAAAATCAGATTGTACTGGCATGATACCTGCATTACACTCGTGCGACTCTCGGCAGGGAGACTCGGACCGATTTTTCATACGTTTAGTGTGACTTCGGCCTTACACATATTCTCTAATTGAGCTTGTATGGATTGGAAATAGGGGAGCGACGTGCTCTTGACTAAAGTGGTTCTTCCCTTTCAAATATGTTCAGTTTGTTAAAAAATAACAAACCCTACTGCACACACTTTCCCAGGGTCCACAGCATAGCAGCCAATCAGTGAACTCAGCGTCTCTGCCAGTGTGCACTGAAGTCACTGATTGGCTGTCAATGTTACGTCACAGCCAATGTCAGACATTGGGAGCAGCAGCAGAGACTCGCAGATGGACCTGAGCAAGGTGAATAAAGCGTGGTTGATTAATTTTTAACAAAATGTAACCGGGGCTGAATATTATCCGAAAAGTAACAACTCCTTTAAGATATTGAGAAAACTCCTTTAATGGTTCACATAGTTTAGATTTTGCCAGTGACAGTGTGTGATGAATGGCAAATTTATATTTAGGAAATTTTAAAGAGAAACTCATTGAGAAATGTTCTAAATTAATGAGTTATATTATTTATTTATTTATATTATAGTAAACCGTGATCAAAGTGGCATTGTCCTAGTGGAGATACAGTATTTGATTGTAGCTTAAAGGGAACCTGTCACCAAAAATAACGCTATAAAGCTGCAGATTTGCGGTTAATCTGCAGGATAATGGTGTTATCACGCTGTCCAGCGCCGAATGCAGCGGGGAGAATAAGATCATTTTCTCCCCGCTGCATTTGCGTGCAGGCGCCGAACAGCAACACAATGCTGTTAACCTGCAGATTAACCACATATCTACAGGTTAATAGCATTATTTTTGGTGACAGATTCCCTTTAACTTGTACATTTCTTGCAACCGGCAGTATTGATAGTGCATAGCATGATATAGCATATTGTATACTGAAGCTTGTGACTTTGGAGTTGACTTTCATGTGATATGTATTGTGACATCCTAAATAACGTCTCTCCTTGCTAGCATCAAACCAGCAGTTAGAAAATGTATAGTGATTTCATTTGCTGAATCCCCCTTATGCCTGCGTGAGTGCTTTGTGGTATTTTATTTCGGTTTTGTGAAGAAGAAATAATAATGTTTAGCAAATAAAACTATGCTTGCCAGACAATCGTCGGAAAAAAAAACATTTATTATGAAAAAAGCGCTTTCTTTCCATGCAATTATATGATTAACAAAGTCCAATAAAGCGTATTATGGTGTCCGAAATTCAATGACAGCAAAGATCACATTTACAAACTGACAACTTAAAAGAGTCCCAGACATTGAAAAAAGCAATAGAAGACAAAAATAATCAGGAAAAACCTAAATGTAGGACATAAAAAGGTTTACTTAGTCTGTGGGAAGAAGTAAGCTGCCCGAAAAAATGGCTTATTGGTAGAGATGGGCGTACACCTGGATGTTCGAATCCGGCAGGTTCAGCAGAACAGTTACAAAAAGTTTGGGTTCGGGTACCAGAGCAGTACAAGAACGGACCCGGACCCGATCTCCATTTACTTGTATGGGGGTCCGAACATACAGTGTTTGCCATGCTGTCATGTGCATTACTGCAAGGCAAATACCGATTCTGATCGGCGGTAAAATCATCACCGCAGATCCCACACTGGCAAAAGACAGTGTGAGGGTGCAGCTGTGATCAAAGGAATAACGATTACCTCCGGTCATTGGTGTCGGCTGATGGGACTACTGCTCCCATCAGCCGACGCCTGCTATCGCTAATAAAAGAGAGAAGGAGCGGCTGATAGCAGTATTCATCAGCCTAATCCTGCGCTGTACATAAATATTTTTTTTTAAATGGCGTGAGTTACCCTGTATTTTTGATAACCAGCCAGGCAAAACTGGCAGCTGGGGGAAGCAGCCCTCAGCTGTCAGCGTTAGCAAGGCTGGTTATCAAGAATAGAGGGGTCCCCACGCCATCTTTTTTTAATTATTTAAATAAATAATTTTAAAAAACGGCATGGGGTCCCCCCATTTTTGTCAACCAGCCTTGCTAAAGTAGACAGCTTGGGGGCTGGTATTCTCAGGCAGGTAAGGGGAAAATGAAATTGGCCTCCCCTGCCTAAAAATAGCAGCCCATAGCAGTACAGAATGACAAACAGGTGAGGGATATTGTTGTTTTTTATTTTTGTTTTATTATAGGAGACGAGGGATTCAGTGGAATTAGGCATTAGGTGAGTATAACTGTGTTTGTTATTTTTAAATAAAAAAAGTAAAAGTGTGTTTTGTTTTATTTCAAATAAAGGACTTTATTCTGGCAGTGTGTTTATTTATCAGATAACTATAGGATTAGTAATTGATAGGTGTCTTATAGACACCTCTTTATTACTAATCCGTGGGCTTAATGTCACCAGACTGTACAAGCATGACATCAACTCCACAAATATGAACCCCACTTGCCACCACTACAGAGAAAGTGTGAAGAGCCTGGCAAAGCGCCAGAATTGGCATATCTAATAGATGCACCTTTTCTGAGGGCTGCTATATTTAAGCTGGGTGGGGCCAATACCAATATACAAATCTCCATACCAGATTGTGAATACCAGCCTGTTATGAACTGGTGATTCAGAACCACAATGGACCTAGTGGTTAAGAGCACACAAAGTGACCTGATAGTTACTAATAACATAGGACGAGCTCTGAGACGTGGGAACTCTGCTGACCGCAATCCCTAATCCTATCATACCACACTAGAGGTAGCCGTGGAGCGCTCCTGACCAGACCTAGGCGCCTCGGGCACAGCCTGAGAAACTAGCTAGCCCTGAAGATAGAAAAATAAGCCTACCTTGCCTCAGAGAAATTCCCCAAAGGAAAAGGCAGCCCCCCACATATAATGACTGTGAGTAAAGATGAAAATACAAACACAGAGATGAAATAGATTTTAGCAAAGTGAGGCCCGACTTACTGAATAGACCGAGGATAGGAAAGATAGCTTTGCGGTCAGCACAAAAACCTACAAACAACCACGCAGAGGGCGCAAAAAGACCCTCCGCACCGACTAACGGTACGAAGGTGCTCCCTCTGCGTCTCAGAGCTTCCAGCAAGCAAGAAAAACCAATATAGCAAGCTGGACAGAAAATATAGCAAACAAAAGTAACACAAGCAAAACTTAGCTTATGCAGGGCAGACAGGCCACAAGAACGATCCAGGAGAAAGCAAGACCAATACTGGAACATTGACTGGAGGCCAAGAACAAAGAACTAGGTGGAGTTAAATAGAGCAGCACCTAACGACTTAACCTCGTCACCTGAGGAAGGAAACTCAGAAGCCGCAGCCCCACTCACATCCACCAGAGGAAGCTCATAGACAGAACCAGCCGAAGTACCACTCATGACCACAGGAGGGAGCTTGACCACAGAATTCACAACAGTACCCCCCCCTTGAGGAGGGGTCACCGAACCCTCACCAGAGCCCCCAGGCCGACCAGGATGAGCCAAATGAAAGGCACGAACCAGATCGGCAGCATGAACATCAGAGGCAAAGACCCAGGAATTATCTTCCTGACCATAACCCTTCCACTTAACCAGGTACTGGAGTTTCCTTCTCGAAATGCGAGAATCCAAAATCGTCTCCTCTATATACTCCAACTCCCCCTCAACCAAAACCGGAGCAGGAGGATCAACGGATGGAACCATAGGTGCCACGTATCTCCGCAACAATGACCTATGGAATACGTTATGGATGGAAAAAGAAGCTGGGGAGGGTCAAACGAAAAGACACAGGATTAAGAACCTCATAAATCCTATACGGACCAATGAAACGAGGCTTAAACTTAGGAGAGGAAACTTTCATTGGAATATAACGAGATGACAACCAAACCAAATCCCCAACACGAAGTCAGGGACCCACACAGCGCCTGCGGTTAGCGAAACGTTGAGCCTTCTCCTGGGACAATGTCAAATTGTCCACTACATGAGTCCAAATCTGCTGCAACCTATCCACCACAGTATCCACACCAGGACAGTCTGAAGACTCCAACTGCCCTGAAGAGAAACGAGGATGGAAACCAGAATTGCAGAAAAACGGCGAAACCAAAGTAGCCGAGCTGGCCCGATTATTAAGGGCGAACTCAGCCAAAGGCAAAAAGGACACCCAATCATCCTGATCAGCAGAAACAAAACATCTTAGATATGTTTCCAAGCTCTGATTGGTTCGTTCAGTCTGGCCATTTGTCTGAGGATGGAAAGCCGAGGAAAAAGACAAATCAATGCCCATCCTAGCACAAAAGGCTCGCCAAAACCTCGAAACAAACTGGGAACCTCTGTCAGAAACGATGTTCTCTGGAATGCCATGTAAACGAACCACATGCTGGAAGAACAATGGCACCAAATCAGAGGAGGAAGGCAATTTAGACAAGGGTACCAAATGGACCATCTTAGAGAAGCGATCACAAACCACCCAAATGACCGACATTTTTTGATAGACGGGGAGATCCGAAATAAAATCCATAGAGATATGTGTCCAGGGCCTCTTCGGGACTGGCAAGGGCAAAAGCAACCCACTGGCACGAGAACAGCAGGGCTTAGCCCGAGCACAAGTCCCACAGGACTGCACAAACGAACGCACATCCCGCGACAGAGACGGCCACCAAAAGGATCTAGCCACCAAATCTCTGGTACCAAAGATTCCAGGATGACCAGCCAACACCAAACAATGAACCTCAAAGATAACTCTACTCGTCCATTTATCAGGGACAAACAGTTTCTCCGCTGGGCAATGGTCAGGTCTATTAGCCTGAAATTTTTGCAGCACCCGCCGCAAATCGGGAGATGGCAGACAAAATTACCCCCTCTTTGAGAATACCCGCCGGCTCAGGCAAACCCGGAGAGTCGGGCACAAAACTCCTAGACAGGGCATCCGCCTTCACATTTTTAGAACCCGGAAGGTACGAAACCACAAAGTCAAAACGGGAGAAAAACAGCGACCAACGAGCCTGTCTAGGATTCAACCGTTTGGCAGACTCGAGATAAGTCAAGTTCTTGTGATCAGTCAAGACCACCACGCGATGCTTAGCTCCTTCAAGCCAATGACGCCACTCCTCGAATGCCCACTTCATGGCCAGCAACTCTCGATTGCCAACATCATAATTACGCTCAGCAGGCGAAAACTTCCTGGAAAAGAAGGCGCATGGTTTCATCACCAGCCATCAGAACTTCTTTGCGACAAAACAGCCCCTGCTCCAATCTCAGAAGCATCAACCTCGACCTGGAACGGGAGCGAAACATCTGGTTGGCACAACACAGGGGCAGAAGAAAAACGACGCTTCAACTCTTGAAAAGCTTCCACAGCAGCAGAAGACCAATTGACCACATCAGCACCCTTCTTGGTTAAATCAGTCAACGGTTTAGCAATACTAGAAAAATTATTGATGAAGCGACGATAAAAATTAGCAAAGCCCAGGAACTTTTGCAGACTCTTCAGAGATGTCGGCTGAGTTCAATCATAAATGGCCTGAATTTTAACAGGGTCCATCTCGATAGTAGAACGGGAAAAAATGAAACCCAAAAATGAAACCTTCTGATCACCAAAGAGACACTTTGACCCCTTCACAAACAAAGAATTCGAACGCAGGACCTGGAACACCATTCTGACCTACTTCACGTGAGATTCCCAATCATCCGAGAAGACCAAAATATCATCCAAGTATACAATCAGGAATTTATCCAGGTACTCTCGGAAGATGTCATGCATAAAGGACTGAAACACTGATGGAGCATTAGAAAGCCCGAATGGCATAACCAGGTACTCAAAATGGCCCTTGGGCGTATTAAATGCTGTTTTCCATTCATCGCCCTGTTTAATACGCACAAGATTATACGCACCACGAAGATCTATCTTGGTGAACCAACTAGCCCCCTTAATCCGAGCAAACAAATCAGACAGCAGCAGCAAGGGGTACTGAAATTTGACTGTGATTTTATTTAGAAGGCGGTAATCAATACAAGGTCTCAGTGAACCATCCTTCTTGGCCACAAAAAAGAACCCTGCTCCCAATGGCGACGACGACGGGCGAATATGACCCTTCTCCAAGGATTCCTTTACGTAACTCCGCATAGCGGCGTGCTCAGGCACAGACAAATTAAACAGTCGACCTTTAGGAAACTTACTACCAGGAATCAAATCGATAGCACAATCGCAATCCCTATGCGGAGGTAGGGCACTGGACTTCTGCTCATCAAGTACATCCCGGTAATCCGACAAGAACTCTGGGACCTCAGAAGGGGTGGATGATGAAATAGACAAAAATGGAACATCACCATGTACCCCCTGACAACCCCAGCTGGACACAGACATTGATTTCCAATCCAATACTGGGTTATGGACTTGTAGCCATGACAACCCCAACACGACCACATCATGCAGATTATGCAACACCAAAAAGCGAATATCCTCCTGATGCGCAGGAGCCATGCACATGGTCAGCTGGGTCCAGTACTGAGGCTTATTCTTGGCCAAAGGCGTAGCATCAATTCCTCTCAATGGAATAGGATACTGCAAGGGCTCCAAGAAAAACCCACAGCGCCTAGCAAACTCCAAGTCCATCAAATTCAGGGCAGCGCCTGAATCCACAAATGCCATGACAGAATAGGATGACAAAGAGCAGATCACAGTAACGGACAAAAGAAATTTTGACTGTACCGTACCAATGGTGGCAGACCTAGCGAACCGCTTAGTGCGCTTAGGACAATCGGAGATAGCATGAGTGGAATCACCACAGTAAAAACACAGCCCATTCTGACGTCTGTGTTCTTGCCGTTCAGCTCTGGTCAAAGTCCTATCGCACTGCATAGGCTCAGGTTTATGCTCAGATAATACCGCCAAATGGTGCACAGTTTTACGCTCACGCAAGCGTCGACCGATCTGAATGGCCAAAGACATAGACTCATTCAGACCAGCAGGCATAGGAAATCCCACCATGACATCCTTAAGGGCTTCAGAGAGACCCTTTCTGAAAATTGCTGCCAGCGCACATTCATTCCATTGAGTGAGCACAGACCACTTCCTAAGCTTCTGACAATATATCTCTACCTCATCCTGACCCTGACACAGAGCCAGCAAATTTTTCTCTGCCTGATCCACTGAATTAGGTTCATCATAAAGCAATCCGAGTGCCAGAAAAAACACATCAATATTACATAATGCAGGATCTCCTGGCGCAAGGGAAAATGCCCAGTCTTGAGGGTCGCCACGTAATAAAGAAATAATGATCTTAACTTGTTGAACTGGGTGACCAGAGGAGCGGGGTTTCAAAGCCAGAAACAGTTTACAATTATTTTTAAAACTCAGAAACTTAGCTCTATCTCCAGAAAACAAATCAGGAATAGGAATTCTTGGTTCTAACATAGAATTCTGAACCACAAAGTCTTGAATATTTTGTACTCTTGCAGTGAGATGATCCACACAAGAAGACAGACCTTTAATGTCCATCACTACACCTGTGTCCTGAACCACCCAAATGTCTAGGGGAAAAGAAAGACAAAACACAGTGCAGAGAAAAAAAAATGGTCTCAGAACTTCTCTTTTCCCTCTATTGAGAAGCATTAGTACTTTGGGCCTCCAGTACTGTTATGAACTGGTGATTCAGAACCACAATGGACCTAGTGGTTAAGAGCACACAAAGTGACCTGATAGTTACTAATAACATAGGACGAGCTCTGAGACGTGGGAACTCTGCTGACCGCAATCCCTAATCCTATCATACCACACTAGAGGTAGCCGTGGAGCGCTCCTGACCAGACCTAGGCGCCTCGGGCACAGCCTGAGAAACTAGCTAGCCCTGAAGATAGAAAAATAAGCCTACCTTGCCTCAGAGAAATTCCCCAAAGGAAAAGGCAGCCCCCCACATATAATGACTGTGAGTAAAGATGAAAATACAAACACAGAGATGAAATAGATTTTAGCAAAGTGATGCCCGACTTACTGAATAGACCGAGGATAGGAAAGATAGCTTTGCGGTCAGCACAAAAACCTACAAACAACCACGCAGAGGGCGCAAAAAGACCCTCCGCACCGACTAACGGTACGGAGGTGCTTCCTCTGCGTCTCAGAGCTTCCAGCAAGCAAGAAAAACCAATATAGCAAGCTGGACAGAAAATATAGCAAACAAAAGTAACACAAGCAAAACTTAGCTTATGCAGGGCAGACAGGCCACAAGAACGATCCAGGAGAAAGCAAGACCAATACTGGAACATTGACTGGAGGCCAGGAACAAAGAACTAGGTGGAGTTAAATAGAGCAGCACCTAACGACTTAACCTTGTCACCTGAGGAAGGAAACTCAGAAGCCGCAGCCCCACTCACATCCACCAGAGGAAGCTCATAGACAGAACCAGCCGAAGTACCACTCATGACCACAGGAGGGAGCTTGACCACAGAATTCACAACACCAGCCCCAAGCTGTCTGCTTTAGCAAGGCTGGTTGTCAGAAATAAGGGGACCCCAACCCGTTTTTTCAATGATTTACTTAAATAATTGAAAAAATATGGTGTGGGGACCCCTGCATTCTTGATAACCAGCCTTGCTGAAGCTGATAGTTGAGGGTTGCAGCCCACAGCTGTGAGTTTTGCCTGGCTGGTTATCAAAAATTCAGGGTAATACATGCCATTTTTTTAATATTATTTATTTACAGAGCAGGCTCTGGCTGATGAATAATCCCATCAGCTGCTCCTGTTCTCAATGTTATTAGCGGCAGCAGGCGTCGGCTGATGGGTGCAGTAGTCCCATCAGCTGACACCAGACAGTGGGGGAACTGCGGCTGTCTGACCGGTGATGATTTTACTGTCAATCAGAAGCGGTGTTTGCTGTGCTGTCATGCACATGACAGCGAGACAAACACCCAGTGTTCAGGGGCCAAACCCGAACAGTAACACGGACTTCCTGGTGAAGCTGAACAGTAGGTGTTCGGTATGTATTCCAAACTTTACTGTTTGGGTACGCCCATCTCTAGTTATTGGTTATTTGTTTTGTGAAACATAGGGAGGTGAACTACAAGAGTTAGGTACCATCACGATTAGGGTACACCTTGCTTTTTTTATTAAAACCCTATGTTAATTACATGTACTATTACTATTTATTTATTTATTTATTTATTTATTTATTTATTTTGGAGTATTTTGCTGATTTTGTTTTTATATTAGGTTTTGTCTGTTGCCCCTTAATAACCACCGATATGCCTTTTATCGGCGGCAGTTAAGGGTACTTATTCCTCAGCGCAGCTTTTTAACGCACTGAAAAATAAGTGTATAGGGCTCCCCAGCGTCAGAAAATCTCCAGGGTCTCGGCTACCGGTGCTGAGACCCCAGAGAACATGATTCGGGTCGGTTTTTACAGTCCCCAGTCTTCCATTTATTTCTCTCTCCTCTGATATGATTTAGTATACCAGAAAAGATAGGAATAGGGTCCCCCAAGCACCCCCATTACCTTTGGCATCCCTGTACACTCTGGCTCTGTTCCCCGGCCTTACGTGTAATTTTCCCGGAAGAAAATGGGGGCCGCATGCGTAGTGCTTAGTGCGCCCACCAAGATCTTGCTGCCGGCACCCGGTGACAATAGGAGATTTTTCCTATTGGTTCACTTTGATCACTCTAATAGACCCTATCACAGTAATCAAAATAAAAAAATAGTAAATCAAACCCCCCTTTGTTACCAATCAGTTGGGGTTAGGACTGGGGTTAGAACTAGGGTTAGGGGTAGGGTTGCAGTTAGAGCTAGTGTTAGGGTTGGGGTAGGGTTAGAGTTGGGGTTAGGGTTAGAGCTTGGATTAGAATTGGGCTAGGGTTAGGGTTGGACTAGGGTTAGGGTTGTGTTGGGACTAGGGTAGTGTTGGGGTTATGGTTGTGTTGGGGTTACTGTTGGGGTTAGGGTGGTGTTGGGTTATGGTGGTGTTGGGGTTATGGTGATGTTGGGGTTAGGGTTGTGTTGGGGTTATGGTTGTGTTGGGGTTAGGGTGGTGTTGGGTTATGGTGGTGTTGGGGTTTTGGTGATGTTGGGGTTAGGGTTGTGTTGGGGTTATGGTTGTGGTTAGGTTTGGGATTAGGGTTAGGTTTGTGTTGGATTTAGGGTTGGGTTAGGGCTGTGTTATGGTTGAAGTTAGAATTTCCACTATTTATGTACATCAGGGAGTCTGCAAATGCGACGTGGCACCCGCCATGATTCCAGCCAATTTTGGGTTCAAAAAGTTAAACGATGCTCCCTCCCTTCTGCGCCCAAACAGTGGCTTTCCCCCACATATGGGGTATCAACGTACTCAGAAGAAATTGTGCAACAAATTTTGTGGTCTATTTTCTCCTGATGAAAATAAAGGTTTGGTTCCAAAGTAAATTTTTTGTAAAAAAAATTAAAATGTTCATTTTATCCTTCCACATTGCTTTAGTTTTCGTGAAGCACCTGAAAAGTTAATAAACTTCTTGAATGTGGTTTTGCGCACCTTGAGGGGGGAAGTTTTTAGAATGGTGTCACTTTTGAGTATTTTCTGTTATATTAACCTCTCAAACTCACTCCAACTGTGAGGTGGTCCCTAAAAAAAAGGCTTTGCAAATTTTGTAGGGAAAATGAGAAATCGTTGGTAAACTTTTAACCCTTATAACGTTCTAACAAAAAATAATTATGTTTCAAAAATTATGATTATGTAAAGTTGACATGTGGGAAATTTTGACAGTTTGAAAATTGCTAAATTTTTAACATTATTGCCAAATTTTGTTTTTTTCATAAATAAACGCAAGTCATATCAAAAAATTTTTACCACTACCATGAAGTACAATATGTCATAAAAAAAATCTCAGAATCAGTGGGATACTTTGAAGCGTTCCAGAGCTATAACTTCATAAAGTGACATTGGTCATAATTGTAAAAATTGGCTTGGTCATTAAGGACAAAATTGGCTTTGTCAATAAGGGTTTAAATGGCCACAGTGTGAATGTACACCTATGCATTGCACTTATACCAACACATGCTCTGGCTCATTTTTTTTTTGTATTGTTTTAGTTTTTGCAATTTGTATATACAAGGCCTGGCTCCCCTTTTGGGCTGTCCATTTTGTTTATATAGAGTGGGGAAAATAAGTATTTGATACACTGACGATTTTGCAAGTTTTCCCACCTACAAAGATTGGAGAGGTCTGTAATTTTTATCGTAGGTATACTTCAACTGTGAGAGACAGAATTTTTTTTAAAAATCCAGAAAATCCCAATATATGAGTTTTGCATAATTAATTTGCATTTTCTGTATGAAATAAGTATTTGATATAATAAAAAAACTGAACTTAATATTTGGTACAGAAACCTTTGTTTGCAATGACAGAGGTCAGATGTTTCCTGTAGTTCTTGACCAATTTGCACATACTGCAACAGGGATTTTGGCCCATTCATCCATACAGATTTTCTAGAGATCTTTCAGGTTTTGGGGCTGTTGCTGGGCAACACTGAGTTTCAGCTCCCTCGAAAGATTTTCAATTGGGTTCAGGTCTGGAGACTGGCTAGGCCACTCCACGACCTTGAAATGCTTCTTACGGAGCCACACTTTAGTTGCCCTGGCTGTGTGTTTCAGGTCATTGTCATGCTGTAAGACCTAGCCACAACAAATCTTCAATGCTCTTACTGAGGGAAGGAGGTTGTTGGCCAAAATCTCGAGATACATGACGCCATCCATCCTTCCTTCAATGTGGTGCAGTAGTCCTGTCTGCTTTGCAGAAAAGCAATCCCAAAGTATGCTGTTTCCCCATCACGCTTCAGAGTTGGGATGGTGTTCTTGGGGTTGTACTCATCCTTCTTTTCCTCCAAACATGGTGATTGGAGTTGATACCAAAAAGGTCTATTTTCGTCTCATCTGACCACATGACCTTCTCCCATTCCTCCTCTGGATCATCCAGATGGTCATTGGTGAACTTTAAATGGGCCAGGACATGTGCTGGCATGAGCAATGAGACCGGGCGTGCCAAGCAGAATATTAATCCATGACTTTGCAGTGTGTTACTAATGGAAATGTTTGAGACTATGATTCCAGCTCTCTTCAGGTCACTGACCAGGTCCTCCCATTTAGTTCTGAGCTGATTCCTGACCTTTCTCATACTCACCCTTACCCCATCGAGGAGAGATCCTCCATAGAGCCCCAGACCAATGGAGACTGACAGTCATCTTGTGTTTCTTCCATTTTCTAACAGTTGTGCCAACAGTTGTTGTCTTCTCTCAACCGCAACTGTGGTCTTTGTCCCAGTTTTGTCCTAGCTGGGAGAAATAGCACTGCTGCGGTTGAAACACGTCACTTTTTCTCTCCTTTATCTATATGTACTAGCCCTATTTATTGCCTTGCTATTATAGTAATTTTGGAATAAAGAGAAAACTTTTTTTAAATTTTACATGGGAGCTAGAACATTTTTCTTCTTTATATTGCTATTATTATTTACTTACTCACGTTCAGCTGTGCATGTGCTCATTTTGCTTCTATCTTAGTTTTTGTCTTTTAAATAGCCACAGTTTTAACAAGCTTTTATACATTGCATTTGCACCAACTCATTATCAGGCTCAATTCTTTGGTTTTTCTTAAAGTGAAAAAGTTACAAGCGCCAGGCACTGTGAAACGCAAGCATAGGGTCTAATGCACACATGACAAAGCCTGTACAGTGTATCTGACACCCTGTGCCACCATATAATGCTCCTTTGGTCCCATGTCACATATGGTTTACTAAGGAGAATGTTACAGTTTGCTTTTAAATATTGAATGGTTTATTGCTGCAAGTGCATATAATGTTACATTACACAGAATAACATGGAAATAAGCCCCAATTAACAAGTGAGGATTAATTTTAAGAGCAATGTACTAGTGTAGACTATACAGGCTTTTTGCTGTGTGCATTAGCCCTATGCTTCAGTTTACCAAACTTATGTTTGACAGCAGGACAACCTAGGTTTAATTTCCTAGCATGGAGGTCAGGATGAGGATTTTAAATCCAAATTAATTTCTAAAAACGATGTAACTTTTTTTGGCACTTTACCTCTTCTGACTATAGACTGTAACGCTGCCAGGGACATAATGATATGAGTCGGCCAAAGTATAACAGACACAATCCCAAATCCTACAGTACACAGATTGAGCAGGGATGAGAGGAAACAAACCCTTGACGAACGATGAACATGACTTTCTGGATCATTAGAAGCATGCATTGTAATTGGGGACTGGCGCTTCAGTTTTCAAGTAGAAATGTGCAAACAGACAAACATAAATGATTCATATTAAAGCACGAGGATTAAATGGATATTTGAAGACGAGATTCGCATCTCCGGCGAAGTGAACTAGCACTTCTTGAATGCACGCCAAAGTCTATCTAGACAGAAAACCAAGGGAAGGTTCTGAAGGTGAAAATTAGAATACAAAGTCTGACTCATTTACTAGATTGTAGAAATATATTTTGCTTTAATTACTGGCTGCTCACTGATTAGCTGAGATCAGCTGGACTCGGGAAGAACTCTGCAGGAGCGAACATTTACATGAAGTGATGATGGCACCGCAAGGAGGACAGCCTTTCAGAAGGCCACTTAGAGTGGCTCGACTTGCATAATGCCAGATAACAGCTTGGTAGAAAACTGTATCATTGTTTGCTGTTATGCGTTACATATAGCAAGGTCATTCACTGCTTTTTTTTTTTTTTACTTAAATTGTTAGGGCCAGATCATGTTCAAACTAATTGATTTCAAGGCCTTACAAGTGCAAAGTGATGGGGAGGGGGGAAATCAGCAACTAGATTTTACATGCATAAGCATCCACTTAACAAATGAGGCATTTTTATGTAACCCGCAGTGAGGATGTCACAGAGATCTTTTATATAAGCATTTAACACATAAAAGAAAAGACGTATGGTGCAATTACAACATAGCAGCAGTTCGCATACCAGATTATTGGTCTGAACTGATTAGAGTTGGCACCCTGAGCAAATACATTTGGGCAAATCTCAAATGCAATTCATATTATATTATTAATATGTATTTTGTACTGTGTAATATATTTTATACAAATCTTGATTCGACATACACATTTCAGAATGACAAAAAGTTCAGTTTGGGGGAATCATGAGGCAACATACTGGTTTCAACGCCCATGTACATGAAAAACTTTGAAGCTAAAATAATTCAGTAGCTTAGCTGCACTGTTATAAGCATCACAGATATTACATTAACATCATGACAAGTGGTATCAGATAGTGGTCAAAGATAGAGGGGTTGTCCAGTTATTATTATTATTATTTAACGGCCTTTGCTCGGTCTCGAACCTTGGTGACTTAAAGGATGAATGCATAGGAAGATCGATCTTGTGCAAGCCTAGATATGGCCACCAATGTCTTCTCCAGTGTTGACTTGATACTATCAAGACATCAGGTTGCTGGGTTTCCTCTTTGCCTTATTCCTTCTATTCTTCCGATCATGATGTCCTTCTCCAGTGATTGTTCTCTTCGTATGTGTAAAAAGTAGGCAAGTCGCCGATTGGTGATTCTTATTTCGAGTGACATGTCTGACTTGATTTGTTCCAAAATTGATTTGCTTGTTCTCCTTTCCATCCATGGTATTGCTAACACCCTTCTCCAGCACCACATTTCAAAGGCATTGATTCTTCTTCTATCTTGTTTATTTATTGTTCCAGGATTCGCAATTCTATGTTACCACAAAAAAGACCAAATTATGTATGAGCTGTATCATCATCGCCAGTGAAATGTTCCTTGATGTGAAGATCTTGTGCAGTGACTTACTTGTTGATTTGCCCATAGCTGTTCTCCTATTGACTTATAGGAAGATATTATCACCTATATGAAGGATAACTTGCTCATTACTGCGTGTCTCGCGGGTTTGACTCTCACTGATCCTCAGACCAAGGAATTTTTATCCCCGAAGAGGAACTTTTATCCCCGTTACAGAATGATGTGGCAGGTCTGACGCCTGACCACTGCTGCCTTTATTCCTTATTGGACTACCAAAAAACGTCAATTAGTGGAGTGCTTTTCAAACATTCACACTTCCACTTTGTTCTAATCGGGATAAAAAGGGCTAAAAATTACACGATCTGTATGTCTCAGTGGCCAAATCCCCACCCCAAACACTGGACTACCCCTTGATTTCATTTTTGCAGCATTCACAATCTCTGTTCTGAAATCACTGAGCATCCAGTAGATCCAAAATGATAAAATGCTGTAATAAAAACAATATTGAGAAGTATTAATGAAAGCTGACATGCGGCAAATGTTTACAGTTTAAATTTAAGGTTTATACCTTATCTGAATAGCTGCAAAATCTGCATGTGTCATGTATTATTGCATTATACCCTTGATTTTGGCATTGTAAAGTCTGGGAGTCCTATAAATATCTCTTCAATCCCTTTTACCTGTAACCACACACCCCTACCCATTACCAATGAACCCGCTCCAATAAAAACACTGACATATTGAATACATTTGGTCATAGCAGCCAATTTTCATATCCAAAATGCAAATTCCTATAATTAACTAAAAAATGGAGGGGAGTTCTTAAGCTACAAAATGTTTGGTGAAACCCATAACCTTTGTACTATAACTACTCACAGCAAAGCATCCTCTGACTCAGGAGCAAAGTCAACACAACAGTTTGATTGCCTAATTACTGTAACTGAGTCTTCAGGACACCACACTGCTAGGAGACTCAAAATTACTTGACAAAATTATAAGATTGGTTATTCTCACATTGGGAAGACTATGCCCACAATGTGTCCCCCAATGAGTTACCTCCAACTTCAAGATGTCCTCAACCTCCACATTGAAGGTGCCTTGAGAACCTTAAGTTCTCCAAAGCACATGCAATATATTCCTGAATGGCTTTTGCCAACATATCACTACTTATGGCATTGAGGTAAACACCATAATTGAATCAAAAATTGTCATCACCTGTTTCCAAGTCAATATGACATAAGCTGCGCCCCAGCATTTTGCCATCCCCTGTTCCCCAGGTCAGTTGTTAAAATGACAGTTGGCTCAAAGAACACATAAGACAGATCACCTGCAGTCAATTGAACTTTCAGCTGCTAACCTCACTGCTGGATGCAGAGGAGGAAAAGCACTCCAATGGAGATGAAAATACAAGAAGTTTTATTATTATTTTAGTTTTATTATTATTGGGGGAACAATATGGAGGGGGGGGGGCAGTATAGAGATGGAATAGTGTGAGGAGGGGCCACAGTATGAGACTGGGCAATCTGTGGGAAAAAATTGTATGAGAACAGTATAATAGGAAAAAGTAAGGTGGGGACGACTGGGCAATGAGGAGGATACTACAGAAATGGGGCAGCAATATGGAACAGTGTGAGGGGACTGTATGCAAGGGACAGAATGCAAGGATGGGTGTGAGGATGGGGCACAGCATAGGACTTGGCAGTGTGATGGGACATTGTGGAAAGAGACAGTTTGGGGCATAGTATAGAGAGGGATCAGCATGGGGGGAGAGTGTGATGGCACAGTATGTGAGAAAATAAGCAGAGTGTGAGAATGGGGTACAGTATAGAAATGAGACAGTAAAGAAGGTGTCCTGTTTGGAAAGGGGGATGCATGGTACTTATATCTTCAAGGGACAGATGGCGTGGCGATTATAACTAATAAGGGTGGACAGTGTGATGGTGATAGCTCATAAGAGCAGGCAATGAGGCAGTTACATTCAAGGCCGAAAGTGTGGGCATTCTTGAAATTGTTCCATAAAATGATGTATTTCTCCTAGAAAATTATTGCAATTACACATTTTGTTATATACAAGTTTATTTCCTATGCATGTACTGGAAAAAAAATAAAAAAGAGAAAAGGGCAAATTGGACATAATTTCACACAACACCACAAAAATTGACATGACAAAATTGTTGGCACTCTCAAATTAATATATGGTTGCACACCTTTTGAAATAAGTAACCGCAATGAATCGATTCCTATAACCATCAACAAGCTTCTTACACCTGTCACAACCCTGTTGTCATAATACCTGAGGCCAGGAGCTCATTCCCTGTCTCTAACTCTAGGAGCGCCCTAGCTATCACTACTTCTGGTGGTGAAGACACCGGGGCCACATACCTGAATCAGCCCTAAATCTGTCTCCCTCCCCCATCCAGGGAAGTGAGAGTAATAGTGTATGTATGTACAGAAACCAGACTAACAATGGATAAATGAAAACCAAACATACAAACATACAAATATGCACTTAGAGACAACAAAGAGATACACTGGGGAAAAAAAGAAAACCAAAAAGGAGTGCATTAAGATTTGCACACAGCTGAAACACCAAGCAACAGTCACAGATCAAAACTCCAAATGCCTTTACCAACAACCGACTCCTCCCCTCTACACCAGACAGTACAAGATTAACACTGGCAATTCAGATTTCCAGAGGTGAGTGTATGTATAAGAGAGAGGAGTGGCCGATACTGAACAGCTGAGATCATCCAAGCAGGAAGGCTTCAGAGACTCTAAGCTGAATAGTGCAACCCCAGCACTTCTAACAGAAACCTGCACCATTTAATTTGAAGGAGAAATGCTTCTAATCAGTGCAAGAGTACATGAAATCAGACGCTGTGGTATTCTGGTCCCTCTCTGTCACGATTAACCCGTGACAACACCTTTCAGCTGGAATTTTGGACCTTCCCCCAACAGTAATGTTAAGATCTCTCCACATGCGTCCAATGGGATTTAGTTCCAGACTTATTGCTGGCCGCTTCAGAACTCTTCATTGCTGTGTTTCCATCCATTTCTGGGTGCTAATTGAAGTATTTTTGGAGTCATTGTCCTATGGAAGACCAATGACCCAGCTTTCTAACACTGAACACTACATTGAGATCCAAAATCCTTTGTTATTCTTGAGATTTCATGATGCCTTGCACACAGTCAAGGCACTCATTCCGTTTTTGTACGCAGTAGAATGGTGTTCTTTATCAAAAGCTCTATCTTGGTCTCTGCTGTCCACAACACACTTTCCAAAATGGATTTTAGTTTACTCATGCACAAACTGCAGTCTAGCTTTTTATGTTTCTGTGTCAGCAGTGGGGTGCTCCTGTGTCTCCTACCATAATGTTTCATTTAATTCAAATGTCGATTGACAGTTCTCGCTGACACTGATATACTCTAAGCCTGCAGGACCTGTTGTGAATTCTGTTGTCGAGCTCCCTCCTGTGGTCATGAATGGTACTTCGGTGAGTTCGGTCCGTGGGCTCCCTCTGGTGGCTGTGAGTGGAGCTGCTGCTTCTGAGGTTCCTTACACAGGTGACGTGGTTTATCCTTTGGTTGGCTTCTCTATTTAACTCCACTAAGATCGTTTCTCCATGCCAGCTGTCAATGTTTTAGCATTGGTTCAGTTTGCTCCTGGATCTGTCTGGTGTCCTGTCTTCTCCTGCAGAAGCTAAGTTCCTGATTGTTATTATTGTTCTTGTTTCTTTGTTTCAGCTGGTTATCTTGATTTTGTCTTGCTAGCTGGAAGCTCTGGAATGCAGGGTGGCACCCCCGCACTGTGAGCCGATGCGGAGGACTCTTTTGCACACTCTGCATGGTCTTTTGTAGGTTTTTGTGCTGACCGCAAAGATTCCTTTCCTATCCTCTGTCTATTTAGTAAGTCGTGCCTCCCTTTGCTGAAACCTATCTCATTTCTGCGTTTGTGACTTTCATCTTTACTCACAGTCATTACATGTGGGGGGCTGCCTATTCCTTTGGGGAATTTCTCTGAGGCAAGGTAGGCTTTATTTTCTTCTCTAGGGCTAGCAAGCTCTTAGGCTGTGACGAGGCGCCTAGGGAGCGTCAGGAGCGCTCCACGGCTATTTCTAGTGTGTGCGATGGGATTAGGGCTTGCGGTCAGCAGAGCTCCCACATCCCAGAGCTCATCCTGTATGAGTTTAACTATCAGGTCGGGTGCTCCTAACCACCAGGTCATAACAGTACAGCTGGCCCAAAGTATTAATGCATCTCAATAGAGGGATAAGAGAAGTTCTGAGACCATTTTTTTTTCTTTGCACTATGTTTTGTCTTTCTTTTCTACTAGACCTTTGGGTGGTTCAGGACACAGGTGTAGAGATGGACATTCAAGGTCTGTCCTCTTGTGTGGATCATCTCACTGCAAGGGTACAAAACATTCAAGATTTTGTGGTTCAGAATCCGATGTTAGAGCCTAGATTTCCTACTCCTGATTTATTTTCTGGAAATAGATCTAAGTTTCTGAATTTCAAAAATAATTGTAAACTGTTTCTACCTTTGAAACCACGCTCCTCTGGTGACCCCGCTCAACAAGTAAAAATCATTATTTCTTTATTACGTGGTGACCCTCAAGACTGGGCATTTTCCCTTGCGCCAGGAGATCCTGCATTGCGTGATGTTGATGCGCTTTTTCTGGCGCTAGGATTGCTTTATGATGAACCAAATTCCGTGGATCAGGCAGAGAAAATCTTGCTGGCTTTGTGTCAGGGTCAGGATGAGGCGGAGGTGTACTGTCAGAAGTTTAGAAAGTGGTCTGTGCTTACTCAGTGGAATGAATGTGCCCTGGCGGCAATTTTCAGAAAGGGTCTTTCTGAAGCCCTTAAGGATGTCATGGTGGGATTTCCCACGCCTGCTGGTCTGAATGAGTCTATGTCATTGGCCATTCAGATCGATCGGCGCTTGCGTGAGCGCAAAGCTGTGCACCATTTGGCGGTGTTCTCTGAGAATAGGCCTGAGCCTATGCAGCTCTTTGACCAGAGCTGAACGGCAAGAACACAGACGTCGGAATGGACTGTGTTTTTACTGTGGTGACTCCACTCATGCTATCTCCGATTGTCCTAAGCGCACTAAGCGGTTCGCTAGGTCTGCCACCATTGGTACGGTACAGTCAAAATTTCTTTTGTCCGTTACTCTGATTTGCTCTCTGTCTTCATATTCTGTTATGGCATTTGTGGATTCAGGCGCTGCCCTGAATTTGATGGACTTGGAGTCTGCCAGGCGCTGTGGTTTTTCCTTGGAGCCCTTGCAGCATCCTATTCCATTGAGAGGAATTGATGCTACGCCTTTGGCCAAGAATAAACCTCAATACTGGACGCAATTGACCATGTGCATGGCTCCTGCACATCAGGAGGATATTCGCTTTTTGGTGTTGCATAATCTGCATGATGTGGTCGTTTTGGGGTTGCCATGGCTACAGGTCCATAATCCAGTGTTGGATTGGAAATCTATGTCTGTATCCAGCCTGGGTTGTCAAGGGGTTCATGGTGATGTTCCATTGTTGTCAATTTCGCCTTCCACTCCTTCTGAAGTCCCTGAGTTTTTATCAGATTACCGGGATGTATTTGAGGAGCCCAAATCCGGTGCCCTACCTCCTCATAGGGATTGCGATGGTGCTATTAATTTGATTCCCGGTAGTAAGTTTCCTAAGGGCCGACTGTTTAATCTATCTGTGCCAGAGCATGCTGCTATGCGGAGTTATATAAAGGAATCCTTGGAGAAGGGTCATATTCGCCCGTCGTCGTCACCATTGGGAGCAGGGTTCTTTTTTGTGGCCAAGAAGGATGGCTCTTTAAGACCTTGTATTGATTACCGCCTTCTTAATAAGATCACAGTCAAATTTCAGTATCCTTTGCCGCTGATGTCTAATCTGTTTGCTCGAATTAAGGGGGCTAGTTGGTTCACCAAGATAAATCTTCGAGGGGCGTATAATCTGGTGCGAATTAAACAGGGCGATGAATGGAAAACAGCATTTAATACGCCCGAGGGCCATTTTGAGTACCTGGTTATGCCATTCGGGCTTTCTAATGCTCCATCTGTGTTTCAGTCCTTTATGCATGACATCTTCCGAGAGTACCTGGATAGATTCATGATTGTATATTTGGATGACATTTTGGTCTTTTCGGATGATTGGGAGTCTCATCTGAAGCAGGTCAGAATGGTGTTCCAGGTTCTTCATGCTAATTCCTTGTTTGTGAAGGGGTCTAAGTGTCTCTTTGGAGTACAGAAGGTTTCATTTTTGGGTTTCATTTTTTCCCCTTCTACTATCGAGATGGACCCTGTTAAGGTCCAGGCCATTTATGATTGGACTCAGCCGACATCTGTGAAGAGTCTACAGAAGTTCCTGGGCTTTGCTAATTTTTACCGTCGCTTCATCGCTAATTTTTCTAGTGTTGCTAAACCGTTGACTGATTTGACCAAGAAAGGTGCTGATGTGGTCAATTGGTCCTCTGCGGCTGTAGAGGCTTTTCAGGAGTTGAATCGTCGTTTTTCTTCTGCCCCTGTGCTGTGCCAGCCAAATGTTTCGCTTCCGTTTCAGGTCGAGGTTGATGCTTCTGAGATTGGAGCAGGGGCTGTTTTGTCGCAAAGAAGTTCTGATGGCTCAGTGATGAAACCATGTGCCTTCTTTTCTAGAAAATTCTCGCCTGCAGAGCGCAATTATGATGTTGGCAATCGAGAGTTGTTGGCCATGAAATGGGCATTCGAGGAGTGGCGACATTGGCTTGAAGGAGCTAAACATCGCGTGGTGGTCTTGACGGATCACAAGAATTTGACTTATCTCGAGTCTGCCAAACGGTTGAATCCTAGACAGGCTCGATGGTCGCTCTTTTTCTCCCGCTTTGATTTTGTGGTTTCATACCTTCCGGGATCTAAGAATGTGAAGGCTGATGCCCTGTCAAGGAGTTTTGTGCCTGACTCTCCGGGTGTTCCGGAGCCGGCGGGTATTCTTAAAGAGGGGGTAATTTTGTCTGCCATCTCCCCTGATTTGCGGCGCGTGCTGCAGAAGTTTCAGGCTGATAGACCTGACCGTTGTCCTATGATGAAACTGTTTGTCCCTGATAGATTGACTAGTAGAGTTATCTCTGAGGTTCATTGTTCGGTGTTGGCTGGTCATCCTGGAATCTTTGGTACCAGAGATTTGGTGGCTAGATCCTTTTGGTGGCCTTCTTTGTCACGGGATGTGCGTTCTTTTGTTCAGTCCTGTTGTGAATTCTGTGCTCAAGCTACCTCCTGTGGTCACGAGTGGTACTGCGGCTTCTGAGTTTCCTTCCTCAGGTGATGAGGTTAAGTCGTTAGGTGCTGCTCTATTTAACTCCACCTAGTGCTTTGATCCTGGCCTCCAGTCAATGTTCTAGTATTGGTCTTTCTTCCTCCTGGATCTTTCCTGTGGCCTGTCTGCTCAGCATAAGCTAAGTTCTGCTTGTGTTACTTTTGTTGCTATATTTTCTGTCCAGCTTGCTTTTTTGGTTTTGCTTGCTTGCTGGAAGCTCTGAGACGCAGAGGGAGCACCTCTGTACCGTTAGTCGGTGCGAAGGGTCTTTTTGCCCCTCTGCGTGGTTGTTTGTAGGTTTTTGTGTTGACCGCAAAGCTATCTTTCCTGTCCTCGGTCTGTTCAGTGGGTCGGGCCTCACTTTGCTAAATCTATTTCATCTCTGTGTTTGTATTTTCATCTTAACTCACAGTCATTATATGTGGGGGGCTGCCTTTTCCTTTGGGGAATTTCTCTGAGGCAAGGTAGGCTTATTTTTCTATCTTCAGGCCTAGCTAGTTTCTCAGGCTGTGCCGAGTTACATAGGGAGCGTTAGGCACAATCCACGGCTACCTCTAGTGTGGTTTGATAGGTTTAGGGATTGCGGTCAGCAGAGTCTCCACGTCTCAGAGCTCGTCCTATGTTTTGTGGTTTTTGTCAGGTCACTTGTGTGCTCTGAGCTTCAAGGTCCATTGTGGTTCTGAATTACCTATTCATAACAGTACTGGAGGCCCAAAGTACTATGCTTCTCAATAGAGGGAAAAAAGAAGTTCTGAGACCATTTTTTTTTCTTTGCACTGTGTTTTGCCTTTTTTTTCCCCTAGACATTTGGGTGGTTCAGGACACAGGTGTGGTGATGGACATTAAAGGTCTGTCTTCATGTGTGGATCTTCTCACTGCAAGAGTACAAAATATTCAAGACTTTGTGGCTCAGAATTCTATGCTAGAACCAAAAATTCCTATTCCTGATTTGTTTTCTGGAGATAGAGCTAAATTTCTGAGTTTCAAAAATAATTGCAAACTGTTTCTGGCGTTGAAACCTCGCTCCTCTGGTGACCCAGTTCAACAAGTTAAGATCATTATTTCTTTATTACGTGGCGACCCTCAAGACTGGGCATTTTCCCTTGCGCCAGGAGATCCTGCATTATGTAATATTGATGCGTTTTTTCTGGCGCTCGGATTACTGTACGATGAACCTAATTCAGTGGATCAGGCAGAGAAAAATTTGCTGGCTCTGTGTCAGGGTCAGGATGAGATAGAGATTTATTGTCAGAAGTTTAGAAAGTGGTCTGTACTCACTCAATGGAATGAATGTGCTTTGGCAGCAATCTTCAGAAAGGGTCTCTATGAAACCCTTAAGGATGTCATGGTGGGATTTCCTATGCCTGCTGGTCTGAATGAGTCTATGTCTTTGGCCATTCAGATCGGTCGACGCTTGCGTGAGCGTAAATCTGTGCACCATTTGGCGGTATTATCTGAGCATAAACCTGAGCCTATGCAGTGCGATAGGACTTTGACCAGAGCTGAAAGGCAAGAACACAGACGTCAGAATGGGCTGTGTTTCTACTGTGGTGATTCCACTCATGCTATCTCCGATTGTCCTAAGTGCACTAAGCGGTTCGCTAAGTCTGCCACCATTGGTACGGTACAGTCGAAATTTCTTTTGTCCGTTACTTTGATCTGCTCTTTGTCTTCCTATTCTGTCATGGCATTTGTGGATTCAGGCGCTGCCCTGAATTTGATGGACTTGGAGTTTGCTAGGCGCTGTGGGTTTGTCTTGGAGCCCTTGCAGTGTCTTATTCCATTGAGAGGAATTGATGCTATGCCTTTGGCCAAGAATAAGCCTCAGTATTGGACCCAGCTGACCATGTGCATGGCTCCTGCGCACCAGGAGGATATTCGCTTTCTGGTGTTGCAAAATCTGCATGATGTGGTCGTGTTGGGGTTGCCATGGCTACAAGTTCATAACCCAGTATTAGATTGGAAATCAATGTCTGTGTCCAGCTGGGGTTGTCAGGGGGTACATGGTGATGTTCCATTTCTGTCTATCTCATCATCCACCCCTTCTGAGGTCCCAGAGTTCTTGTCTGATTACCGGGATGTATTCGATGAGCCCAAGTCCAATGCCCTACCTCCGCATAGGGATTGTGATTGTGCTATCGAGTTGATTCCTGGTAGTAAGTTTCCTAAGGGTCGACTGTTTAATTTATCTGTACCCGAGCACGCCGCTATGCGGAGTTACGTAAAAGAATCCTTGGAGAAGGGTCAAATTCGGCCGTCGTCATCGCCATTGGGAGCAGGGTTCTTTTTTGTGGCCAAGAAGGATGGTTCGCTGAGACCTTGTATTGATTACCGCCTTCTAAATAAAATCACGGTCAAATTTCAGTACCCCTTGCCGCTGCTATCTGAATTGTTTGCTCGGATTAAGGGGGCTAGTTGGTTCACCAAGATAGATCTTCGTGGTGCATATAATCTTGTGCGTATTAAACGGGGCGATGAATGGAAAACTGCATTTAATACGCCCGAGGGCCATTTTGAGTACCTAGTTATGCCATTCGGACTTGCCAATGCTCCATCAGTATTTCAGTCCTTTATGCATGACATCTTCCGAGAGTACCTGGATAAATTCCTGATTGTATACTTGGATGATATTTTGGTCTTCTCGGATGATTGGGAGTCTCATGTGAAGCAGGTCAGAATGGTGTTCCAGGTCCTGCGTGCTAATTCTTTGTTTGTGAAGGGATCAAAGTGTCTCTTTGGTGTTCAGAAGGTTTCATTTTTGGGGTTCATTTTTTCCCCTTCTACCATCGAGATGGACCCTGTTAAGGTCCAGTCCATTTATGATTGGACTCAGCCGACTTCTCTGAAAAGTCTGCAACTTGGCTTTGCTAATTTTTATCGTCGCTTCATCTGTAATTTTTCTAGTATTGCTAAACCATTGACCGATTTGACCAAGAAGGGTACTGATGTGGTCAATTGGTCTTCTGCTGCTGTGAAGCTTTTCAAGAGTTAAAGCGTCATTTTTCTTCTGCCCCTGTGTTGTGTCAACCAAATGTTTCACTTCCGTTCCAGGTTGAGGTTGATGCTTCTGAAATTGGAGCGGGGGCTGTTTTGTCGCAAAGAGGTGCTGATTGCTCGGTGATGAAGCCATGCGCCTTCTTTTCCAGGAAGTTTTCGCCTGCTGAGCGAAATTATGATGTTGGCAATCGAGAGTTGCTGGCCATGAAGTGGGCATTCGAGGAGTGGCGTCATTGGATTGAAGGAGCTAAGCATCGCGTGGTGGTCTTGACTGACCACAAGAACTTGACTTATCTCGAGTCTGCCAAACGGTTGAATCCTAGACAGGCTCGTTGGTTGCTGTTTTTCTCCCGTTTTGACTTTGTGGTTTCGTACCTTCCGGGCTCTAAAAATGTGAAGGCGGATGACCTGTCTAGGAGTTTTGTGCCCGACTCTCCGGGTTTGCCTGAGCCGGCGGGTATTCTCAAAGAGGAAGTAATTGTGTCTGCCATCTCCCCTGATTTGCGGCGGGTGCTGCAAAAATTTCAGGCTAATAAACCTGATCGTTGCCCAGCAGAGAAACTGTTTGTCCCTGATAGGTGGACGAATAAAGTTATCTCTGAGGTTCATTGTTCGGTGTTGGCTGGTCATCCTGGAATCTTTGGTACCAGAGATTTGGTGGCTAGATCCTTTTGGTGGCCGTCTCTGTCGCGGGATGTGCGTTCTTTTGTGCAGTCCTGTGGGATTTGTGCTCGGGCTAAGCCCTGCTGTTCTCGTGCCAGTGGGTTGCTTTTTCCCTTGCCGATCCCGAAGAGGCCTTGGACACATATCTCTATGGATTTTATTTCGGATCTCCCCGTCTCTCAAAAAATGTCGGTCATTTGGGTAGTTTGTGATCGCTTCTCTAAGATGATCCATTTGGTACCCTTGTCTAAATTACCTTCCTCCTGTAATTTGGTGCCATTGTTCTTCCAGCATGTGGTTCGTTTACATGGCATTCCAGAGAACATCGTTTCTGACAGAGGTTCCCAGTTTGTTTCGAGGTTTTGGCGAGCCTTTTGTGCTAGGATGGGCATTGATTTGTCTTTTTCCTCAGCTTTCCATCCTCAGACAAATGGCCAGACTGAACGAACCAATCAGACCTTGGAAACATATCTAAGATGTTTTGTTTCTGCTGATCAGGATGATTGGGTGTCCTTTTTGCCGTTGGCTGAGTTCGCTCTTAATAATTGGGCCAGCTCGGCTACCTTGGTTTCACCGTTTTTCTGCAATTCTGTGTTCCATCCTCGTTTCTCTTCAGGGCAGGTTGAGTCTTCGGACTGTCCTGGTGTGGATACTGTGGTGGACAGGTTGCAGCGGATTTGGACTCATGTAGTGGACAATTTGACCTTGTCCCAGGAGAAGGCTCAACGTTTCGCTAATCGCAGACGCTGTGTGGGTCCCCGACTTCGTGTTGGGGATTTGGTTTGGTTGTCATCCCGTTATATTCCTATGAAGGTTTCCTCTCCTAAGTTTAAGCCTTGTTTCATTGGTCCGTATAGGATTTCTGAGATTCTTAATCCTGTGTCTTTTCGTTTGACCCTTCCAGATTCTTTTTCCATCCATAACGTATTCCATAGGTCATTGTTGCGGAGATACGTGGCGCCTGTGGTTCCATCTGTTGATCCTCCTGCCCCGGTTTTGGTGGAGCAGGAGTTGGAGTATATAGTGGAGAAGATTTTGGATTCTCGTGTTTCGAGACGGAAACTCCAGTATCTGGTTAAGTGGAAGGGTTATGGTCAGGAAGATAATTCCTGGGTCTTTGCCTCTGATGTCCATGCTGCCGATCTTGTTTGTGCCTTTCATATGGCTCATCCTGGTCGGCCTGGGGGCTCTGGTGAGGTTTCGGTGACCCCTCCTCAAAGGGGGGGTACTGTTGTGAATTCTGTGATCAAGCTCCCTCCTGTGGTCACGAGTGGTACTGCGGCTTCTGAGTTTCCTTCCTCAGGTGATGAGGTTAAGTCGTTAGGTGCTGCTCTATTTAACTCCACCTAGTGCTTTGATCCTGGCCTCCAGTCAATGTTCTAGTATTGGTCTTTCTTCCTCCTGGATCGTTCCTGTGGCCTGTCTGCTCAGCATAAGCTAAGTTCTGCTTGTGTTACTTTTGTTGCTATATTTTCTGTCCAGCTTGCTTTTTTGGTTTTGCTTGCTTGCTGGAAGCTCTGAGACGCAGAGGGAGCACCTCCGTACCGTTAGTCAGTGCGGAGGGTCTTTTTGCCCCTCTGCGTGGTTGTTTGTAGGTTTTTGTGTTGACCGCAAAGCTATCTTTCCTGTCCTCGGTCTGTTCAGTGGGTCGGGCCTCACTTTGCTAAATCTATTTCATCTCTGTGTTTGTATTTTCATCTTAACTCACAGTCATTATATGTGGGGGGCTGCCTTTTCCTTTGGGGAATTTCTCTGAGGCAAGGTAGGCTTATTTTTCTATCTTCAGGCCTAGCTAGTTTCTCAGGCTGTGCCGAGTTGCATAGGGAGCGTTAGGCGCAATCCATGGCTACCTCTAGTGTGGTTTGATAGGTTTAGGGATTGCGGTCAGCAGAGTTCCCACGTCTCAGAGCTCGTCCTATGTTTTGTGGTTTTTGTCAGGTCACTTGTGTGCTCTGAGCTTCAAGGTCCATTGTGGTTCTGAATTACCTATTCATAACACAGTCCTGTGGGACTTGTGCTCGGGCTAATCCCTGCTGTTCTCATGCCAGTGGGTTGCTTTTGCCCTTGCCAGTCCCGAAGAGGCCCTGGACGCATATTTCCATGGATTTTATTTCTGATCTCCCTGTTTCTCAAAGGATGTTGGTCATTTGGGTGGTTTGTGATCGCTTCTCTAAGATGGTCCATTTGGTACCCTTGTCTAAATTGCCTTCCAACTCTGATTGGGTGCCATTGTTTGTCCAGCATGTGGTTCGTTTGCATGGCATTCCGGAGAACATCGTCTCGGACAGGGGTTCCCAGTTTGTTTCAAGGTTTTGGCGGTCCTTTTGTGCTAAGATGGGCATTGATTTGTCTTTTTCTTCGGCTTTCCATCCTCAGACTAATGGCCAAACCGAACGAACTAATCAGACTTTGGAGACATATCTGAGATGCTTTGTTTCTGCTGATCAGGATGATTGGGTGTCCTTTTTGCCTTTGGCTGAGTTCGCCCTTAATAATCGGGCCAGCTCGGCTACTTTGGTTTCTCCTTTTTTCTGCAATTCTGGTTTCCATCCTCGTTTCTCTTCAGGGCAGGTTGAGCCTTCGGACTGTCCTGGTGTGGATACTGTGGTGGACAGGTTGCAGCAGATTTGGACAATTGTGGTGGACAATTTGACATTGTCCCAGGAGAAGGCTCAACGTTTTGCTAACCGCCGGCGCTGTGTTGGTCCCGACTTCGGGTTGGGGATTTGGTTCGGTTGTCATCTCGTCATGTTCCTATGAAGGTTTCCTCTCCTAAGTTTAAGCCTCGTTTCATTGGGCCATATAAGATTTCTGAAATTCTTAATCCTGTGTCATTTCGTTTGGACCTTCCAGCTTCTTTTGCCATCCATAATGTGTTCCATAGGTCGTTGTTGCGGACATACGTGGCGCCTATGGTTCCCTCCGTTGATCCTCCTGCCCCGGTGTTGGTCGAGGGGGAGTTGGAGTATGTGGTGGAAAAGATCTTGGATTCTCGTGTTTCGAGATGGAAACTCCAGTACCTGGTCAAGTGGAAGGGTTATGGTCAGGAGGATAATTCCTGGGTTTTTGCCTCTGATGTTCATGCTGCCGATCTAGTTCGTGCCTTTCATTTGGCTTATCCTGATCGGCCTGGGGGCTCTGGTGAGGGTTCGGTGACCCCTCCTCAAGGGGGGGGTACTGTTGTGAATTCTGTTGTCGAGCTCCCTCCTGTGGTCATGAATAGTACTTCGGTGAGTTCGGTCCGTGGGCTCCCTCTGGTGGCTGTGAATGGAGCTGCTGCTTCTAAGGTTCCTTACACAGGTTTATCCTTTGGTTGGCTTCTCTATTTAACTCCACTAAGATCGTTTCTCCATGCCAGCTGTCAATGTTTTAGCATTGGTTCAGTTTGCTCCTGGATCTGTCTGGTGTCCTGTCTTCTCCTGCAGAAGCTAAGTTCCTGATTGTTATTATTGTTCTTGTTTCTTTGTCCAGCTGGTTATCTTGATTTTGTCTTGCTAGCTGGAAGCTCTGGGATGCAGGGTGGCACCCCCGCACCGTGAGTCGGTGCGGAGGACCCTTTTGCACACTCTGTGTGGTCTTTTGTAGGTTTTTGTGCTGACCGCAAAGATTCCTTTCCTATCCTCTGTCTATTTAGTAAGTCGTGCCTCCCTTTGCTGAAACCTATCTCATTTCTGCGTTTGTGACTTTCATCTTTACTCACAGTCATTACATGTGGGGGGCTGCCTATTCCTTTGGGGAATTTCTCTGAGGCAAGGTAGGCTTTATTTTCTTCTCTAGGGCTAGCTAGCTCTTAGGCTGTGACGAGGCGCCTAGGGAGCGTCAGGAGCGCTCCACGGCTATTTCTAGTGTGTGCGATGGGATTAGAGCTTGCGGTCAGCAGAGCTCCCACATCCCAGAGCTCATCCTGTATGAGTTTAACTATCAGGTCGGGTGCTCCTAACCACCAGGTCATAACAAGGACCGTTTGAATGTCTTTGGAACTTAATTGGGGCTGCTTCCGTACCATCCAGTCTATCCTGAATTGCAATCTTTGATCAATTTTTCTCTGCCATCCACGTTCAGAGAGATTAGCTACAGTGCCATGGGTTGTAAACTTCTTGATTATGTTGCACACCCTGTACAAAGGAACATCAAGATCTCTGCAGATAGATTTGTGATTGTTCAACAATCTTCTCTTTCTGATCTCCATGCTTCGTGTGGGTGGCACACACAGACAAATGATGCAAAGATTGAGTCAATTTCTCACCTTCCAATCTGGTTTTAGGTGTGATTCTCATATTGTCAACGCCTCTTACTTGCGATAGGTGAATTTGAACAAGCATAACATGCTTGAAAGTTATTTATCCACAATTTTTGAAAGGTGCCAACAATTTTTTCCCTCCCAATTTGGGGGTTTGGTGTAAACTAATGTTCAATATGCCTTTTTTACTCAGTTTTTTGTGTTATTCCAATACATACAAAGGAAGTAATACATATGTATAATAAAATATATTGTTAGGCGCCTGGATTCTCCCACTGCATGGGGTAGATCCCAAGCCTTGTCTGCCTCTGCGGTCTTCCATTCTGCCTCGGCCACGGTGGGAGATACTCAGCAAAGACGTCGGTCTCAGCGTCTTGCCAAGACTCGTGCTGTTCGCTTGGTTACTGCTGGCTCTCCATCCAAAACTATTGTAACTAGCAATAGCCAGTGGTGAGCAGGCATTCCAGAGGCTAAGTCCAGAAATCACCCTACTGAGCATGCTCGTGATGCTCGTGAGGTGGCAACCTCCCATTGGTGGTCGCTCGTCAGCTGCCCAGGTGACGTGGCAGCCCCGGATTGGTTCACGAGCAAGGTCCTGCTTAACTGGACTTAAACATGAACGTAAAAAAGGTTTCCTTGAGTGTGTGTCGGCACACTAAGATCATTTATGCTTTTTGAGTGTGTGGAACTTAATGGTAGTGTGGACTTGTCTGCATGTGCTCAGGGCAGGCGTAGAGCCTTTAGAATTCCGGCACCTCTGTAGAGGAGTTTGAGTGAATTCAGGGCAGGTGTTTAGCCTTTTTAATTCTGGCACCTCCGGAGAGGAGTTCTTGTGTGTGCACACGCTGTATTGGTGTCCACTACCTGTTCTGTTGCCCCAGTGAGGGTAGCATTCTCCTGCAAAACAGGGTTCTTGTTTATCGATATACCTGCTCTGTTGCTGTGTGAGAGTGGCACAGCTCTACTGCAGAGCATCTTTTCTCTTGCTGTGTGCGATTGACACAGCCTCGTGTGCTATACACTGAGTGACATTTAATTCAGTGCGAGCTAACTAGCGCTCGTTGTCTTGTTCCGCCATTGTTCATGCTAGCTGCAGTTTTCCATCTCTGCACGGTGGACCCCGAGTTGCGATTATACTTCACACTTCATCTTAATTTATATTTAGTGCAATCTGCCAACCCTAGCACAAATGTAATTGCAATAATTTTCTGGGATAAATACTTCATTTTCTGGAACAATTTAATGGGTGCCAATACTTTTGGCCTTGACTGTATAGCTCATAAGGATAGATAATTGGGATGGTTATAGTATATAAAGGGGGAGTATAATTCATGAGTGGGGAGGTAGTGTACGCAATACATTATTGGAAGGGAACTGTGGACAGCACCTTATGAAAGACAGTGTGAAGGAATTACAGTTGTGCTCAAAAGTTTACGTACCCCGGCAGAAGTTTTGATTTCTTGGCCTGTTGTCAGAGAATATGAATGACAGCACCAAAACTTTTTCTCCGTTCATGGTTAGTGGTTGGGTGAAGCCATTTATTGTCAAACTACTGTGTTTTCTCTTTTTAAATCAAAATGACAACCCAAAACATCCAAATGACCTCATTTCTTAATACCGTGTATTGCCCCCTCTAACATCAATGACAGCTTGAAGTTTTTTGTGGTTTTGGATCAGGTTCTTTATTTTCTCAGATGGTAAATCTGCCCACTCTTCTTGGCAAAAGCCTCCAGTACCTGTAAATTCCTGGGCTGAGGTAGCATGAACTGTGCGCTTGAGATCTCTCCAGAGTGACTCAATGATATTGAGGTCAGGAGACTGAGATGGCCACTCCAGAATCTTCACTTTTTTCTGCTGTAGCCAATGACAAGTCGACTTGGCCTTGTGTTTTGAATCGCTATCTTGTTGGAACCACCAAGTACGTCTCATGCGTAGCTTCTGGGCTGTTGAGTGCAAATTCGCCTCCAGTATTTGCTGATAACGTGCTGCATTTAACTTTCCTTCAACTTTGACCAAGTTTCCTGTGCCTCTGTAGCTCACACATCCCCAAAACATCAGTGATCCACCTCCGTGATTTATAGTAGGAATGGTGTTCCTTTCATCATAGGTCTTGTTGACCTCTCTCCAAATGTAACGTTTATGGTTGTTCCCAAAAAATTTGATTTTGGTCTCATCACTCCAAATTACATTGTTCCAAAAGTTTTGCGTATTTGTGCTGCTTTGCCTATGGTAGGCCAGACACTTTGTGCCATTTGTGCAGTAATGGCTTTCTTCTGGCGCCTCAACCATGCAGCCCATTTTTCTTCAAGTTTCTCCTTATTGCGCATCTTGAAACAGCCACTCCCCTAATTTTCAGAGAGTCCTGTAGTTCAGCTGATGTTATTTGTGGGTTTTTCTTTGCATCCCTAACAATTTTCCTGGCAGTTGTGGACAACATTTTTGTCTACCTGACCGTGGTTTTGTTTTTACAGAGCATTTTCCATTTGGTAATCACAGTTTAAACACTGCTGACTGGCATTATCAATTCCTTGGATTTTTTTGTATCCCTTTCCTGTTTTATTCAGTTCAACTACCTTTTCCCATAGATCCGTTGCCAATTCTTTTGCTTTCCCCATCACTCTCAACTGAGAAATGTCAGTGGCTTGATGAAAGATGCAAGAGTCTGTCTGGATCCCAGAAACTCACTCAGCTTTCATGCACACACACTGATTACAAGCAAACAGGTCACAGGTGAGGATGTTACCTTTTGTAGCCATTCAAACCCATTTGTTTCAACTTCTGCATGTTATTAGGCCAAAATCAACCAGGGTATGTGAACTTTTGATCAGGGTTATTTGGATGTTTTGGGTTGTCATTATGATTTAAAAAGAGAAAACACAATAGTTCGACAATAAATGGCTTCACCCAACCACTAACCATGAATGGAGAAAAAAACCTTAAACTTAAAAGCAAGAGGCAATAGCTTCTGTAAAATATTGAATTTGGCCACTAACTGCACTTCATGTGTGCTTTTACCCAACCAAAAAATTAGAATATCCACCACCACCAAAAATGTCACCCAGCTCACCTACTCCTACCACATTGAATAATATGCTTACTTGGACCACCTGATAAAGAAGAATTGATCAAGGGTTCTGCAAATTGAAGACCAATTTCTTTGTGGAGGGCATTCAGAACCTTGGACCTTCATATCTTGTACCACCTGCCACAAACGCTCCCAGTGGAAGCAAGGAAAAGAATCTGCAATTAAGTTCTGTACCACAGGCACATGATAGAAAGTAATGCAAGCATTAATACTGCAACACAAAATGCCTGAGGAGCCAAACCAACAAAGAAGAGGATGCTGATTGTTTCTTGTCATCACCCTGGCATTTTATCACAGTTAAACCTAATTTTCCTGTTCTCAAACCGTTCTCTCCAGAGGAAAACTGCCACAACTTTGGGGAAGATTTCCAGCAACACCAGTTTCCTCATCATGCCAGCCTGGTTGAGTGACCCATCCCCTGCCACAAAAACAAGCTGAAAATCTCAAAAAATGCATAAGAGATTGAGCATCACATCCCTAAAACAACCCAGCAATTGACAACTGCTCTTATTACTTGGCAGTAGCTGGAAAGTCGGTTCAGTGTTGGCCTTCACCAGTAACACTCCATTACCACACTTATGAACCAAACCAATCAAAGCATTAAGCAACCTCATGGTTGGAGAGATTCTGAGGATTGGAGGGGATTGGAGAGATGGTGCATCAACCAGAACCGGTTAAGCTCCTTTTTGGGCACCACACCAAGGATGGGGGTCTATTAAATCAGAGAAAGGCAGAACCACAAAAAGTGACCCAGAGCCACCTCTCACTTTAACTTGTCTAACTCATCTGTGGAGTTACATATTTTTAACAGAAAATGGAACGATAATCCACATCAAAACCTAAAGTTAGCAAATCACCACTTTATCTATTAAGGAATCTTATTTAGAAAAAGGAGCATATTCATTAGTTTCACTCCCTTGAGGATTAGCTCTTGACACCTTACTTTTTTGGGTGGCCCCATGCAACGACCTAATAAAGTAGGAGAAGAAATGCTTGAATTTGCAATTAACTCTTAATTTGTAATGGCCCTTGTTAAAATGCCAGAACACACCCATCTTCTGTGTCACAGATCATACTGACTGACTTACTGATCCTTGGAACCTCGAATGGGCGACAGACCCGACCCCAACCTGAAAGAGTTGCCCATATATAACTTGAGCCATCACCCATAATCAAACAACTATATATCTCTGGTCCCATCTTATTGAAAGAAGAATAGCCTCCTGCTGCCAGAACTGTTCATTACATCTTAACCATGCTGTCATGGGGTTTGCTTCTTGGTTTACCTTCCCCGGCCTGGTTATGGTGGGTTTAACATTTCCTGCCTCTCTTTAGTTCATAGGTGGCTATTTATTGGTGCCACTCCCTGTAGCATTTGTCAGTGATAGTTCCAGTCCCTGGCTTGAGCAGCTGACCCGTATACAAGTGCCAGACAAGTGCCATCTTTTTTATGGTACTGACCGCTGTGTAAGCGTGCGTGCGCGGCGTGGGACGCTGTTCTCTCTTAATTATCGCCCCAATGTGGGAACACGCATGCGTGATTTGGTTAGCATTACTGCGAGGGAGTAAGCGATATCGGTACGATTGAGCCTTTTGGACTGCTGATACCTGCGCATGCTCGGGAGTACAGTAAGTGCTAGGAGGAAGGGCACAATTGTACCTCTAGCGTTTCTATGTTTCCGTGACATGCGCTGTTCTGAACCAGGGACAAAACGATAGGGTATGTTACGGTCTGCTATACTCTCTAACACATGTGGGCTGCATTAATCAGCTGCCTTTTTAAACCCCAGCCTTCTGCTACACTGCACACCTGCAACCAGGATGTCATGACTGCCGTATGCTGTATCCTCTGGCACCGGTTTTTTCCATTAGCCTTCTGACGAACTGTCATCATGGAAGGGAAATGCATTGAGGCATCTTTGTATCATGTGGACTCCAGATAAGATTTTATCTTTCTGTTCAATGTGGCTTACTGCATTTTGTTGGCATTTTTGTACCTGTTGGGAATCGTGCAATAGGGGAGAGTTGCAATAGTTAATTATCTATCTTCTATAGGGGAATGTCTCTTGGTTTGGTCGGCCGCATTACTATCATATGGCATGACCTAAAGGGCTTCTTTGGAGACCGTTTTGACACTTCACTGGTGTAACAATTCATACAGTGATTGATGTCTGTTTATATCTTTATGAGGCCCCTCTCTTGTATCTCTATTAAGTGCAGGAATCAGGTTTAAACAATCTGTTGGTTTATATGAGATACCCCTACTATATATATATTTTTTGCATGTAAGCCTGTTTGAACTTTATAATCTGAGTCTTTACTGTCCTTTGCACTCTTTCCCCTTTTTTTCTTTATACACACGTGGTTCCCTCACCACCTTTATTTTTTGAGAGGTGAGAGGGTAAGTGTGTAGGGGTACTGAGGGTCAGCTGACGGGATCGGGGGCGCCACTGACGTTTATTTGTAGGATGCCAACCTCCGCTGTCAGGCAGGGATAGTGGTAATAGGGTTGTATAAGGGCCAGTTAGTTTAGGCCTTTTTAGATATCATTTTCTTTACCCTAGCCTGCTGTGTGCTCATCTGGAGTTCCATTTTTTAGTCATGTATGTTATAAGTATATTGTATTTGGCTCCTTCTCTGCAAGCATACTGTCTGCTTTTGTAGGTAAAGGTATCACCCCCTATAGTTTACTCCCTACCTTCTTTTCTTTTTCTTTCACGGCACACTTTTTTGTTGTACCAGATTTATTTGTGTGTTTTTGACTGCATTGTTCTAGGGTTCAACAGTGTGTATCTAGGTTGAGCCGTCGTTGAGTGGGGGCGCCATTTTGCGTACAAGATAGGGTGTCAACTTCCGCTGCTAGGAAGGGTACATTAACCCCTTCCCGACCTTTGACGCCACGTAGGCGTCATGAAAGTCGGTGCCAATCCGACCCATGACGCCTATGCGGCGTCATGGAAAGATCGCGTCCCTGCAGATCGGGTGAAAGGGTTAACTCCCATTTCACCCGATCTGCAGGGACAGGGGGAGTGGTAGTTTAGCCCAGGGGGGGTGGCTTCACCCCCTTGTGGCTACGATCGCTCTGATTGGCTGTTGAAAGTGAAACTGCCAATCAGAGCGATTTGTAATATTTCACCCATTATAACGGGTGAAATATTACAATCCAGCCATGGCCGATGCTGAAATATCATCGGCCATGGCTGGAAATACTAGTGTGCCCCCACCCCACCCCACCGATCACCCCCCCACCCCCCCGATCTGGCCGGTACACTGCTCCGGCTCCCCTCCGCCCTGTGCTCCGCTCCCCCCCGTGCTCGTGTCCGCTCCCCCCGTGCTCCAATCACCCCCCCGTGCTCCAATCACCCCCCCTGCACTCCGATCCACCCCCCCGTGCTCCGTTCCACCCCCCCGTGCTCCGTTCCAGCCCCCCCGTGCTCCGTTCCACGCCCCCCGCGCTCCGTTCCACCCCTCCCGCGCTCCGATTCCCCCCCCGTGCTCCGATCCCCCCCCCGTGGTCCCCCCTCACCCTATCATACTTACCGATCCAGCCGTGGTCCCGTCCGTCTTCTCCCGGGCGCCGCCATCTTCCAAAATGGCGGGCGCATGCGCAGTGCGCCCGCCGAATCTGCCGGCCGGCAGATTCGTTCCAAAGTGCATTTTGATCACTGAGATATAATCTATCTCAGTGATCAAAATAAAAAAAATAATAAATGACCCCCCCCCCTTTGTCACCCCCATAGGTAGGGACAATAAAAAAATAAAGAAATTTTTTTTTTTCCACTAATGTTAGAATAGGGTTAGGGGTAGGGGTAGGGTTAGGGGTAGGGCTAGGGGTAGGGTTAGGGTTAGGGGTAGGGTTAGGGGTAGGGTTAGGGTTAGGGGTAGGGTTAGGGCTAGGGTTAGGGCTAGGGTTAGGGTTAGGGGTAGGGTTAGGGGTAGGGCTAGGGTTAGGGCTAGGGTTAGGGCTAGGGGTAGGGGTAGGGCTAGGGTTAGGGTTAGGGCTAGGGTTAGGGCTAGGGTTAGGGTTAGGAATGTGCACACGTATTCTGGTCCTCTGCGGATTTTTCCGCTGCGGATTTGATAAATCCGCAGTGCTAAACCGCTGCGGATTTATGGCGGATTTACCGCGTTTTTTTCTGCGCATTTCACTGCGGTTTTACAATTGCGATTTTCTATTGGAGCAGTTGTAAAACCGCTGCGGAATCCGCACAAAGAAGTGACATGCTGCGGAATGTAAACCGCTGCGTTTCCGTGCAGTTTTTCCGCAGCATGTGTACAGCGATTTTTGTTTCCCATAGGTTTACATTGAACTGTAAACTCATGGGAAACTGCTGCGGATCCGCAGCGTTTTCCGCAGCGTGTGCACATACCTTTAGAATTAGGCTATGTGCACACGGTGCGGATTTGGCTGCGGATTCGCAGCAGTGTTCCATCAGGTTTACAGTACCATGTAAACATATGAAAAACCAAATCCGCTGTGCCCGTGGTGCGGAAAATACCGCGCGGGAACGCTGCGTTGTATTTTCCGCAGCATGTCAATTCTTTGTGCGGATTCCGCAGCGTTTTACACCTGTTCCTCAATAGGAATCCGCAGGTGAAATCCGCACAAAAAACACTGGAAATCCGCGGAAAATCCGCAGGTAAAACACAGTGCCTTTTACCCGCAGATTTTTCAAAAATGGTGCGGAAATATCTCACACGAATCCGCAACGTGGGCACATAGCCTTAGGGTTAGGGTTGGAATTAGGGTTGTGGTTAGGGTTAGGGGTGTGTTGGGGTTAGTGTTGTGGTTAGGGGTGTGTTGGGGTTAGGGTTGTGATTAGGATTATGGCTACAGTTGGGATTAGGGTTAGGGGTGTGTTGGGGTTAGTATTGGAGTTAGAATTGAGGGGTTACCACTGTTTAGGCACATCAGGGGTCTCCAAACGCAACATGGCGCCACCATTGATTCCAGCCAATCTCGTATTCAAAAAGTCAAATGGTGCTCCCTCACTTCCGAGCCCTGACGTGTGCCCAAACAGTGGTTTACCCCCACATATGGGGTACCAGCATACTCAGGACAAACTGCGCAACAATTACTGGGGTCCAATTTCTCCTGTCACCCTTGTGAATCTAAAAAAATGCTTGCTAAAACATAATTTTTGAGGAAAGAAAAATGATTTTTTATTTTCACGGCTCTGCGTTGTAAACGTCTGTGAAGCACTTGGGGGTTCAAAGTGCTCACCACATATCTAGATAAGTTCCTTGGGGGGTCTAGTTTCTAAAATGGGGTCACTTGTGGGAGGTTTCTACTGTTTAGGCACACCAGGGGCTCTGCAAACGCAACGTGACACCCGCAGACCATTCCATCAAAGTCTGCATTTCAAAAGTCACTACTTCCCTTCTGAGCCCCGACGTGTGCCCAAACAGTGGTTTACCCCCACATATGGGGTATCAGCGTACTCAGGAGAAACTGGACAAGAACTTTTGGGGTCCAATTTCTCCTGTAACCCTTGGGAAAATAAAAAATTCTGGGCTAAATAATAATTTTTGAGGAATGAAAACGTATTTATTATTTTCACGGCTCTGCATTATAAACTTCTATGAAGCACTTGGGGGTTCAAAGTGCTCACCACACATCTAGATAAGTTCCTTTGGGGGTCTAGTTTCCAAAATGGGGTCACTTGTGGGGGGTTTCTACTGTTAAGCCACATCAGGGGCTCTGCAAACGCAACGTGACGCCCACAGAGCATTCCATCAAAGTCTGCATTTCAAAAAGTCACTACTTCACTTCCGAGCCCCGGCATGTGCCCAAACAGTGATTTACCCCCACATATGGGGTGTCAGCGTACTCAGGAGAAACTGGACAACAACTTTTGGGGTCAAATTTCTCCTGTTACCCTTGGGAAAATAAAAAATTGCAGGCTAAAAGATCATTTTTGAGAAAATAATTTTTTTTTTTATTTTCATGGCTCTGCGTTATAAACTTCTGTGAAGCACTTGGGGGTTCAAAGTCCTCACCACACATCTAGATTAGTTCCTTTGGGGGTCTAGTTTCTAAAATGGTGTCATTTCTGGGGGATCTCCAATGTTTAGGCACACAGGGGCTCTCCAAACGTGACATGGTGTCCGCTAATGATTGGAGCTAATTTTCCATTTAAAAAGCCAAATGGCGTGCCATCCCTTCCGAGCCCTGCCGTGCGCCCAAACAGTGGTTTACCCCCACATATGGGGTATCAGCGTACTCAGGACAAACTGGACAACAATATTTGGGGTCCAATTTCTCCTATTATCCTTGGCAAAATAGGAAATTCCAGGCTAAAAAATCATTTTTGAGGAAAGAAAAATTATTTTTTATTTTCATGGCTCTGCGTTATAAACTTCTGTGAAGCACCTGGGGGTTTAAAGTGCTCAATATGCATCTAGATAAGTTCCTTGGGGGGTCTAGTTTCCAAAATGGGGTCACTTGTGCGGGAGCTCCAATGTTTAGGCACACAGGGGCTCTCCAAACGCGACATGGTGTCCGCTAACAATTGGAGCTAATTTTCCATTCAAAAAGTCAAATGGCGCGCCTTCTCTTCCGAGCCCTGCCGAGTGCCCAAACAGTGGTTTACCCCCACATATGAGGTATCGGCGTACTCGGGAGAAATTGCCCAACAAATTTTATGATCCATTTTATCCTACTGCCCATGTGAAAATGAAAAAATTGAGGCGAAAAGAATTTTTTTGTGAAAAAAAATTACTTTTTCATTTTTACAGATCAATTTGTGAAGCACCTGAGGGTTTAAAGTGCTCACTAGACATCTAAATTAGTTCCTTGGGGGGTCTAGTTTCCAAAATGGGGTCACTTGTGGGGGAGCGCCAATGTTTAGGCACACAGGAGCTATCCAAACGCGACATGGTGTCCGCTAACGATGGAAATAATTTTTCATTCAAAAAGTCAAATGGCGCTCCTTCCCTTCCGAGCCTTACCATGTGCCCAAACAGTGGTTTACCTCCACATGTGAGGTATTGGTGTACTCAGGAGAAATTGCCCAACACATTTTGGGATCCATTTTATCCTGTTGCCCATGTGAAAATGAAAAAATTGAGGCTAAAAGAATTTTTTTGTGAAAAAAAAGTACTTTTTCATTTTTACGGATCAATTTGTGAAGCACCTGGGGGTTCAAAGTGCTCACTATGCATCTAGATAAGTTCCTTGGGGCGTCTAGTTTCCAAAATGGGGTCACTTGTGGGGGAGCTCCAATTTTTAGGCACACGGGGGCTCTCAAAACGTGACATGGTGTCCGCTAATGATTGGAGCTAATTTTCCATTTAAAAAGCCAAATGGCGTGCCATCCCTTCCGAGCCCTGCCGTGCGCCCAAACAGTGGTTTACCCCCACATATGGGGTATCAGCGTACTCAGGACAAACTGGACAACAATATTTGGGGTCCAATTTATCCTATTATCCTTGGCAAAATAGGAAATTCCAGGCTAAAAAATCATTTTTGAGGAAAGAAAAATTATTTTTTATTTTCATGGCTCTGCGTTATAAACTTCTGTGAAGCACCTGGGGGTTTAAAGTGCTCAATATGCATCTAGATAAGTTCCTTGGGGGGTCTAGTTTCCAAAATGGGGTCACTTGTGCGGGAGCTCCAATGTTTAGGCACACAGGGGCTCTCCAAACGCGACATGGTGTCCGCTAACAATTGGAGCTAATTTTCCATTCAAAAAGTCAAATGGCGCGCCTTCTCTTCCGAGCCCTGCCGAGTGCCCAAACAGTGGTTTACCCCCACATATGAGGTATCGGCGTACTCGGGAGAAATTGCCCAACAAATTTTATGATCCATTTTATCCTACTGCCCATGTGAAAATGAAAAAATTGAGGCGAAAAGAATTTTTTTGTGAAAAAAAATTACTTTTTCATTTTTACAGATCAATTTGTGAAGCACCTGAGGGTTTAAAGTGCTCACTAGGCATCTAAATTAGTTCCTTGGGGGGTCTAGTTTCCAAAATGGGGTCACTTGTGGGGGAGCGCCAATGTTTAGGCACACAGGAGCTATCCAAACGCGACATGGTGTCCGCTAACGATGGAAATAATTTTTCATTCAAAAAGTCAAATGGCGCTCCTTCCCTTCCGAGCCTTACCATGTGCCCAAACAGTGGTTTACCTCCACATGTGAGGTATTGGTGTACTCAGGAGAAATTGCCCAACACATTTTGGGATCCATTTTATCCTGTTGCCCATGTGAAAATGAAAAAATTGAGGCTAAAAGAATTTTTTTGTGAAAAAAAAGTACTTTTTCATTTTTACGGATCAATTTGTGAAGCACCTGGGGGTTCAAAGTGCTCACTATGCATCTAGATAAGTTCCTTGGGGCGTCTAGTTTCCAAAATGGGGTCACTTGTGGGGGAGCTCCAATTTTTAGGCACACGGGGGCTCTCCAAACGTGACATGGTGTCCACTAAAGAGTGGAGCCAATTTTTGATTCAAAAAGTCAAATGGCGCTCCTTCCCTTCCAAGCCCTGCCGTGCGCCAAAACAGTGGTTTACCCCCACATATGAGGTATCAGCGTACTCAGGACAAATTGGACAACAACTTTCGTGGTTCAGTTTCTCCTTTTACCATTGGGAAAATAAAAAAATTGTTGCTAAGGCTACGTTCACATTAGCGTCATGCGACGCTGCGTCGCCGACGCAACGCACGACGCATCGGAAACGCACGCAAAAACGCAACTTTTGTGACGCAAGCGTCGGACGCATGCGGCGTAAAATGCAGCGTTTTTAGTGCGTTTTTGGTGCGTTTTTACAAAAACGCAGCGTTTTACGACGCATGCGTTGTCAAACACTGATTAGATCTTTACACACAATTTAGTGTCTAGACACTAGATAACACCACCAATGAATAGAAGAGGGTGCGTCTAGTGTCTAGACATTCGATAATGCCACCAATGGGTAGATGGGGGTGGGTATTAATGTAATAGTGGTATATATACCCCGGCATACATTATTTCCAACCATAGAGCATCAAGATGGATCGTTCCATGGAGAGTATCTACCTCACTTTTCAGCTGGAATTAGCCCTTGCTATAGCTTATGCTTTTGCCTGTCAAGAACAGAGGAAAAGAGACAAACAACGGAGAAGGAGTCGTCGGCGTTTTTGGCTACACCCTATAGTGGAAGTCCGAGAGAGTCGTGGAGTGTACCATTGTCTTTTTGGCGAATTAAATGAGAACCAGGACAAATATTTTGAGTACACCAGGATGTCAAAAGACAGCTTCCGATATCTGCTGCGTCTGGTGGAAGGAGCCATTTCCAGGCAGGACACGCAGCTCCGTAAATCGATTTCCCCTGAGGAACGTCTGCTGGTGACTCTACGGTACGTAATGGAATGTGAAGGATTTATATGTTCTTGCCACTTTTTAAATTAACGTGTTTTTGTTTTTTGGGGTGGGGGATTGTAATTAAAAATGAAAAATTCTTTCATAACAATTAAATTAATTATATTTATTTATTTATTTTTCTTCTTGTCAGTTTCCTGGCTACCGGAGAGACATTGAGATCACTGCATTTCCAGTTTCGGATTGGAGTCTCAACACTGTCGGGTATTATTGCAGACACATGCCGCGCATTGTGGGACAACCTCAGGGAGGAATTTTTACCCATCCCTACAAGAGAATTATGGCATGCCAACGCCCAAAAATTTGAAAAAGTTTGTGATTTCCCTAACTGTATCGGAGCCGTGGATGGCAAGCACATTAGGATTACCAAGCCTTCAAGAAGTGGATCTCTTTTTTATAATTATAAAAAATACTTTTCCACCGTGCTGATGGCAATTGCAGGTGCGGACTGCAGTTTCTCGCTGTGGACATTGGAGCGTTTGGTCGTGCAAATGATTCACGGACATTTAAGGAGTCTGACATGGGCCGAAGATTATACGAGAACAATTTTAATTTCCCCCATCCACGACCTCTTCCTAACACCGAAGGCCCGGCCCTGCCATTTGTTGTGGTTGGGGATGAGGCTTTTCAAATGTGTGGCAACCTACTTAAACCGTACTCTAGTCGGGGGTTGGACCGCACAAAAAGTATTTTTAATTATAGACTGTCCAGGGCCCGAAGAACTGTGGAGTGCGCCTTTGGCATTCTGGTGTCCAAATGGCGTATCTTAGGATCCGCAATAAATTTGAAAATTGAGACAGTGGATGAGGTGGTGAAGGCGTGTGTGGTTCTACACAATTTTATTATTGATAAAGAGAGAGTCAACGTTGAACTCGATGAACCCATACAAAATCCATTGCCTGATTATCAAGCTCATCCTCTGCGGACAACTTTGGAGATTGCTCATATGAGGGACCAATTTGCTGCATATTTTGTTTCCGATGTTTGCCGTGTTTCTTGGCAAGATCAAATGGTGTAATTCAACGTGTTGTTATGATGTTATGTAAACACTGAGGAGCCCATGTAACCATCATATGTTTGGTTATTAATGTCACCCGATTGTCTAATGCATTGTGTTTGTTAATAAAGTTTATTGTGCCTTTCCGCCTTTCCGTTTTCACAAAACAAATCTCCCATCCGTTTTTCCATAGTAATTGTAAAAAATCCTATTTTATTGAAAGTAATGATTGTCCCACAAAATTTATGTGAGCACCAGTACCCAAATGGACTGTGACAAAACAATAAAATTTGCAGCCGTGAGTACCATAGTTTTGACGTATAAAACTTCATCGGCTCCCACCTTGTTAACCATAATTAATACTGAAGACTATTTTCATATGGAACCTGGCTTGACAAGGAGGGAAACTATCATGTTTGCAAAACTCTACAGAGTTAACACTATTGTACTCAGGATGGTAGAATTTGTCCAGAGTCAAATAGTGGCGACACTGTGAACATTGCTTCCACCTCACCTGACCAATATTTTAAAGGGAACCAGTCACCTGTATTTTGTGGGACTGGAACACCCCAAAACTCTGCCCATATGAGCCAAAAACAGTCCCACCAAATTCAGGTGACAGGTTCCCTTTAAGGTACATTAATAAAACTATTCTACAACGATAACTACCAGTGATACCACCGGACCGTGATCGTTGTTTATTGGTCGTGTGGTTGATGGAGAGCTGTCACACAGCCAGCTCTCCAGCAACCCAAAAAGAGCAAGTCCCGTGTAATCTGGGAAATGTTATGAAGCGCATGGCCGCACTCACGATGTTTACCATTGTAAATGTAGTTATTAAAAATACAAAACAACATTTTATTACGGTGTGTGACACGTCCATCGCCGTCAGCTTTCCGTACTGTGCCAGCCCTAAACCACAGTACAGCGTTTATTATTAACGGTGTGCTCTGATTTACGGGCGGGAATCACAGTGTAAGTAATTGCGGAAAGATGACGGCGAGGGACGTGGTTGACACCTTTTTTGATTTGTGGGGTATTTTTTAATTTTTATTTGAGTGTTTAAAACACTGCGCTAGTAACCCAATATTACCTATTTTAAAATAAAGACATCGCTTGATCGGTGTCTAACTCGCCGATCCAACAATGACAGCGTGGGTAACAAAAAAAAATCATAATCATTCGTTGACACCCAAAATCTCACAGCAGGGGCTCTATCGTTTTACGATTACAGAAAAGATAACGTTGGTTACACAAATAAACCAACTTTATCTATACTGAAATCGTTGTGTGATGGTACATTTTAAACTTGACATATTGAGCAATGCTGGTTGTGTTTGTAACAGCTGATAGTACAATGAGCGCCAGGCCTATAAAACAATTAATAAAAAAAAAACTAAAAAATATTGTCAGACATTGCACATCAGGTGTTACAAAGACAATATTTGTGTATACGGCGCAAGGTGTCATTTGGTGAAAACTTTATTTGAGACAATAAAAACCAATTTTTTGTAAACCAAATAAATTTTTTATTTTGGGACAGGAAAAAAAATTAGGGACATAACATTACGGGGTACCTACATCCACAACTAAAGGGGATTGATATCCCTCACTTCTGGTGGGTGTGGAAGAGACCGAGGAGGAGGACGAGGAGGAGGAGGACGAGGGGGAGGAAGCAGCAGCATATTCAAAGATACTTGACGGGATGCCGACATCCATCCACTGTTGGGATACTTCCAAAGCAGGTGAGGGAGGAGGAGGAGGGACGACGACCAGTGTCCTTGGCTGGCTACTCCGGCTCCGGGTCGACCCAGGCTGTGTTGACGGTGTGCTCCTTGTAGACCCAGGCTGGGTACTGGGTGTGCTCCGTGTAGACCCAGCCTGGGTACTTGGTGTGCTCCGGGTCGACCCAGGCTGTGTTCTGGTGGTAGTTGTGGGAGCAGCCATAGCCAAGGTCGTAGTGCTAGTCGTCGTCGTCTTGGTCTTCTTTTTTTTCCTCCTCTCTATCTCTGTGTGTGGGTCGGCTTCCCGTCTGTGCCCGTGTGCCCTTGAAGGCCGGTCTTGCTCCGACCTTTGGGGCTCTGTTCTGTGGTGGCGGTGGCGGTGGCGGTGGCCCTCGTCACGCGGACCTCTGTGGTGGTGCTCTGCAGCAGGAGTCGGAGTCATGGCAGCCAGCGATGGTACTGTGGGTGCATTTGTCGCTGACTGCATGACCCGAGCCTGCTGCAGAGCAGTGACATAAAGATTGTTGCAGCCCTGCATGACCGAAATCTGGAGTTCCTGCGTAAGATGTTCAACCATCCCGTTGTGAAGGGCATTAAAAAAATGTTTCGCCGGCCTCGCGAGATCCGTTTCGATGTTTTCAAGACGCCGCTCGATATTTGACATTTTATCGCACAGCGCCTTGAAACCATTCTGAAAGACGGTACTCAAATGTAAAAATTCGGGCATGGGCGCCCTGTCCCAGGCCCGCTGACGCTGTCGGGAAGACCCGAAGGAAGGAGCGACAGAGGCCTCGGCCAGGGGAACATCTGATGGACCGGCTGCCGGTTCGCCAGATTGTGGTGGTGCAGACCTGCTCTCGCTGTGGGATGGCTGCGAGGCTTGAGATGGCGCTTCACAAAGGACCGCTCCAGAGGGTCGGACAGGCTCGCGGGTGCTGCTGTGTGTTCTGTGAAAACATAAGGAAAGCATTAGTATACTAAATATCAAATTTCACAGGCGTCATTAAAAATTAACTTTACCGCCAGGTATCCATTACCGCCATTAATATTAACCTATTTTTAATCTTGACACTGCATATGCACCATCAATATTAAAAAAAACACATTTATTTTATTCCAAATAGTCACCCATGATTGCGATTTAACGCCAGACAATTATGCTTACGTTGGAATTGCCATGACGTCACGGTCATGTGACCGAGACGTCATCACAGGTCCTTTGAGCTGAGCAAGCATGGGAACATAACCTGCCTTGCAGTGGAATGTATGGCGTGTCTATAATATTTTAATTATTTGTGTATAACTAAATCGGGGATACACCTGGATAGGTACTATACTAATCCCCTATGAAATATTGGCTGGGCATGGCCAATCTACTAGCTTTCTGTGTTCTGTATACTTCCGATTTCAGGGACATTACTAGTAAGTCACGCTCACCATTGTAGTAATCCCAGAAGGGAGCTGCTGTGTAAAGTGTGAGAATACCAGAAATGAATATAAATTCGAGGTCAACGAGGCGTGAAAAGTAAAAACAAAATACTTTATTCACTTCAATCAGAAGCAGAGGATGAAACATCTGCACAATACAATAAAAACACTATCTACGTGTTTCAGGTCTGATGTTCCCTGCCACCTGAAACGCGTAGATAGTGTCTATGGTATTGTGCTGATTTTTCATCCTCTGCTTATGATTGAAGAGGATAAAAGTATGTATTTTTTACTTTTCACGCCTCGGTGAACTCACCTTTTTTTTTTTGTTTAAATACTTTGTACTTGCCAAAATAAATGGCTGGGCAATAAGCTAAGTGGCTGGAATGTAGTATGTGAATATGCATGTTGTAAAAACTAGGTGTGTGCATAGGTACTAGACTTACTCTCTGCTTTCAAGGACCGGTCTCAAGAATTGCAGTATACGGTTATACTTGTAAACCGAGGTCCTTGAAGCCGCTGCACCACTACGGGCCTGTCCTTCCTTTTTCAGGCCCCTCTTGAAACGGTCCTTCATGGAGCGCCATCTGGTCCGCAGTTTTCGAACTGTGTATAAATAAATAAAAAAACACAACAAAATTTAGAGAATATATTGACAACGATTACGCAACCGTGTGCAATACCAATAGAAGACATCACAGACGGTTGTGTAATCCTAGCATGATGGGTCACAGCAGCATTTTGGAAATACTTACGAAAACTAGCTTTGACCGTGGGGGAAGCGCTGTCGAAGCCATCCCACAGCAATTGTGCCACCTCTTTCCACATACACCGCAATATGCCCTGGTCCGCGTGCCGGGGGTCACGGCTGTCCCACAACGGGCCCCGTTCCTCTATGGATGCCACTATGAGGTCGATGTTGAGGGGTTCATCCAGGGCCCGTTGTGAAACCTAGAAAAAATGGAAAATATTAATTGTTGCAAGATAAATAAAAGTTGACCCTACCTCCTCCACCGCCACCTACCACACACAACACCACCCCATCCCGCCACCCCCCATACCCGCCCAAAAAAAAAAAAAAAAAAAAAAGTTTAAAAAAAAACTTACTCTCCGTCCTGCAACCACAGCTTGGCCCCGTGGTCTCTGCTCCTGCTCCGGTCTCTGCTCCTGCTCCCTCTCTTCCTCCTGGCTCTCCTCCTCACTTGAAGAAGCCTGCAAAATAGTTTACCAAAAAGTTGAGTGACCCATCTACAAATGAAAGCGAATATAGTAATAGTAGATCATGTACTCACCTCACTCCTCAGCGGTGGGGTGCTGGAATCACTGCCGCTGGCCATGACTATTAATTCAATTCTGAAATAAAGAACAAAATAATTGTTCCTATGCTCCTATGCACAATCCAGCAATATAAAAAAAAAAAAAAAAAAAAAAGGCATTTAAACCACAAACAACATTGCACTCCAACCTAACGCTGAGCAAACAACACTGCCACATTGATTAAATTAAAGAAACAATGGCTGAGACAACCCAATGCCAGATTAAACTAAAGCCTAAAGATAAGATCTACAACAGACCCCATGTTGTAATACCAAAAGTTTTTTTTTTTTTTAAAGTACAGTAATCCACGGAGCAAGAAACCCCAAAAACACAATAGATTTTTGAAAGGAAAAAAATGTAAATATTTAAAAACACCATACTTTACAATAAAACCGACAGGGCCGGAGACAATAGAAGGGCATACAACGCCATACATCACAGCCAGAAACATACAACGCCATACATCACAGCCAGAAACATACAACAATGTCTTTACACAACCACAGTGCAGAACTACACAACTTGCAATAAAAAAATTATTACATGTAAAAGGGCGCATAATCATTCTATGCACTACCATACTTTACAATAAAACCGTCAGGGCCGGAGACTATTAAACGCCATCATATAACGCAATTTTTAAACATCACAACTGAATACAAAAAACACCACCAAACCAAATAATTGAAAATAAAATTCTATCCTGAAAAGAACAATCATCAAGGCCGCAGACACAATGAAACGCCATCCTATACAACGCCATACATCACAACCAGACTAAAAATACAACAATATCTTTAACCACAGTGCAGAATATAAAACACAACTTGCAAAAATAATTTTAAACCACATGTAGAAAATGCACAGAATCATTGTATACTTACATCTCTGGACAGCGGATAAGTAGAAGTGTTCTGGGATGTGTAGAAGTGTTCTGGTGATGGATTTCTTGCCTCAAGATGCTGCAGTAGAAGTGACAAACAATCCAAACATTTTCTTTATATAGGGGGGATGTTTATCTACTGTTTGCACTGTCTAGACACTGTCTAGACACCTTTTTGTTCAATTTTATGTAACAACGCATGCACGACGCACACATGCGACGCAAGTGCGTTGTCAATGTGTTTCAATGGAGATTTTAACGCAATGTCGACGCACGAGCGACGCAAGTGTGACGCATGCGTTTTTTAAGTAAATAGGGCAGCACACTGCAGCGCCAAAACATGCAAACTTGAAAACACAAAATTTGAACTGCATTACTGCACTGAAAATATGAAAAATGAGAGCTTTTAGCGCATAAAAATGGCCAATTTTATGTGTACCTCGTAGCCACGATAAGGCATCTCTCTTATACGAGGCCCTACGCTTGACCTACCTCTCTGAGAATAAACGTCTCCATCTGAATGGGTACATGTGAAACCTCTCCTTGGACTCAAATTCTCTCTCACTGTGGAGGGGTATTGGACCTATTATAATTAAAACACCTGAAGCTAGGAGGCGGGGAGTGCACGATCAGAAGGCTAGAGAATACATTTCAAAAAACCTGATCTGCACATCCAAACATAGACACAGTGTGAACAGGTGCTGAACCCAGAGTCGCCAACTCGTATATATTTAAGTAAATAGGGCAGCACACTGCAGCGCCAAAACATGCAAACTTGAAAACACAAAATTTGAACTGCATTACTGCACTGAAAATATGAAAAATGAGAGCTTTTAGCGCATAAAAATGGCCAATTTTATGTGTACCTCGTAGCCACGATAAGGCATCTCTCTTATACGAGGCCCTACGCTTGACCTACCTCTCTGAGAATAAACGTCTCCATCTGAATGGGTACATGTGAAACCTCTCCTTGGACTCAAATTCTCTCTCACTGTGGAGGGGTATTGGACCTATTATAATTAAAACACCTGAAGCTAGGAGGCGGGGAGTGCACGATCAGAAGGCTAGAGAATACATTTCAAAAAACCTGATCTGCACATCCAAACATAGACACAGTGTGAACAGGTGCTGAACCCAGAGTCGCCAACTCGTATATATTTAAGTAAATAGGGCAGCACACTGCAGCGCCAAAACATGCAAACTTGAAAACACAAAATTTGAACTGCATTACTGCACTGAAAATATGAAAAATGAGAGCTTTTAGCGCATAAAAATGGCCAATTTTATGTGTACCTCGTAGCCACGATAAGGCATCTCTCTTATACGAGGCCCTACGCTTGACCTACCTCTCTGAGAATAAACGTCTCCATCTGAATGGGTACATGTGAAACCTCTCCTTGGACTCAAATTCTCTCTCACTGTGGAGGGGTATTGGACCTATTATAATTAAAACACCTGAAGCTAGGAGGCGGGGAGTGCACGATCAGAAGGCTAGAGAATACATTTCAAAAAACCTGATCTGCACATCCAAACATAGACACAGTGTGAACAGGTGCTGAACCCAGAGTCGTATAAGAGAGATGCCTTATCGTGGCTACGAGTCCAAGGAGAGGTTTCACATGTACCCATTCAGATGGAGACGTTTATTCTCAGAGAGGTAGGTCAAGCGTAGGGCCTCGTATAAGAGAGATGCCTTATCGTGGCTACGAGGTACACATAAAATTGGCCATTTTTATGCGCTAAAAGCTCTCATTTTTCATATTTTCAGTGCAGTAATGCAGTTCAAATTTTGTGTTTTCAAGTTTGCATGTTTTGGCGCTGCAGTGTGCTGCCCTATTTACTTAAATATATACGAGTTGGCGACTCTGGGTTCAGCACCTGTTCACACTGTGTCTATGTTTGGATGTGCAGATCAGGTTTTTTGAAATGTATTCTCTAGCCTTCTGATCGTGCACTCCCCGCCTCCTAGCTTCAGGTGTTTTAATTATAATAGGTCCAATACCCCTCCACAGTGAGAGAGAATTTGAGTCCAAGGAGAGGTTTCACATGTACCCATTCAGATGGAGACGTTTATTCTCAGAGAGGTAGGTCAAGCGTAGGGCCTCGTATAAGAGAGATGCCTTATCGTGGCTACGAGGTACACATAAAATTGGCCATTTTTATGCGCTAAAAGCTCTCATTTTTCATATTTTCAGTGCAGTAATGCAGTTCAAATTTTGTGTTTTCAAGTTTGCATGTTTTGGCGCTGCAGTGTGCTGCCCTATTTACTTAAATATATACGAGTTGGCGACTCTGGGTTCAGCACCTGTTCACACTGTGTCTATGTTTGGATGTGCAGATCAGGTTTTTTGAAATGTATTCTCTAGCCTTCTGATCGTGCACTCCCCGCCTCCTAGCTTCAGGTGTTTTAATTATAATAGGTCCAATACCCCTCCACAGTGAGAGAGAATTTGAGTCCAAGGAGAGGTTTCACATGTACCCATTCAGATGGAGACGTTTATTCTCAGAGAGGTAGGTCAAGCGTAGGGCCTCGTATAAGAGAGATGCCTTATCGTGGCTACGAGGTACACATAAAATTGGCCATTTTTATGCGCTAAAAGCTCTCATTTTTCATATTTTCAGTGCAGTAATGCAGTTCAAATTTTGTGTTTTCAAGTTTGCATGTTTTGGCGCTGCAGTGTGCTGCCCTATTTACTTAAATATATACGAGTTGGCGACTCTGGGTTCAGCACCTGTTCACACTGTGTCTATGTTTTGGATGTGCAGATCAGGTTTTTTGAAATGTATTCTCTAGCCTTCTGATCGTGCACTCCCCGCCTCCTAGCTTCAGGTGTTTTAATTATAATAGGTCCAATACCCCTCCACAGTGAGAGAGAATTTGAGTCCAAGGAGAGGTTTCACATGTACCCATTCAGATGGAGACGTTTATTCTCAGAGAGGTAGGTCAAGCGTAGGGCCTCGTATAAGAGAGATGCCTTATCGTGGCTACGAGGTACACATAAAATTGGCCATTTTTATGCGCTAAAAGCTCTCATTTTTCATATTTTCAGTGCAGTAATGCAGTTCAAATTTTGTGTTTTCAAGTTTGCATGTTTTGGCGCTGCAGTGTGCTGCCCTATTTACTTAAATATATACGAGTTGGCGACTCTGGGTTCAGCACCTGTTCACACTGTGTCTATGTTTGGATGTGCAGATCAGGTTTTTTGAAATGTATTCTCTAGCCTTCTGATCGTGCACTCCCCGCCTCCTAGCTTCAGGTGTTTTAATTATAATAGGTCCAATACCCCTCCACAGTGAGAGAGAATTTGAGTCCAAGGAGAGGTTTCACATGTACCCATTCAGATGGAGACGTTTATTCTCAGAGAGGTAGGTCAAGCGTAGGGCCTCGTATAAGAGAGATGCCTTATCGTGGCTACGAGGTACACATAAAATTGGCCATTTTTATGCGCTAAAAGCTCTCATTTTTCATATTTTCAGTGCAGTAATGCAGTTCAAATTTTGTGTTTTCAAGTTTGCATGTTTTGGCGCTGCAGTGTGCTGCCCTATTTACTTAAATATATACGAGTTGGCGACTCTGGGTTCAGCACCTGTTCACACTGTGTCTATGTTTTGGATGTGCAGATCAGGTTTTTTGAAATGTATTCTCTAGCCTTCTGATCGTGCACTCCCCGCCTCCTAGCTTCAGGTGTTTTAATTATAATAGGTCCAATACCCCTCCACAGTGAGAGAGAATTTGAGTCCAAGGAGAGGTTTCACATGTACCCATTCAGATGGAGACGTTTATTCTCAGAGAGGTAGGTCAAGCGTAGGGCCTCGTATAAGAGAGATGCCTTATCGTGGCTACGAGGTACACATAAAATTGGCCATTTTTATGCGCTAAAAGCTCTCATTTTTCATATTTTCAGTGCAGTAATGCAGTTCAAATTTTGTGTTTTCAAGTTTGCATGTTTTGGCGCTGCAGTGTGCTGCCCTATTTACTTAAATATATACGAGTTGGCGACTCTGGGTTCAGCACCTGTTCACACTGTGTCTATGTTTGGATGTGCAGATCAGGTTTTTTGAAATGTATTCTCTAGCCTTCTGATCGTGCACTCCCCGCCTCCTAGCTTCAGGTGTTTTAATTATAATAGGTCCAATACCCCTCCACAGTGAGAGAGAATTTGAGTCCAAGGAGAGGTTTCACATGTACCCATTCAGATGGAGACGTTTATTCTCAGAGAGGTAGGTCAAGCGTAGGGCCTCGTATAAGAGAGATGCCTTATCGTGGCTACGAGGTACACATAAAATTGGCCATTTTTATGCGCTAAAAGCTCTCATTTTTCATATTTTCAGTGCAGTAATGCAGTTCAAATTTTGTGTTTTCAAGTTTGCATGTTTTGGCGCTGCAGTGTGCTGCCCTATTTACTTAAATATATACGAGTTGGCGACTCTGGGTTCAGCACCTGTTCACACTGTGTCTATGTTTGGATGTGCAGATCAGGTTTTTTGAAATGCATGCGTTTTTTAGACGCTCGAAAAATGCAACATTGTCGCGTCTCCGACGCCACCCAGGTGCGGTGAAACGACGCATGCGTCGTGCGTTTTACCGAAAACGCACGACAACGCAACGCATGCGTCCCCAATGTAAAAGATAGGGGCGCATGACGCATGCGTTGCCGTGCGTCGGCGACGCAGCGTCGCATGACGCTAATGTGAACGTAGCCTAAAAGATAATTTTTGTGACTAAAAAGTTAAATGTTAATTTTTTCCTTCCATGTTGCTTCTGCTGCTGTGAAGCACCTGAAGGGTTAATAAACTTCTTGAATGTGGTTTTGAGTACCTTGAGGGGTGCAGTTTTTAGAATGGTGTCACTTTTGGGTATTTTCAGCCATATAGACCCCTCAAACTGACTTCAAATGTGAGGTGGTCCCTAAAAAAAATGGTTTTGTAAATTTCGTTGTAAAAATGACAAATCGCTGGTCGAATTTTAACCCTTATAACTTCCTAACAAAAAAAAATTTTGTTTCCAAAATTGTGCTGATGTAAAGTAAACATGTGGGAAATGTTATTTATTAACTATTTTGTGTCACATATCTCTCTGGTTTAACAGAATAAAAATTCAAAATGTGAAAATTGCGAAATTTTCAAAATTTTCGCCAAATTTCCGTGTTTATCACAAATAAATGCAGAATTTATTGACCTAAATTTACCACTAACATGAAGCCCAATATGTCACGAAAAAACAATCTCAGAACCGCTAGGATCCGTTGAAGCGTTCCTGAGTTATTACCTCATAAAGGGACACTGGTCAGAATTGCAAAAAACGGCAAGGTCTTTAAGGTCAAAATAGGCTGGGTCTTGAAGGGGTTAAGGAGTAATAGGGTGGAATAGGAGCCTGGGATATTGTGTTTTTGGATGTGGGTTTGTGGTGAATTGTCAAAAGTTTTTTAGTAGTCATTAATAAAGTTACATTTTTTAGGTATTGATTTTTTTTTGTTTAAACAGCTGACCCGTATACCCTAGTGATCCTTCTGCCTCTGATTACCCATATTTGTGCCTGAACCATTCCCTATCCCTGACTTAATGTGTGTTTGGTGGTTTCCTACAGTATATGACTCGGCTTGAATTCTGAACCCTGCCTTTTGCTTTCTGTCTCTGTTACTATGCTTCCAGTCTGACTTTGACTCTTTGGCTCGTACACCGACTACGTCTTTTGTCTCACGTTTTGGATCCCGCGCTCCTGTCTGGTTCTGATTTCTGGCTTGTCTCTGACCACGTGCATTGCTGTGACTTCTGGTACTTCGCCTTACTGTTTGTTGCTGACCGGCCTGTCTGACTACTCTACCGCCTCCTGGTGGCGCTCCTAGCCTTGCCCTGTTGTGCTACACGGTGAGTGCTACCTTTTTCCCTTTACCCGCGCCCCCTGGTGATGGTTTGCTTGCAACTGCTTTGCAGTTACATTACGCATGCTATTCCCATAAACTCTATGGGCCTCCCCTATGGTGCACATGTAACAAACAATGCTCGAGCAGTTCTCCGGTGCTTTTTCGTCAATGACACTAGCTAAAATTGTAAAGACATGTAGCTTATTATTGAAAATCTGACAAGTCAAGTGAAACCTGAGCTTTTCTTCCTCCTTTTTCATGCTCTTGTCCTTTTTACCTTTATCTAAATTAAACGTTTCCAATGGGAGGCGTTAAAAGTAACATATTCCTCTTTACAAATCCTCTCTTTAATTTCTTTTTTAATGTTTGGTCCTAGGGGACCCTTAAAGATTCATCACCCTGGCTGCATCATTCATCACACCTGGCTGCATAGAAGTTGCGATCTCACCAGTTGGACGTCCCGGAATCCATTCGCCCAGTGCCGCCATCTTGCCAACTGCTGTCTTTGCCTACACCCACGTGCAACAATGGTGTAACCATTCACACTGTCAAGGGCCAAGAGGCCTGCAAATCCTGAAGATTGCAGTAGAGACTTAAGGACTAGCGGACTGCTGTCTGCCACAGGACACGTCCACCTCAGCTCCTCCTCTCATCCCTTACACAGGAAACATGGCTAGCAGCTCTGAAGAAGATGTACGAGTTGGCCTAATGACTGGGTCATCGCCATAATGGCGTGCCTTCGCACACCTGGATTCCTTCCAGATCAGAACCTTTTATCTGTAGTACTACTTGGCGACCTTGTAGAATCCCTAGGGAGCTCATACACTGAGGCAAGGGGGCAACTCAGGAGAGCCCTCTAGGTGAGGTGCTCTGGCAGAGATGAAGTGGCCAGCACCATCGCCATGCCGAAGATTCCTGTACATCCATATTCTGTGATCATGAATCCTAAACTAGGGACATCCCACAAAGCTTGGACATTTTTATCAATCCTCTAAAATTGAAATGTATATAGAATTGAAGATTAATTTTACAATGACTGGCACTATTTTCATTTCCCTAATTTGAACGGTGACCCTTTACACTCACAACTTAACCACTGCATTGCAGGCATTTAATGTGAATTAAGTTCCATAGTTTCCGCAACATTTTAGACCATAATTAATTGCTAGATTATAACAATTTTGCAAACTTCAAGGTCTACAGATCGTATAGTCATTGGCTGTGTTCTATCGACTGTGAATCCTAAATTCATCACTCTATGGAGCCCATTAAAACATTTTCATAGCTTATTCCCTGGGATTATATCTAATTCTAAAACCAATTATTCAGTTCAGCAATATACTTCAAAGCTGGGTCACAATATAAAAAAAATTTAAATTAATCACTGAGAAATTGTGTACCTCCTACTATCCATAAACATGGTTGATTTAGGCTGTGAAACCTGAAATGTGTGCGTTAGCTGCACACGGGCATATAACAGCTGATTCAGAGCCCTGGAACCATGCAGAGACACGCAGATGAGAGGGAGGATTTTTGGCAGAACGGTCAGGACTGTGGTATAAGAGTGTCTTGGTCAGGATTGTATTAGAACTCTGCATGTGGAGGATAAAATGAAAGTATGAGATAGAATTAATTTTCCATCTCAGTGGATTATACTTATTGATTATTTCTCCAACAGATAATTAGGAAACATTTTCCTCCAAACATAAAAAAGACCCATGGCAAATTATCTACAGTATATATACGTTAGGACAGAAAGGGTAAATTAACTTAAAATATAGGAGCCAAGACTAAATGTACACTACTTTCCATTATTATATTCTGCGTAAGCATTCAAAACACTTCACAGAACATATGCCCAGATACAGGGGTGTACATAGAAACCACATGGTTCCAAAATAAGTGTGGATTGGGTTACCCAATCGAAAACCGGCTAAATAAGATTAAAATAGATAAATCTCCGGGTCCGGATGGCATACACCCACGAGTACTAAGAGAACTAAGTAATGTAATAGATAAACCATTATTTCTTATTTTTAGTGACTCTATAGCGACAGGGTCTGTTCCGCAGGACTGGCGCATAGCAAATGTGGTGCCAATATTCAAAAAGGGCTCTAAAAGTGAACCTGGAAATTATAGGCCAGTAAGTCTAACCTCTATTGTTGGTAAAATATTTGAAGGGTTTCTGAGGGATGTTATTCTGGATTATCTCAATGAGAATAACTGTTTAACTCCATATCAGCATGGGTTTATGAGAAATCGCTCCTGTCAAACCAATCTAATCAGTTTTTATGAAGAGGTAAGCTATAGGCTGGACCACGGTGAGTCATTGGACGTGGTATATCTCGATTTTTCCAAAGCGTTTGATACCGTGCTGCACAAGAGGTTGGTACACAAAATGAGAATGCTTGGTCTGGGGGAAAATGTGTGTAAATGGGTTAGTAACTGGCTTAGTGATAGAAAGCAGAGGGTGGTTATAAATGGTATAGTCTCTAACTGGGTCGCTGTGACCAGTGGGGTACCGCAGGGGTCAGTATTGGGACCTGTTCTCTTCAACATATTCATTAATGATCTGGTAGAAGGTTTACACAGTAAAATATCGATATTTGCAGATGATACAAAACTATGTAAAGCAGTTAATACAAGAGAAGATAGTATTCTGCTACAGATGGATCTGGATAAGTTGGAAACTTGGGCTGAAAGGTGGCAGATGAGGTTTAACAATGATAAATGTAAGGTTATACACATGGGAAGAGGGAATCAATATCACCATTACACACTGAATGGGAAACCACTGGGTAAATCTGACAGGGAGAAGGACTTGGGGATCCTAGGTAATGATAAACTTACCTGGAGCAGCCAGTGCCAGGCAGCAGCTGCCAAGGCAAACAGGATCATGGGGTGCATTAAAAGAGGTCTGGATACACATGATGAGAGCATTATACTGCCTCTGTACAAATCCCTAGTTAGACCGCACATGGAGTACTGTGTCCAGTTTTGGGCACCGGTGCTCAGGAAGGATATAATGGAACTAGAGAGAGTACAAAGGAGGGCAACAAAATTAATAAAGGGGATGGGAGAACTACAATACCCAGATAGATTAGCGAAATTAGGATTATTTAGTCTAGAAAAAAGACGACTGAGGGGCGATCTAATAACCATGTATAAGTATATAAGGGGACAATACAAATATCTCGCTGAGGATCTGTTTATACCAAGGAAGGTGACGGGCACAAGGGGGCATTCTTTGCGTCTGGAGGAGAGAAGGTTTTTCCACCAACATAGAAGAGGATTCTTTACTGTTAGGGCAGTGAGAATCTGGAATTGCTTGCCTGAGGAGGTGGTGATGGCGAACTCAGTCGAGGGGTTCAAGAGAGGCCTGGATGTCTTCCTGGAGCAGAACAATATTGTATCATACAATTATTAGGTTCTGTAGAAGGACGTAGATCTGGGTATTTATTATAATGGAATATAGGCTGAACTGGATGGACAAATGTCTTTTTTCGGCCTTACTAACTATGTTACTATGTTACTATGTTACCCCTCTCAAAAAAGTATCCGAGGCACATAGCTGCCAAATAATTGCCCCTTGTGATGCCCCTTAGTGTTCCCACTCAATATTACACTCATGTCATCCATTTCCCCAACACAGTAAGATGTCTCCACAGTGCCCCCAATACAGAATGATGCCACCAGTATGCCCCCAATAGAGTATAATGCCTCGACAGTGCTTCCCCAAACTATATGATAATTATAATTAAGTTTATATCTGTGCACTATAATATTATATTACAGTCAATTGTATAGGTATATATTGTTGACAGTATTTATTCATATATATAATTCATATTATTACAGTTTATTACAGTCGATGTTATAGCTATATCATTAATATATATGTAAATCTATATGTATATACAGTTAGGTCTATATATATTTGGACAGAGACAACATTTTTCTAATTTTGGTCATAGACATTACCACAATGAATTTTAAACAAAACAATTCAGATGCAGTTGAAGTTCAGACTTTCAGCTTTCATTTAAGGGTATCCACATTAAAATTGGATGAAGGGTTTAGGAGTTTCAGCTCCTTAACATGTGCTACTCTGTTTTTTAAGGAACCAAAAGTAATTGGACAGATTCAATAATTTTAAATAAAATGTTCATTTTTAGTACTTGATTGAAAACCCTTTGTTGGCAATGACTGCCTGAAGTCTTGAACTCATGGACATCACCAGACTCTGTGTTTCCTCCTTTTTGATGCTCTGCCAGGCCTTCACTGCGGTGGTTTTCAGTAGCTGTTTGTTTGTGGGCCTTTCTGTCTGAAGTTTAGTCTTTAACAAGTGAAATGCTGCTCAATTGGGTTGAGATCAGGTGACTGACTTGGCCATTCAAGAATATTCCACTTCTTTGCTTTAATAAACTCCTGGGTTGCTTTATGTTTTGGGTCATTGTCCATCTGTTGTATGAAACGACAACCAATCAGTTTGGCTGCATTTGGCTGGATCTGAGCACACAGTATGGCGGCTCTGAAGACCTCAGAATTCAGTCGACTGCTTCTGTCCTGTGTCACCTCATCAATAAACACTAGTGACCCAGTGCCACTGGCAGCCATGCATGCCCAAGCCATCACACTGCCTCCGCCGTGTTTTACAGATGAGGTGGTATGCTTTGGATCATGAGCTGTACCACGCCTTTGCCATACTTTTCTCTTTCCATCATTCTGGAAGAGGTTGATCTTGGTTTCATCTGTCCAAAGAATGTTCTTCCCGAACTGTGCTGGCTTTTTTAGATGTTTTTTTACCCAAGTCCAGTCTAGCCTTCTTATTCTTGATGCTTATGAGTGGCTTGCACCGTGCAGTGAACCCTCTGTATTTACTTTCATGCAGTCTTCTCTTTATGGTAGATTTGGATATTGATACGCCGACCTCCTGGAGAGTGTTGCTCTCTTGGTTGGCTGTTGTGAAGGGGTTTCTCTTCACCATGGAGATTATTCTGCGATCATCCACCACTGTTGTCTTCTGTGGTCGCCCATGTCTTTTTGCATTGATGAGTTCACCAGAACTTTCTTTCTTTCTCAGGATGTACCAAACTGTAGATTTTGCCACTCCTAATATTGCAGCAATTTCTCGGATGGGTTTTTTCTGTTTTCACAGCATAAGGATGCCTTGTTTCACCTGCATGGAGAGCTCCTTTGACCACATGTTTACTTCACAGCAAAACCTTCCAAATGCAAGCACCACACCTCAAATCAACTCCAGGCCTTTTATCTGCTTAATTGAGAATGACATAACGAAGGGATTGCCCACACCTGTCCATGAAATAGCCTTGGAGTCAATTGTCCAATTACTTTTGGTCCCTTTAACCCCTTTACCCTCAAGGGTGGTTTGCACGTTAATGACCAGGCCAATTTTTACAATTCTGACCACTGTCCCTTTATGAGGTTATAACTCCGAAACGCTTCAACGGATCCTGGTGATTCTGACATTGTTTTCTCGTGACATATTGTACTTCATGATAGTGGTAAAATTTCTTTGATAGTACCTGCGTTTATTTGTGAAAAAAACGGAAATTTGGCGAAAATTTTGAAAATTTCGCAATTTTCAAACTTTGAATTTTTATGCAATTAAATCACAGAGATATGTCACACAAAATACTTAATAAGTAACATTTCCCACATGTCTCCTTTACATCAGCATAATTTTGGAACCAATTTTTTTTTTTGTTAGGGAGTTATAAGGGTTAAAAGTTGACCAGCAATTTCTCATTTTTACAACACCATTTTTTTTTAGGGACCACGTCTCATTTGAAGTCATTTTGAGGGGTCTATATGATAGAAAATGCCCAAGTGTGACACCATTCTAAAAACTGCACCCCTCAAGGTGCTCAAAACCACATTCAAGAAGTTTATTAACCCTTCAGGTGTTTAATAGGAATTTTTGGAATGTTTAAATAAAAATGAACATTTAACTTTTTTACACAAAAAATTTACTTCAGCTCCAATTTGTTTTATTTTACCAAGGGTAACAGGAGAAATTGGACCCAAAAAGTTGTTGTCCAATTTGTCCTGAGTACGCTGATACCCCATATGTGGCAGTAAACCACTGTTTGGGCGCATGGGAGAGCTCGGAAGGGAAGGAGCGCTATTTGACTTTTCAATGCAAAATTGACAGGAATTGAGATGGGACGCCATGTTGCGTTTGGAGAGCCACTGATGTGCCTAAACATTGAAACCCCCCACAAGTGACACCATTTTGGAAAGTAGACCCCCTAAGGAACTTATCTGGATGTGTGGTGAGCACTTTGACCCACCAAGTGCTTCACAGAAGTTTATAATGCAGAACCGTAAAAATAAAAAATCATATTTTTTCACAAAAATTATATTTTTGCCCCCAATTTTTTATTTTTCCAAGGGTAAGAGAAGAAATTGGACCTCAAAAGTTGTTGTCCAATTTGTCCTGAGTACGCTGATACCCCATATGTGGCAGTAAACCACTGTTTGGGCGCATGGGAGAGCTCGGAAGGGAAGGAGCGCAGTTTGACTTTTCAATGCAAAATTGACAGAAATTGAGATGGGACGCCATGTTGCGTTTGGAGAGCCACTGATGTGCCTAAACATTGAAACCCCCACAAGTGACACCATTTTGGAAAGTAGACCCCCTAAGGAACTTATCTAGAGGTGTGGTGAGCACTTTGACCCACCAAGTGCTTCACAGAAGTTTATAATGCAGAACCGTAAAAATAAAAAATCATATTTTTTCACAAAAATTATATTTTTGCCCCCAATTTTTTATTTTTCCAAGGGTAAGAGAAGAAATTGGACCTCAAAAGTTGTTGTCCAATTTGTCCTGAGTACGCTGATACCCCATATGTGGCAGTAAACCGCTGTTTGGGCGCATGGGAGAGCTCGGAAGGGAAGGAGCGCAGTTTGACTTTTCAATGCAAAATTGACAGAAATTGAGATGGGACGCCATGTTGCGTTTGGAGAGCCACTGATGTGCCTAAACATTGAAACCCCCCACAAGTGACACCATTTTGGAAAGTAGACCCCCTAAGGAACTTATCTAGAGGTGTGGTGAGCACTTTGACCCACCAAGTGCTTCACAGAAGTTTATAATGCAGAACCGTAAAAATAAAAAATCATATTTTTTCACAAAAATTATATTTTTGCCCCCAATTTTTTATTTTTCCAAGGGTAAGAGAAGAAATTGGACCTCAAAAGTTGTTGTCCAATTTGTCCCGAGTACGCTGATACCCCATATGTGGCAGTAAACCACTGTTTGGGCGCATGGGAGAGCTCGGAAGGGAAGGAGCGCCGTTTGACTTTTCAATGCAAAATTGACAGGAATTGAAATGGGACGCCATGTTGCGTTTGGAGAGCCACTGATGTGCCTAAACATTGAAACCCCCCACAAGTGACACCATTTTGGAAAGTAGACCCCCTAAGGAACTTATCTGGATGTGTGGTGAGCACTTTGACCCACCAAGGGCTTCACAGAAGTTTATAATGCAGAGCCATAAAAATAAAACAAAGTTTTTTTCCCACAAAAATTATTTTTTAGCCCCCAGTTTTGTATTTTCCCTAGGGTAACAGGAGAAATTGGACCCCAAAAGTTGTTGTCCAATTTGTCCTGAGTACGCTGATACCCCATATGTAGGGGGGAACCACCGTTTGGGCGCATGGGAGGGTTCGGAAGGGAAGGAGCGCCATTTGGAATGCAGACTTAGATGGAATGGTCTGCAGGCGTCACATTGCGTTTGCAGAGCCCCTAATGTACCTAAACAGTAGAAACCCCCCACAAGTGACACCATTTTGGAAAGTAGACCCCCTAAGGAACTCATCTTGATGTGTTGTGAGAGCTTTGAACCCCCAAGTATTTCACTACAGTTTATAACGCAGAGCCATGCAAATAAAAAATATTTTTTTTTCCACAAAAATTATATTTTAGCCCCCAGTTTTGTATTTTTCCAAGGTTAGCAGGAGAAATTGGACCCTAAATGTTGTTGTCCAATTTGTCCTGAGTACGCTGATACCCGATATGTGGGGGGGAACCACCGTTTGGGCGCATGGGAGGGCTCGGAAGGGAAGGAGCATCATTTGGAATGCAGACTTAGATGGATTGGTCTGCAGGCGTCACATTGCGTTTGCAGAGCCCCTAATGTACCTAAACAGTAGAAACCCCCCACAAGTGACCCCATATTGGAAACTAGACCCCTCAATGAACTTATCTAGATGTGTTGTGAGAACTTTGAACCCCCAAGTGTTTCACTACAGTTTATAACGCAGAGCCGTGAAAATAAAAAATCTTTTTGTTTTCCCACAAAAATTATTTTTTAGCCCCCAGTTTTGTATTTTCCCAAGGGTAACAGGAGAAATTGGTCCACAAAAGTTGTTGTCCAATTTGTCCTGAGTACGCTGATACCCCATATGTTGGGGTAAACCCCTGTTTGGGCACACAGGAGAGCTCGGAAGGGAAGGAGCACTGTTTTACTTTTTCAACGCAGAATTGGCTGGAATTGAGATCGGACGCCATGTCGTGTTTGGAGAGCCCCTGATGTGCCGAAACAGTGGAAACCCCCCAATTATAACTGAAACACTAATCTAAACACACCCCTAACCCTAATTCCAATGGTAACCCTAACCACACCTCTAACCCTGACACACCCCTAACCCTAATCCCAACCCTATTCCCAACTGTAAATGTAATCTAAACCCTAACCCTAACTTTAGCCCCAACCCTAACTGTAGCCCCAACCCTAACCCTAACCCTACCCTAGCCCTAACCCTAGCCCTAACCCTAACCCTAGCCCTAACCCTAGCCCTAACCCTAACCCTAACCCTAGCCCTAACCCTAGCCCTAACCCTAGCCCTAACCCTAACCCTAGCCCTAGCCCTAACCCTAGCCCTAACCCTAGCCCTAGCCCTAACCCTAGCCCTAGCCCTAGCCCTAACCCTAGCCCTAGCCCTAACCCTAGCCCTAACCCTAGCCCTAATGGGAAAATGGAAATAAATACATTTTTTTTTATTTTTCCCTAACTAAGGGGGTGATGAAGGGGGGTTTGATTTACTTTTATAGCGAGTTTTTTAGCGGATTTTTATGATTGGCAGCCGTCACACACTGAAAGACCCTTTTTATTGCAAAAAATATTTTTTGCAATACCACATTTTGAGAGCTATAATTTTTCCATATTTTGGTCCACAGAGTCATGTGAGGTCTTGTTTTTTGCGGGACGAGTTGACGTTTTTATTGAAAACATTTTTGGGCACGTGACATTTTTTTATCGCTTTTTATTCCGATTTTTGTGAGGAAGAATGACCAAAAGCCAGCTATTCATGAATTTCTATTGGGGGAGGCGTTTATACCGTTCCGCGTTTGGTAAAATTGATAAATCAGTTTTATTCTTCGGGTCAGTACGATTACAGCGATACCTCATTTATATCATTTTTTTATGGTTTGGTGCTTTTATACGATAAAAACTATTTTACAGAAAAAATAATTATTTTTGCATCGCTTTATTCTCAGGACTATAACTTTTTTATTTTTTTGCTGATGATGCTGTATTGCGGCTCTTTTTTTGCGGGACAATATGACGCTTTCAGCGGTACCATGGTTATTTATATCTGTCCTTTTGATCGCGTGTTATTCCACTTTTTGTTCGGCGGTATGATAATAAAGCGTTGTTTTTTGCCGCTTTTTTTTTTTTTCTTACGGTGTTTACTGAAGGGGTTAACTAGTGGGACAGTTTTATAGGTCGGGTCGTTACGGACGCGGCGATACTAAATATGTGTACTTTTATTGTTTTTTTTTTTTTATTTAGATGAAGAAATGTATTTATGGGAATAATATTTTTTTTTTTTTTCATTATTTTGGAATATTTTTTTTTATTTTTTTTACACATTTGGAAAATTTTTTTTTTACTTTTTTACTTTGTCCCAGGGGGGGACATCAAAGATCAGTGATCTGACAGTTTGCACAGCACTCTGTCAGATCACTGATCTGACATGCAACGCTGCAGCCTTCACAGTGCCTGCTCTAAGCAGGCTCTGTGAAGCCACCTCCCTCCCTGCAGGACCCGGATCCGCGGCCATCTTGGATCCGGGGCTCGAGCAGGGAGGGAGGTGAGGAGACCCTCGCAGCAACGCGATCACATCGCGTTGCTGCGGGGGGCTCAGGGAAGCCCGCAGGGAGCCCCCTCCCTGCGCGGTGCTTCCCTGCACCGCCGGCACATCGCGATCATCTTTGATCGCGGTGTGCCAGGGGTTAATGTGCCGGGGGCGGTCCGTGACCACTCCTGGCACATAGTGCCGGATGTCAGCTGCGATAAGCAGCTGACACCCGGCCGCGATCGGCCGCGCTCCCCCCGTGAGCGCGGCCGATCGGCTATGACGTACTATCCCGTCCAGGGTCAGATAAGCCCAGGGCACCTCGACGGGATAGTACGTCTAAGGTCACAGAGGGGTTAAAAACAGGGTGGCACATGTTAAGGAGCTGAAACTCCTAAACCCTTCATCCAATTTTAATGTGGATACCCTCAAATGAAAGCTGAAAGTCTGAACTTCAGCTGCATCTGAATTGTTTTGTTTAAAAGAATTTGTGGTAATGTCTATAACCAAAGTTAGAAAAATGTTGTCTCTGTCCAAATATATATGGACCTAACTGTACTTACCTTGTAATGTCTTCACATCCTGTTCCGTCCAGATGTGTCTGGATCCCAAAATTCCAAGCGGCGGAAGTTCACCAACCTCCATATTGGGACACCCAAGTCATGGGTGTCTCAATATGGAAACTGCTGGTGGTACCAGCCTCTTGTGCGGTACCACCAGCGGAACACCGTTGCACCACACACGCACACACACACACCCTGTATATGCCGTATGCAACACACACACACAAACACACACTGTATATGCCGTACGCACCACACACACAAACACACACTGTACAGTATATGCCATAGGCACCACACACACTGTATACGCCGTACACACCACACTCACAAACACACTGTACAGTATATGCCATATGCACCACACACACTGTATACGCCGTACACACCACACACACACCACACACTGTATATGCCATATGCAGCCTCTTGCACTGTACCACCAGTGGAATACCATCACGAAAACGCTACCACCGGGATCAAATGAATGATTCATTGACCGCCGCCATCCTTGTACAGGAGGAGCGCATGTGCAGTTTTAATGTGACTGCCACTATCTGTCTGCACAAAGATGGCGGTGGTCTGATTTACTGTGCCTGAGCAAATTCCGTGCAGGCACAGTGAATTATTCGGCTGATCCCGCCGGCAGATGCGCGACGTGTCTACAGGCAGAGGAAGCCGGTCACATTAAAGGGGTTTAAGGCTACATTCACATTTGCGTTGTGCAGTGCAGCGTCGGCGACGCAACGCACAACGCAAATCTAAACGCATGAACAATGCAGCGTTTTTTGATGCATGCGTTCACTTTTGCATGCTTTTTGGCGCAGAAAAAACTGCATCATGCAGCATCCTCTGCGCCCTGACGCCTGCGCCACAGTGATGCATGCGTCACAAAACGCAAGAGCAACGCATGTCCATGCGCCCCCCATGTTAAATATAGGGGCGCATGACGCATGCGTCGCCGCAGCTGCCCCCGACGCAACGCTAAAGTGAACGTAGCCTTACCATGAACGAAAGTTCATTTTAAAAATTGTCTGCGTCTGACAGTGGATGGAGCATACCACATCTCCTGGGCAGGGAAGGAAGCAAAGGACAATACTGACATTACAGCAGGGGATCACAGAGGATTTCAGGTAAAATATTTCACTGACTGTTTTTAAACAATATTTTACCTCACAAAATGTATCCTCTGCGATCTCCTGCTGTAATGTCAGTATTATCTTTGAGGGGAGAACACAGCACAGGAAGGAGAGAGACAGCAGACAAGGGGGATAGCACATAGGGAAGACAGGTCAAAGAAGAGAGCACAGACAGGAGAAGTCAGCACATGGGGAAAGAGAGAGTGGATAAGTGGGTGAGCACATGGGGGGAGAGATTCTCAACCCTGCAAAACCTGCCCCCATCGTGACATTATCGCCCTCGCTATTGCATCGGGCCTCCATCTAGTAAATATTACAATATTATAGTCAGTGTCATAGTTCTCATGTCTGTGTAATTTTTTGGACAAGTGATCTGCACCAAATCATGGAGCCATACACAATTTTAATCTTAGTCACTGATCATAATCAACAATACAAGATGGTCCATGAAAAATTCCTGAAAACCTTTCTATAAGTGGTGGTAACATTAATTGTCTTGGGTGCATGGACTGGTTTGGGGTACATGCTCAATCTGTAGCCTGAGTGAGGGACGAGTGTGAGATTGAGCTGTAAAGTGGCATTAGCTTCTTGGATTCACAAAGTCTTAAGGCCCCGTCACACATAGCGAGATCGCTAGCGAGATCGCTGCTGAGTCACGAGTTTTGTGACGCAACAGCGATCTCAGTAGCGATCTCGCTATGTGTGACACGTACCAGCGATCAGGCCCCTGCTGTGAGATCGCTGGTCGTGTCGGAATGGCCTGGGCCATTTTTTGATCGTTGAGGTCCCGCTGACATCGCTGAATCGGCGTGTGTGACGCCGATTCAGCGATGTCTTCGCTGTTAACCAGGGTAAACATCGGGTTACTAAGCGCAGGGCCGCGCTTAGTAACCCGATGTTTACCATAGTTAAAGTAAAAAAAACAAACGCTACATACTTACCTACCGCTGTCTGTCCCCGGCGCTGTGCTTCTCTGCTCTGGCTGTGAGCGCCGGGCAGCCGGAAATCAGAGCGGTGACGTCACCGCTCTGCTTTCCGGCCGCTGTGCTCACAGTCAGTGCAGGAAGCAGAGCGCCGAGGACAGACAGCGGTAGGTAAGTATGTAGCGTTTGTTTTTTTACTTTAACGATGGTAACCAGGGTAAACATCGGGTTACTAAGCGCGTCCCTGCGCTTAGTAACCCGATGTTTACCCTGGTTACCCGGGGACTTCGGCATCGTTGAAGACAGTTTCAACGATGCCGAAGTCTTTCCCCTGATCGTTGGTCGCTGGAGAGAGCTGTCTGTGTGACAGCTCTCCAGCGTCCGAACAGCGACGCTGCAGCGATCCGGATCGTTGTCGGTATCGCTGCAGCGTCGCTAAGTGTGACGGGGGCTTTAGGAAGGTCTGTCTGTGACAATTGGTTTCTCGAAATTCAACACAAAATGCCACTTTTAATGGCTACTATAGTCGTCGAGTTCATAGTAGAGCACCTCTAGCTGTTGTCACCTGCTGCAAACGTGATACAGTTCATAGCCAGACTCCAGCTTCTGGCAGGGTTCCTCAGCAGTTTTAGCAAATTCCTCATGGGCAATGGTTTCCAGTTCACTAGTATTCTTGGTTTTAAAAAGTGCGACCTCTTTCCTCAGATCCCACCAAACACTTTTTTTTAAAAAAAACATTACATTGTTAATAAACTAATAAAACAACAATAAAAAACACGTTTCTACAGCATAAACGGTGACAAAGGCCATTGCATAAATACAACGCCGCCACATGAACGTAACAAAATACTGAAAATGAATACGTTTTTATCAGAAAATAAACAAAATCCATAGAGTATAAAAGTAAAACCACGCACTAATCATCCAGTGAAACAATAGGATTACATTTGCCTAAAAGTCACAACCTCCCATCTCTTGAAAAACAATGTTTTTGTGATGTTAGCAAAGACTGGCATGTGCTCAAACCAACACTTTTCATTTACAGTGTATCGGAGCTCTCATTCTCGTAGATCTCTTTCTCCACATCCTAGCAATTACCATCTCGCCACAATAAATGTGTGAATGATTACAGTTTGGAGAGGGGGAGGAAAAGTGTTTAAATTTATAGCTATTAGCATTAAATCTGTGTTGGGGTAACAGTAAACACTACAAGTGAAGAAATAAAGTGGAAGAAATTTTTCAAAAAGTTATACATTTTTCAACGTTTATGTCACATATAATTAGATGAGCCATCCGATGAATAGCATCTCCAACAATTTTGAAGGAGCATCAGGAAAAATCTGTGATATTTTAGATGGAGTATAGTATCACCTGCAAAGTATTTTTCTTGCAGTTTTTAGATGATTAATGTGTTTAGATAATCTTGGCACAGATGATGTAGAACTTCTCCGTTGGTCATCAGTGATACATATATACAAAGAGTTCTTTCTCCCACTGGTACTTTGAAGGTGATCATCTAAAGAGTGGTTTAAAGGGACTCTGTCACCTGAATTTGGAGGGAACAATCTTCAGCCATGGGTGTTTGATTCACCCTTTCCTTACCCGCTGGCTGCATGCTGGCTGCAATATTGGATTGAAGTTCATTCTGTGTCCTCCGTAGTACACGCCTGCGCAAGGCAATCTTTAATGATGGCAGCGCGATAAATATACGGAGAATGTTGGGAAGAGGTTAATACATAATACTCTTTAATTTTTATGTAGCATTTGATTCCATACATGTCACACTGGCAGCACACTGACACAAGGATATCTCATGGACACGGACCACGGATTTCACCAGTAAAGGTTTTTCCAGTACCGAAAACATCAGGACGTGTGAAGGTGGTCTTAAACAGTGCTAAACACACTTGTCACAGTATCATAATGTGCAAAACACTTCAGCATAGAATTTACCACACACTACCTGAGATAATAAGTCTCAGGTTAGGAAGAGACACATGCCTTGAATGTCATTAAAATAGAAAGTTTTCATTGAAAAGGATTCATGATTATATTCAGTTCTAGGGTATATGCACACGTGGTTTTGAGCTCTGCGGATTTTTCCGCAGCGGATTTGAGAAATCCGCAGGTAAAGGGCACTGTGTTTTACTTGCGGATTTACAGCGGATTTTATTCGGATTTTGTGCGGATTGCACCTGCGGTTTTCACCTGCAGATTCCTATTATGGAGCAGGTGTAATCCGCACAAAGAATTGACATGCTGCAGAATGTAACCCGCAGCGTTTCCGCGCGTTTTTTTCCGCAGAATGGGCACTGCGGATTGCGTTTTCTATAGGTTTACATTGTACTGTAAATGCATGGAAAGCTGCAGGGATCCGCAGCAAAATCTGCCACGTGTGCACATAGCCTAAGGCTGAAAACTTTCCCTGGGTTACACTGGCACTTGCACCTTATCATTGCATCAATGTGTTTTGTCCCTACAGTATATTTGATTATATGTATACTTTCAGCAATTTATATCAGTATTTTCTGCACGGATTATAGTTACATTAATTTTTATGGATGCATTGTGCATTTTCTCAGGTAGTGTACTATTAAACAGTAATAAATAGTACACATGAAAAAATATATAATTGCCTAGTAATGTAGCAGCTTCTCTTCATTTTTTCTACCTCCACCTTTTTCCTCCATTTCACTTTAACACACCACATATAAGTTTACTTTCCTTCACTTAGTTCCCTTCATTTTTTCCCCAATATTCATTCCCAGCACTAATTTCACTCCACATCCCAATATCACTTATACACTTTCCATCATCAGCCTTCATTTTTTCCACCTCCAAAGCGGTGTGCGCTACATCTGGCTTCCTGCCTCGATGCTGCCTGGGAAATGTGTCTCCACCGTGGCCGGCTTCACCTCCCCGCCACTTCTGCTTCGAACGTGAGACTACCATCATTTTATAGACAATCATCTTGGCTATCTCATACAAAAATTTGACTTGTAACTATTTAGCATATGATTAGTTATGCAGATTCTTGTCATGTCATTGCATTATTACTGTCTTGCTCTTAAAAATCTAAATTTTTATTTTTATTACTAGATGGCAGCCCGATTCTAAAGAATCGGGAGTCTAGAATCCATATATACTTTATTTATTCAAATGTAAGAATAATACAATTAATAAATAATAGTAAGAAAGAACAAAAATAATAGGCAGTATATGGAGAAAACACCAAACAAAAGTTCAAAATTGGTGTGAAAATGTCACTGAACCACTTCACAACTAAATATATATAGTTTTGGTAAATGGTATTATCATTTTTTTGACGAAATTCGGCAGAAGCTTGAAGAGCAACGTCACTGGGCCCGCCTCCATGCAGTAGAAACTTGCTGTGAGGTAAAAATTCAAAAATCACACCAAAATGGCGGGCGGAGTGTGTCACAGTACGGCACGTTTCTGATTGGTCGCTCGCAGCAGGCGGCAACCAATCAGACACTGGACACTGTTGACGTCACTTATCCCCGGACATTAGCTCCGGACATTAGCTCCGGACATTAGCTCCGGACATTATCTCCGCACATTAGCTCCGGACATTAGCTCCGGACATTAGCTCCGGACATTAGCTCCGGACTTTAGCTCCGGACATTATCTCCGCACATTAGCTCCGGACATTAGCTCCGGACATTAGCTCCAGACAAAGCCACGGAAGTTGGCACAAATTGCAGGAAGTAGTATTCTAGGCAATTAATCTCCGGACATTAGCTCCGGACATTAGCTCCGGACATTAGCTCCGGACATTAGCTCCGGACAAAGCCACGGAAGTTGGCACAAATTGCAGGAAGTAGTATTCTAGGCAATTATATATTAGATTTTGTCAGTATTTTGTAAATCCACCTTTGGCTTTCAAAGCTGCCTGAATCCTTCTGGGCTGCTCTCAATCAGATTCAAACATGTCTTGACTGAAATCTGATCCCAGGTCTCTTCTACACTTTCTCAAAGTTGGTGGATACTGGTCAACTCACTTGGGTATGTATACAGTTTTTTCTTCAACTCTAACCACAAGTGTTCATTTGAGTTGAGGTCTGTAGACTGTGGAGGCCAATTCAGCAACTCTATTTCATTGTCATTGAACCATTTCTTCCCCAATCTCGACGTATGATTTGGATCATTCTCTTGCTTGAACACTATGTCGTCCTTTTCATGCCCTTGGTACTCGAGTGTATGAAATGACTCATCTTGTAGGATACTCACATATAGCTCAGCACTGAGACTACCATCGATCCTGGTCAAGTATCAAACACTTTTGGCTGTGAAACAACCCCATAAGTTCCATCACCAAGCTTGACAGTTCCTTCAACTTCTCAATCCATTAGACACTTTTTCCCATTTCTCTTCTAGATCTTCTTGCACTCATCAGAGCCTTTTCTATGGACTTTCGTCTCATCATTCAAAATCACCCATTTCCAATCTTCAACTGCCACTTTTCGTACTTTTTTGTAAAACTCGAGCTGACACTTTTTATGAAGATATAAGTCAAAGCTTCTTCACCTTTTTTTGGGCCACCATTCCAGACTTGTGTACTGTGCATTGCATAGTGCTGGCATGGATGTCTGTGATCTCACTATTACAAAGCATACAAGCCACCTCCAGAGGTGTTTTTGGAATGCCCGCCTGGGCCGTGGGTACTCGGTACCAGGTCCAGTACTTAAAGGGATGTGTCACGGTGGCGGCGACCCGGTCCATGGCCCTGGGCACCCATGTTAAGAGAAAAGTCTTTAAAGGGGTTTTGTAAATAGAGTTTGCTTGTGATGTCACCTGTGGTATTCGGTCAGGGATGACCGACTCTGCTTAAAGGGGTCCTCTGGGATGATGTTGTGGCAGCAGGGATGGTATGGCTTCCCACAGGTGAAGCTGGATCCACAGGGCTCCCGGTGTATAGATGGAGATGATGGGTAGTGTAGAAAGATATGGAGGACACAGGTTTGCAGTCTCTTTACCTGGTTTACTGAAGACTTTTAGGCAGCCACAGTCCAGGGCACCAGATCACAGATACAGACAGGATCCGGCCGGCTTGGAAGCGAGTTCAGAGTCCCCTTTACCAGATGGAGTTAGAAGCCTTCCTACTAGCGCTGTGGTGTAGTTCCTTGCTGCCTGTGGCCTCACACAAGGTCCTCACGTGTGCTCTCTGTCCTCCTTGAAGGTTGGACACTAATTTGTATGACAGGTGGCTCGAACCTTTACACAAGGCCTCTATCACGACCTGGGCTCTATGCACCACTATGCCTCTAGGTGTTACGGTGGACAGGTGACATGTAGTCCAGCTGTCCTGCTGGTTTCTGCTGTGAGCCTTGGAGTCCCTCACAACCTCGGTCTCCCGGCTATCAGTGTCTGCGCTCTGCAAGGAGGTAGCTCAGTCGCAGCTATTCTCCCAAGTTCTTTACTCTCCTTTGCTTCACTTCTCCTACATGCTCTCTACAATCCATTCGGCTTTCTCTTTCCCTTTTCCAGGAGCTGCAACAGCCTCGTGGCTGCATGGCCCCTTCAGTTCTTCTGACTCTCACTGCCTGACTGCTCTCTTCTCTGTCTCTCTGACAGACTGTCTGACTTTCCCTCCAGACCAGAATATATATAGGGGAGCCACCCACAAGCTGGATCAGAGCTCCCCCTTCTGGCCTGGAGTGTGGGCATGTTGTATGCTTGTGTGTACCTAATAAAGAAGATCCTCCTTTGCTTCCAAGCGTGACATCACTCTCCCTGGGAGGAAAGCAATGCCACTGTGACACCTGGGGTGTCACATTTTTGTTGCACCATAACTGATAGACCTTGTGATGAGCCGACTTGACTTCAAAATTTTCCATATTCATCCAGCTCTTGGCTTTTGAATAGATGGACGGACTTTGTTTCGTATTCTTCCAACTGTCATGGCATTTTTTTTTGAAGTGTGGCAATATTCTTGGCTGATTGACTACTATTTTCTTGGGAACTCTCCTTCATGGCTGCTCCTTGATTTGAACCAGAGACCTTTTGCTTGGAAATCAGCCTAATAACACACTGACCTATTAGCGAATGTGAGAAGAGGTTGTAATTTGTAGTATACAGGAAGGAAAAGATTTTTACATCACAAGGAGCAAAACAGTAACAATGCAGTGACATGACGAGAATCTGCATAACTAATCATATGCTAAATAGATGTAAGTTAAATTTATAAATTATTAGCCAAGATGATTGTTTATAAAAGGATGGCAGTCTTACGTTCGAAGCAGTAGTGGATGGTGAGATTGGGAGTCTGAAAGTCAAAAGTTCAAAACATTATTATTGTATTGCTGATCATCAGTGTATACCGGTTGGCTAGTCAGTTAAATATCTTGACAGGAAGACCCATGCTGAGGATTTGAGATTTGTAAAGATTATTTTTGAAGATAGACATTTCGGTAAAAGATTGAATATTATTTAAGATTTTCTAGGAGGTTCAAGTCAGGCGACTGACACATCCACTACAAAATCTTCCAGGATTTCTTCTGAAACCAAGCCTTGATGGACTCTGAGGTATGCCTGTCTTCATTGTCGTGTTGGAAGGTTCAATGACATCCCAGCTTCAGCTTCCTCACAGGAGGCATGATGTTTTTTCATAGGCTTCATTGATACTTGATTGAATCTACCTTGACCTTCCCATTGTGCAGGTTTCTAGTGTAACAGGAAGGAATGCAGCCCACAGCATCAATAATTCACAGCCAAGGTGCTCTTTTCAGCGTATAACTTCCCTGTTCCTCCTCCAGACAGACCGTTAATCTATATGTCAGAAAAGTTTTGTTTCATCACATGATAGAACAGAATCCACAAACTTCTTGTGATTTTTGTCAGTAGTGGTGTACGTCTTTAATATTCATAGATTGCATGGAGACCTTAGCATTTAGTATGTGCTTACCTATACAATTTGAATCCTTAGCGTCTGCTGTCCCCAGTTCTTCCTGCAATCTTATATAGTGATTTCGACCATCTGCCTCCTCAGGTGGCAGCCGGTAATATTTTCCTCTTTTTGCCAGGTCAAGATAGTGTAATCACTGTCCCTTTAAAGGGGTGGACTGAAGGCAAAGTGATTTTTATTCTAAATCTTCATCTATTTAGTGCCGGAACCTAAACTAATATTCTTGCATTAAAAATGTCCTATTATTCCGTAACTACACTATCTAGCTGCTATTCTATTTTTTTTTCACTTCCTTTTTGATGAGGCTTTGAGAATCCCAGCGCATCAGGAGGCAGAGGCTGTGGTCTAGTCAGAAAGGAAGTACAGTATGTCTTTTTTCTAAGCTAAACAAGCCCAACTTTTCCAACCTCTCATCACATGAGAGGCCTTCCATCCCTTGTAGTAATCTATTTCCCGCTCTTGAACTGATTATAATTTCTGAATATCCTTTTTAAAATGTGGAGCACAAAGCTGGATCTCATATTCTAGATGTGGCCTGACATGTAATTTATAAAGGGGTAATAATACGTTAAGATCGCGGGATTTTATCTCTTTTTTAGACATCCTAAAATCTTGTTTGCTTTTGCAGCTGCTGCTTGACATTGAGTACTACTGCTCAGCTTACTTGTAACCAGTTCTGTAGTCCCGAATATACTCCCATTTAATGTATATGCAGCAATAGGATTACTCCATCATAGGTGCATCCCTCTACATTTATCTACATTAAATTTCATCTGCCAAGTATTTGCCCATTCAGTCATCTTATTCAGATTATTTTGCAATATTGTAATGTCTGCTGTTGGGAATGCAGCATCAGTGACTAGTGGTGACAACATCGATGTTACTACCGGTCCCTGAGGCTGCATTCCTAGTCAGCAAATGAACTGCAGTGACCTCGGTGAGATCACCTCTCGCACAGTGAGAAAATCTCATGCACCTTTTCTGGGCAGTTGTGGGCTGCTATTTTTAGGCGGGGGGTCAATATCCATGGTCCTTTACCAACCTAAGAATACTAGCCCCAGCTGTCTGTTTTAGCTTGGCTGGTTGTCAAAAACGGGGGTGACCCCACACAGTTTTTTTAAATTATTTATTTAAATAATTAAAAAATCGAAGCGGGGACCCCTCTATTCTTGATAACTAGCCTTGCTGAAGCTGACACCTGAGGGTTGCAACCTCAGCTGTGAGTTTTGCCTGGCTGGTTATCAAAAATACAGGGGAACCCATGCCATTTTTTTAATTATTATTTATTCACAGCGCAAGCTCCGACTGATGACTACTCCCATTAGCTGCCGCCTGTTCTTGCTGTTATTAGCAGCAGCCAGCGTAGGTTGATGGGAGCAGTAGTCCCATCAGCCGACGCTAGTGACCAGAGGTAATGATTTTAACCTCCGATCATAGCTGCGGGCTCACATTGTTATTTGACAGCATGGGAACAGCAGCAGTCTGAATGGCGGTAATGATTTTACCACCGATCAGAAGCAGTATTCAAGAGAATGGGGACCCGAACATCCAACATTCAGCATTTAAAACCGAAGTGTTGCTGATTCTGTGGTACAGCGAGCAGTCACAGCTTCAGCATATAAATCCTTTGTATTAATTATGTGGTTCAGCCACTTGTCCACATTTCAGCATCTAAATCCTTTGTGCTAATTCTGTGGTCCAGCCACACTACCTCAGCAAATAAATACTGATTGTTAATTTAGTGACAGGTGACTGACAGGTCTGGGCCTAGGGTTGTGAAACAGCTGGTTAAAGAGGAGAAGGGTACATCCAACATGAATTGGAAAAAGCGAGGTCGTAGTGGAGGAGGAAAGAGTTGTGGTGTTTGAGGTGGGGTAGGTGGTAATGTTACTAAAAGCTCTACTGAACAAACACAGGTTCGTCCTATTCTAAGACAACTGACAACCTATTTTACTGGACGGACTACTCAATTCCCTTTCTTTGCCAGCCTCATGGCGGTATGCCTTGTAGATAATTTTTTGAAATGTGGAGACTCCAAGTTCGGTCTCCATCTCGTGGGTAACCTGTAGAAGAAGGGGTATCAGAGCCCCATTATATCATATCTAACCTGGGTTAAATTGATGCCAATTTAGTGGTGTGTGCCAATATTTTTTTTAAATGTGGAGACTGCAAGTTGGGTCTCTCCATCTGGTGGGTTGCCTGTAGTGGAAGGGGTCTCAGAGCACCAGGCCTACCCCTGTCACTTATCCACCTCTTACTGACTAATTTATATGCTAGAAATGCTGTGTCAGACCCTGTCCCATTCATCCATGCTGCGCTATTATAAAACTTCTACTGTGGGTCAACTGATGCCACTTTTCATGGTGTCTGACTCTAACTTTTGGAAGTGTTTGGACTCTAAGTTGGGTCTCCTTCATGTGTGTTGCCTAAATTTGGCAAGGCTCCTAGCACAGTAGGCCTACCCCAGTCCTTCACCACCTCTTAATTTCAACTTAATTTTGAAGCTGCAAATGCTGGCCCAGAATCCGTCTCATGCATGGCCCATGTCTGACTGCTACGCCATTATAAAATTTATACTGTGGTTCAATTTATGCCGCTTTTCCAGGTGTCTAACCCTAGTTTTTGGAAATGTTTGGACTCCAAGTTGGGTCTCCTTCATTGTCTGTAGCAGTAGGGATCCCAGACCAACACACCTGCAAGTACTTTCAGTCAACTACCTGTGTTACTATCCTTAAATGTTTCTAACATTAGTGGTCTACCAAGCTTATATTTGTGCCAACTGAGTGTGGCTGAGAGAAAAACAGTTTGAGCTAGCTGCTGCATGAGGTATCAGGATTCCCAGCACAGCAGGTCTACATTGGTCCCTCACCCACCTCTTAATTTGAACTTAAATTCAAAGTTGTAAATGTTGTCCCAGACCCTGTCTCTTGAATGACCCATGACTGACTGCTGCGACATTATAACATTCCTACTGTGGGTCAATTGATGCCACTTTTCCTGGTGTCTGCCCCTAATTTTTGTAAATGTTTGTTCTTCAAGTTGGGTCTTCTTCATGTTTGTTCCTGAAATTGGCAGGGCTCTCAGAGCACCAGACCTACACCTGTCACTCATCCTCCTCTTACTGATTAATGTTTCAGCTAGAAATGATGGTCCAACCCTGTCCCAGGCATCCATGCTGCGCAATTATACTATTTGAACTCTCAGTCAATTGATGCCACTTTTCCTCGTGTCTACCTCTAACTTGAGCTGTTTTGGCAGCTTTTGAACCCCCCTGAAGGTGCTGTCATTGCATTTAACTTTGACTTCCATTGAACTAAATGGGGTTTGGATAAGTTCTGTGAACTGTTCTGCAAACATCATGATTTTTGCCGATCCCAGCCGAACCAAACTTTAAAAGGTTCTCTCATCTTTAGTATTGAGACTGCAGCACTCACTAAAAAGTGCCATTTTGTGAAGAATTTGGCAAATCCACTTGTACATGAGTTTCCTTGAGCTATTTAAATTGTTTTTGCTTCACTGGTTTGTTGAAAACAAGGGAAAGTTTATAAATTTTGTTAATTAACCTTATTTGCAAAGGGGGTTGAAACATTTTGATCGCAGCCGTATCTTGCTCTGAAAATTCGTGCTCTGAATATTTTGCTGTTGTGCAGTGTGTGTGTCTGGGGATTACGGAAGAACAGAAAAGTGCTAACTTTTGTATTTATTTCTTAACCACTCAGTGCCGTGATCTCTGTGAGATTTCCTGTGTGGTTTAAACGACTTGTGATTGGCGCATAGTGGGGAATGTTACACAGGAGAACTTTAGAGTACAGTTACATTCAGGAAGATAGAACTGACTCTGAGGAACTATGTCAATATCTTAGCATGTGAGGTCTCGAATTTAACGCAGAAGACATAAGGTAGCAGCAGTAAAGGTAAGATGCAAATACTGTGCATTGATTTATAATAGGGGAGGGTCAAAGGGTTTCCCTACTTGCATAAAAATCTTTTTTTTTTTGCCATGGATTGATGAAAAATAATAAACAGAGGCATACTCACCTTCCAGCGCCCCTTGCGGATCCAGCACAGATCTGTCTACGAAAGTGGCGTCTGAAGGAGTCTATTCTTGGCTGTAGCGGTCAGGTGACTAAAAGAGCGTGTCATTGGAGAAAAAACCAATGACATGCCCTTTTAGTCACCTGACTGCTGCAGCCAATTACAGGCATCAGCGGTCTGGGGAATTTAAAGTAAAGCAGGCACTGCTTCCAGAGTTGTTGCAGATCTCCCCTTATGCTAGATCCATAGGGGTCCTGGAAGGTGAGCATTCATTATTTTTAATCAATCAATCCATGACATATATATATATATATATATATATATATATATATATATATATATATATAACCACTGGTGAACATAGATGGAAAATGGCCTCTGTAAAAGAACAATTCATGGGCTCTTTTCAGTTTAATTTCACCTTCTTTGAAGGGGGTAGTGGCGTTCTTACCGGTAGTGGCGTTCTTGAGACCCTATGCTGCTGCACAGGTTGCACCAGTGATATATCCGCCCCTATATTTTACTGTCGGACAACCCCTTTGAAGTTTCGAGGTTATGTAAAAAATGTTTTTTTTTTAGCAATTTGTGATTCACCAGGCTGTTCAGTGATTATATGGTAAAGGAATAGAGTAATTTGCATTGTGAATGATGAATATTTCATAGATGGCTAATCACAATGAACACAATGAATCACTACTGGGACGCTCGAGAAACACTAGAGATTTGGTTCATAAAAGCGCACAATCTATAACCGCAATCCTATAGGAATGATATAAAGTGATAAACCAGCAGACGGCAATAGAAATCAATCAATGTGCTCTGCTGATCCATCCATTACGGGAATAACTACTGTAAAATAGGGGAAGATGCAGACGGACGATACAGATTGTCAGAGAGGAACTATTACGTGACTTGTATGAGTTATTTACATTTCTTCTCATCAAATCCACAATTGTTTCTGTAGTCTTGATCACGTGTACTGGAAAATTTCTGATCAGATCTTAAAATAAAAAAAATAAGCAGCATATTACGTATTCTCGTGATTTTTTTTATTCACATATGCCCTATTGTATGGGTCAGATCCATGGCACATTAACTGCATATTAAATTAGGCCTCTTTCACAAAGGCGGATTAGTCATCTGTATTAAGGGTTTGTTCACATGCTGCGTTTTGCCACTTTTTTCGAGCTTTTTAGCCGCAAAAAAACAAAAAAAAATGCTTATTTTTTCTTGGAGATTTGAACCATCAGAGAGTTTTTTTTCTAATCTGCAACGTGTCAATTCTTTCAGTGTTTTCACAGTGTTTTTCACCCATTCAAATGAATAAGAAAAAACATTCACATAATGAACATCAAAAACGTGTTAAAAAAAATAGCATATTTTAGAGTTTTTCCTGCAGATATATCTGCTGCAAATAGTCAACATTTGCAACGTACCTAAGCTACAGCCAAAACCTTTCACTCTTGGCAGTAAAAACGCTTCTGTAAAACGGCGCACAAATTGATTTTGACTTGTTTTCAAGTGGATTACATGTGTTACTTGACTACAGTACATGTCAATAAAGTTAGTTTTATTTAGCAAAAATGCTACAAAAACAGCACACATTTTATGCTGAGTTCTCTGGAGCGTTTCTTCACTATTTCATCGCTTTCTATGGGTGAAAAATTGTTGCAAAAACAGTGAAAAAATTGAGATTTTCAAAAATGCTACAGTACTCAAATTCAATCAGGAAAAAAATATCTGCACGTGCATGAGATTTCTGAAATCTCGTAGCTTTTACTGGTATAGTAAAATAAAGCTTCTTTCTGCATGTGTGAACATAGCTTTAATCAGTTTTTCATGGACAGATATATAATCAAATGTTGTTTGGGATTTTTTTTTTCTGCAGATATTTTTCAAAAAATGCAGCATCTGTTATATTTATAAAATATGCTAAGGAGAGTGCTTATAATATAGATGCCATCAGTATCTGATCAGTATTACATCAGTATTGGATTCAAGCCATAATTGCATTTATTACTATTTTTTTCTATTGGGCAAAACATTTCCATTTTTACCTAATAGGAAAAAAAAGCGATGAATGAAAATACAGATGCAAAAACTGATGATATACTGATGGTATACTGATCACATACTGATCACATGCTGATGCATCCTTTTCCATTATATGTCCGTACTGTGGATCTCCGAGTCACGAACGATTAAACCGAATGATTGAAATCCTATAAAAATTTGGATTGTGCTCAGATCAATGTTATTCAATGAGGCAGAGCAGAATTTTCTTTTTATGGCTGCGTATGAAACATCGGACTGCACTCGGATGTCATTCGCACAGAGTCAATAGAGAAGATGGAGACATTTTTGTTTTCCAACTACCCAGCATCTGTGCTGCGATTCTCTCATGCCGAACACAGCTGAGAAAAAATACTCAGATCTGCACTGCCTCATAGAATAACATTGGTCTGAGTGTGATCCGAATTTTTCTCTGATTGCACTCGTCCAATTTATACACTCGTGTGAGTGAGGCCTAAGTCTACGGTCACACTAGCAGTATTTGGTCAGTCTTTTACATCAGTATTTGTGAGCCAAAACCCGGAGTAGAACAAACATAGGGGAAAGCTGTAATAGAAACACGTCACAAAGTCTGTATTTTTGACCCACTCTTGATTTTCGCTAACAAATACTGATGTAAAATACTGACCAAATACTAATAGTGTGACTGTAGCCTAACACTGACATTTCTGCAGCGGATCCTCTAATGTATTTCCTAAAGGAAAATCCAACCTATTTTATTGTTTCCTACAAATGTAATTTTTAGGGTAAATTTAGGTGTGCCACATTTGTTGGATTTTCTAAGTCTGAAACTCCCTTTTATATATCTGAAAAGGGTTATTGCAGATCTGTAACAGATTTTACCCTCATTTTGCAAAGGATGAAATCTGCTATGAATTCAGCAAAAACACACACAAACCTACACACACATTGTCACCAGCTTATGTAGGAGCGTTAACAGAACAAACGTACATAGGCTATAACCAAACAGCAATTGTTAATTTTAAAGAAAACAAATGAAAAAAAATGCTTGGGCTCCCGCGTAATTTTAATAACCAGCAGAGGGAAAGCCGATGGCTGAGGACTGATGTTAATATTCCGGGAAGGAGCCAAGAGCCATAAAAGCTCCCAAGCTATTAATATCAACTCACAGCTGTTTGTGTAGCCTATACTGGCTAGCTTACAGGGGGACCCCTGAAAAAAATTGACATAAGGTCCCCCTATAAAATCTAACCAGCAAAGGTTAGGCAGACAGCTGTAGGCTGATATTAATAGCCTTGGAAGGGGCCATGGATATTGGTCCCCTCCCAGACTAAAACATCATCTCTCAGCAGCCCCAGAAAAAGGTGCATCTATAAGATGCGCCAAATCTGGCGCTTATCCTTGCTCTTCTCACTTGTCATGTAGCGGTGGCAAGTGGGGTTAATGTCACCTTTGTATTGTCAAGTGACATCAATCCCACAGGTTATTAATGGAGAGGTGTCTATAAGACGCCTATCCATTAGTAGCCCCATAGTGATATTGTATGAAAAAACACAGACATCTGACAGCATGACCCTGCAGCGCTCTGACCGACGGTCTTACCGGCGGTAGAGTTACCACAGGTCACAGCTGTGGGGTCACGCTGACATCTGACAGCATGACCCCACAGCGCTCTGACCGACGGTCTTACCGACGGTAGCGTTACCGCTGCGCCGGTGTTTTCCATGCTGTCACACAGATGACAGCATGGGAAACACCATAGAAACTATGTGAAAACGCAAAAAAAAAACTCTGCAAATCCGCAAACATTTTTATACCTGCATTTTTTGCTGTGGATTTGACTGACTCAATTGAAGTCAATGTGCGGAAAATGCTAAAAATTCGCACAAAGAATTAACATGCTGCAGAAAAAAACGCACTGCAAATACTCAGAGGAAATTTAGTGATCATGTGCACAACACTTCAGGATTGTAATTGAGTTTGCTTGCATAAGAATTCCATAGCGTTTTTGGCCCTTTTCTGCGTGCAAAAAATGCATCAAAAACACACCGTAGGCACATAGCCTAATAAAATTTCCACTGCATATCCCACTGAAATTTTTAGCAAAGTTTTAGATATGATTTATGTGCCCATTATACTGTATTGAACAATATGAGGGGCCCATTATACTGTATGGAGCATCCACCTCTTACACTGTGGGCACAGCTTATATTCATGCTGTCACAGTGCAATAATCATATGTGGTGGCATATGTAATATCCCGAATCCCATTGCATACTATTACATGAGGCTTGTAAAAGTGTGAAGGAGTAAGGAAATCAGCAGAAAAGTGTACGGGAGAACATTCAGGTTGTACGGGAGGACATTCATTACATTCAGGGTACATCTCTATTAGTTTCAGTATACATGTGACTGTTGCTGGCCAGAACACCATTGCTCTTGGGTCTTGAAACACATCCAGTATATTTCTGGTTAATGTTGCACACACCTGAGGGACCACAATAAACTGCAGCCCAATATGTGTAGAAGTAATGGTCTGGTAAGGCTTCTTTCACATTTGCGTCAGTACTCGCCCGTCACAAAGCGTCGGCGCAACGTACCGATGGAAGTTTGTCCTTTTACATTTCCATCTGTAGTCCCGGGGAGGAAAGAGAGTGAGTGCGAAATTTCCTGCTGGGCATGCGCTGTCACAAACACTGGATACAACGTACAGAAAAACGTTTTGCAAAAGACGGGCCATCACATTTTGCAGGATCCAGTGCCCGGCGGACAAAACGTGAGTACATACGTCGCTAATACAAGTCTATGGGAAAATGCAGGATCCTGCAAATTTTTTTTACAGGATCCTGCATTTTCAAAAATCTACGTATTGCAACGGCAGAGGAATGACGGAAATGTGAAAGCAGCCTAAGACTCGAATTGGAACATTCACTGGAAAATAGAAGGATGCGATGGTTGTCCTTCACTTACTTAAACTATGTTTATTACCTTGTTTTGAAGGACTAAATGTAAGATCTTGTCATTTTCATAGAAGAGATTGATGGAATTTTACACTAAGTAAAGTAATCAGACACCTGCATCTCTGACATTAACCAGAGGTTCCTTTCAAACATGTAGAGTAGGGTTGAGCGAAACGGGTCGAAAATATTCAAAAGTCGCCGACTTTTGGCAAGGTCGGGTTGCGATATTTTTTATTTTAATTCTTTATTTTACACTAAAATATGGATCGCAGGGCCTGAAGGAGAGTTTCCGCTCATTCAGACCCTGGGAACCATGGAAACCCAATGCACTGCATTGGGTTTCGGGTTTCGGCCGACCCCGACCCCGACTTTTTTATAGAATCAGCCGATTTCACTCGCCCCGACTTTTGAAAAAGTCGGGTTTCGTGAAACCCGACCCGATCCTATAAAAGTAAAGGTCGCTCAACCCTAATGTAGAGTACAAATTATCTCCATTATCCTGATACAAGTCTGAATGCACTGGAGGAGGTGTCACATTGGTGATCAAAGACGGATGGATGGATAGATATGAGATACAGATAGATAATAGATAGATAATAGATAGATATGAGAAAGATAGATATGAGACAGATATGATATAGATAGATATGAGATATAGATAGAGAGATGATAGATATTTTTGACATAATAATAATAATAATTTTATTTATATAGTGCCAACATATTCCGCAGCGCTTTACATTATTGAGGGGATTTGTACAGACAATAGACATTAGAGCATAGCAATAAACACAGATCAAAACAGATACCAAGAGGAATGATGCCCTGCTTGCAAGCTTACAAACTATTAGGAGAAAGGGGAGACACGAGACGTGGATGGTAACAATTGCTTTCGTTGTTTGGACCAGCCATAGTGTAAGGATCGGGTGTTCATGTAAAGCTGCATGAACTGGTTGTCAGACTAAGTATGTAACAGTACAGAGACAGAGGACTATTAACTGCATAAAGTGTATGAGAACAAGTTGCGAGGAACCTGATTATGGTTTAAGCTTTTTTGCATGGGCCACACAGGGCTAGTTAGGTTAATGCGTTGAGGCGGTAGGCCAGTCTGAACAAATGCATTTTTAGTTCACGCTTAAAGCTGTGGGGATTGGGGATTAATCGTATTAACCTGGGTAGTGCATTCCAAAGAATTGCCGCGGCACGTGAAAAGTCTTGGAGAAGGGAGTGGGAGGTTCTGATTATTGAGGATATTAACCTCAAGTCATTACCAGAACGGAGAGCATGGGTAGGGTGGTAGGCTGAAACCATGGAGGAGATGTAGGGTGGTGCTGAGCCATGGAGTGCTTGGGAGTAATGGTGGAACCACACGCGGAAATGGCAATGTCGGGCAAAGGTAGGTTAGTAGAGGGAGAGAACACGAGGAGTTCAGTTTTTGACAGGTTCAGTTTCAGATAGAGGGAGAACATGATGTTAGAGAAAGCGGTAAGACAATTTCTGGTGTTTTCTAGAAAGGCAGGTGTGATATCAGGAGCAGAAGTATATAATTGGGTGTCATCAGCATAGAGATGGTACTGAAAACCGAATCTACTGATTCTTTGTCCAATAGGGGCAGTATACAAAGAGAAAAGGAGGGGGCTTAGGACTGATCCTTGAGGAACCCCAACAGTAAGGGGAAGATGAGAGGAGAAGAAACCAGCAAAAGATACAGTGAAAGAGCGGTCAGAGAGATAGGAGGAGAACCAGGAGAGAACGGTGTCCTTGAGGCTGATGGAGTGTAGCATACCGAGTAGGAGCTGATAATCCACAGCATCGAATGCTGCAGAGAGATCCAAGAGAATTAGCATGGAGTAGTGACCATTAGATTTAGCTGTTGGTAGGTCATTAGAGACTTTAGGGTATGTGCACACGTCAGGATTTTTAGCGTTTTTTTGTGGAATTTTGCTATAAAAACGCTATAATTCCGCATCAAAAACGCTAAAAATATGCATCCTATCATTTAGAATGCATTCCGGATTTTTTGTGCAGATGTAAGCGTTTTTTTCCGCAAAAAAACGCTTACCGCTAAAAATCCGGACATGCTCTATCTTTTTCCGGAATTTTTGCGGATTTCTAAGCCAAAATGACATTCCGGAAAAAAAAAATCCGCAAAAAATCCGCGCAAAATCCGCGCAAAAAACGCACAATTTCCGCGAGAAATCCGCGCAAAAAAAAACGCGGATTTCTGGCAGAAATGTCAGGATTTTGTCAGGAAAAAATCCTGACGTGTGCACATACCCTTAATGAGGGCAGTTTCAGTAGAGTGTAAAGAGCGGAAACCAGATTGAAGAGGGTCAAGGAGAGAGTTATCTGAAGGATAGCGGATAAGACGTCAGTGGACCAGGCGTTCGAGGAGTTTAGAGATGAAGGGAAGATTAGAGACAGGACTATAATTAGCGGCACAGTTTTGGTCGAGGGATGTTTTTTAAGTAATGGCTGTATGATGGCATGCTTAAATGAGGAGGGAAAGATACCAGAAGAGAGAGAAAGGATGAATATTTTTGTTAGGTAAGAGGTAGATAGATAGCTATGAGATAGATAGATAGATAGATAGATAGATAGATAGATAGATAGATAGATAGATAGATAGATAGATAGAAAAAGAAAACAAAAAGCAGCACCAAAAGAAAACAAGGGGTGCAAAAAATCCTTCCAGGTATATACCAAACCTCATACTATAGTCCAAAAAATGAAGGCAGCACTCCAATAGGAAAAATAAAAGTGGTTTATTGGCCCATGTGCGACGTTTCAGTCCAGGATGTGGACCTTTCTCAAGCGAAAGACCCACATCCTGGACTGAAACGTCGCACATGGGCCAATAAACCACTTTTATTTTTCCAATTGGAGTGCTGCCTTCATTTTTTGGACTATAGATAGATAGATAGATAGATAGATAGATAGATAGATAGATATACTGTAGTTACAGGTGCTTCTCACAAAATTAGATTATCATCAAAAAGTGAATTTATTTCAGTTCTTCGATACATAAAGTGAAACTCATATATTATATAGAGTCATTACAGACAGAGTGCTCTATTTCAAGTGTTTATTTCAGTGAATGTTGATGATTATGGCTTACAGCCAATAAAAACCCAAAAGTCATTATCTCAGTAAATTAGAATACTTTATAACACCAGCTTGAAAAATGATTTTAAAATCCAAAATGTTGGCCTACTGAAATGTATGTTCAGCAAATGCGCTCAATACTTGGTCAGGACACCTTTGGCATCAATTACTGCATCAATGTGGCGTGGCATGGAGGCGATCAGTCTGTGGCACTGCTGAGGTGTTTTGGAAGCGTAGGTTGCTTTGATAGCAACCTTCAGCTCGTCTGCACTGTTGGGTCTGGTGTCTTATCTTCCTGTTGACAATACCCCATAGATTCTCTATAGGGTTAAGGTCAGGCGAATTTGCCGGCCACTCAAGCACAGTGATACTGTTGTTTTTAAATGAGGTATTGGTACTTTTAGCATTGTGGACAGGGGCCAAGTCCTGCTGGAGAATGAAATTTCCATCTCCAAATAGCTTGTCGGTAGAGGAAGGCACGAAGGGCTCTAAAATTTCCTGGTAGATGGCTGCGCTGACTTTGGTCTTGATAAAACACAGTGGACCTACACCAGCAGATGACATGGCTCCCCAAACCATCACAAATTTGTTGAAACTTTACACTAGACCTCCAGCAGCTTGGATTGTGGCCTCTCCACTCTTCCTCCAGACTCTGAGAACTTGATTTCCAAATGAAATGCAAAAATTTACTTTCATCTGAAAACAACACCTTAGGGTACCGTCACACTATACGATTTACCTACGATCACGACCAGCGATATGACCTGGCCGTGATCGTAGGTAAATCGTAGTGTGGTCGCTGGGGAGCTGTCACACAGACAGCTCTCCAGCGACCAACGATGCCGAGGTCCCCGGGTAACCAGGGTAAACATCGTGTTACTAAGCGCAGGGCCGTGCTTAGTAACCCGATGTTTACCCTGGTTACAAGCGTAAAAGTAAAAAAAAACAAACAGACATACTTACATTCTGGTGTCCGTCAGGTCCCTTGCCGTCTGCTTCCCGCACTCACTGACTGCCGGCCGTAAAGTGAAAGTGAAAGCACAGCACAGCGGTGACGTCACCGCTGTGCTCTGCTTTCACTTTACGGCCGGCAGTCACTGAGTGCGGGAAGCAGACAGCAAGGGACCTGACGGACACCAGAATGTAAGTATGTGCTGTTTGTTTTTTTTTACTTTTACGCTTGTAACCAGGGTAAACATCGGGTTACTAAGTGCGGCCCTGCGCTTAGTAACCCGATGTTTACCCTGGTTACAAGCGATCGCATCGCTAGATCGGTGTCACACACACCGATCTAGCGATGACAGCGGGAGATCCAGCGACGAAAGAAAGTTCCAAACGATCTGGTACGACGTACGATTCTCAGCACTCCACTCCTAATATTGTAGCAATTTCTCGGATGGGTTTTTTCTGTTTTCGCAGCTTAAGGATGGCTTGTTTCACCTATACAGAGAGCTCCTTTGACCTCATGTTTACTTCACAGCAAAACCTTCCAAATGCAAGCACCACACCTCAAATCAACTCCAGGCCTTTTATCTGCTTAATTGAGAATGACATAACGAAGGGATTGCCCACACCTTTCCATGAAATAGCCTTGGAGTCAATTGTCCAATTACTTTTGGTCTCTTTAAAAACAGGGTGGCACATGTTAAGGAGCTGAAGCTCCTAAACCCTTCATCCAATTTTAATGTGGATACCCTCAAATGAAAGCTGAAAGTCTGAACTTCAACTGCATCTGAATTGTTTTGTTTAAAATTCATTGTGGTAATGTCTATAACCAAAATTAGAAAAATGTTGTCTCTGTCCAAATATATATGGACCTAACTGTATGTGTGGTGGCTCTTGAAGCGATGATTCCAACAGTAGTTCACTCCTTGTGAGTCGCCCCCAAATTTTTTAATGTCCTTTTCTTAACAATCCTTTCTAGGATCCCAGTTGATTGTGCTCCTTTTTCTACCACACTTTTTCCTTCTACTCAACTTTCTGTTAATATGCTTAGATACAGCATGTTGTGAACAGCTGGCTTCTTTAGCAATGACCTTTTGTGGCTTACTCTCCTTGTGGAGTGTGTCAATGACTGCCTTCTGGACATCTGTCAAGTCAGCAGTCTTCCCCATAATTGTTGAGCCCACTGAAACAGACTAAGGGATATTTTTAAACACTTAGGAAGCCTTTGCAGGTGTTTTTTGTTAATTATTCTAATTTACTGAGATAATAACTTTTGAGTTTTCATTTGCTGTGAGGCATAATCATCAACATCAACAGAAATAAACACTTGAAATAGATCACTCTGTTTATTCTGACTCTATATAATATATGAGTTTCACTTTTTGTATTGAAGAACTGAAATAAATTAATAGATGTGAGATATTGATAGATATAGATAGATGATAGATAGATAAATAGATAGGTAGATAGATGGGGAAAAGAGAGTGACAGTATCGGTGTTGACACTTACCAGGGTAGCAATAGCCAGCCCAATGTGAGTATCCTCCTCCCATCCTTCCTGTACCTACTATTTTAAGTAAGTTTATCAAAAGGGAATTCGCTTAAAAGTAAGATTGTGGAAGCTGTGGTCATACATTGCAATTTCAGTACACTTCCCCTAACTTCACCAAACCTCTATGTTTTATTTGGCCGGTTAGCTTAGGTCATGTTCAAGCAGTTGCATTTTTCCAGGATCCCCATAGAAGCCCATTAGGGACAAACAAACACACCAAAAATGCACAGTTCAAAACAGTGGGTATGAGTTTCCATGAAATGACCTCCACTTTAATATTGTTAACTGCAGATTTTCTGCACAAATTTTATAGCTATAAAAACTGCATTATTTTTTCTGTGTGTGAACATGGCCAGAGAGATATATACATATAGACACTAAGGATGATGTGAGGTGCAAACTGAATTAATTCCCACATTTGAAAAAAAACGTACTGGCTTGCCATGGTCTTCTAATGAATTTGCTTTTTTCACTTTTTTTTACAAGTGAAGCACATTTCACCTGTTTCAGAAGTTTTTTCTCATGCAGATTTGTCAACAAAAAATGTTTTAATCACCCCATGCTCCCTCATTTTCCACATCAAAAAACAAAGTTAGACTCAGTTCTCACAATGAACATTTTTTTGAAGCTACACATTTTGACTGCTTTAGACTAGGTTTCCCACGATGAGCTTTTGGCGAGTTTTTGATGTTGCCGATTTTCTGCAGCATTCGTGCATTCATTAAGCAAAATAGGTTATTTGCTTTTTTATTGATGATATGCAATGTAAAACACTCACTAAAAACTCATTCTGGGAACGTAGCCTTATAGAAATCTCATGCCCACTGTGTTTCTCTTTTTTTACACAGCATAAACTGACCTGTGTTGCATATTTCAAATCCACAATATGCCAAGCTCTCTCAATTTTTTTTTTACAAACTACAAAAAAAAAAAACATAAGTTTGATAAAGCCATAATCGTACTGGCTTGAAGAATTGTGTTGCTAGGATTTTTTTTAATACATAATGAATGCTGGAAAAACAACAACATGAAACTATGGCAAAATTGTGTTTTTTAGTCATTTCACCTCACTTTGATTTTATTTCAACAATTTTTAGCTAATTTTATGTTAAAATGAAACATTTCATTCAAAGCTCCAACTTCTTCCGTAAAAACAAGCTCTATGTTCATGGAAAAATAAAAGAGTAGTAAACAAAAGAGCAAAAATGAAATTTGCGCCTATGTCCTTAATGGGGAATCCCTTGAATGCCAAAGTTAATAATGACCAAGTCAGGTGGTTTGATGAAGAGGCTTCTTTGGTCACCCCAAAGGTCTCTGGCAGTTTTCTATTGAAAGGTAAGTATTATTAAATAATACTGAAATATAGAAGTTTATCAACGAATTATGTCAGCGATCAGAGGATCAGACATTCAAGTCCCCTGATAAGTCCAAAATATAAAATTTCAAAAAAAGGATTTGTAAAAAATCAAAAAGGGCCAAAAAAGAATCAACCCATTTTGTTCTTCAGTTCCTTATTATTGGGAAAAAAATACATTAAAAAAGTTAAAATATTATACATAATTTGTTTAAAATTGATGTTTTTATTCACCTGAGCTTCCCAAAAATGTAATAAAATATTATTTAAAAAAATTATATATACAGTGGGGCAAAAAAGTATTTAGTCAGTCAGCAATAGTGCAAGTTCCACCACTTAAAAAGATGAGAGGCGTCTGTAATTTACATCATAGGTAGACCTCAACTATGGGAGACAAACTGAGAAAAAAAAATCCAGAAAATCACATTGTCTGTTTTTTTAACAATTTATTTGCATATTATGGTGGAAAATAAGTATTTGGTCAGAAACAAACAATCAAGATTTCTGGCTCTCACAGACCTGTAACTTCTTCTTTAAGAGTCTCCTCTTTCCTCCACTCATTACCTGTAGTAATGGCACCTGTTTAAACTTGTTATCAGTATAAAAAGACACCTGTGCACACCCTCAAACAGTCTGACTCCAAACTCCACTATGGTGAAGACCAAAGAGCTGTCAAAGGACACCAGAAACAAAATTGTAGCCCTGCACCAGGCTGGGAAGACTGAATCTGCAATAGCCAACCAGCTTGGAGTGAAGAAATCAACAGTGGGAGCAATAATTAGAAAATGGAAGACATACAAGACTACTGATAATCTCCCTCGATCTGGGGCTCCACGCAAAATCCCACCCCGTGGGGTCAGAATGATCACAAGAACGGTGAGCAAAAATCCCAGAACCACGCGGGGGGACCTAGTGAATGAACTGCAGAGAGCTGGGACCAATGTAACAAGGCCTACAATAAGTAACACACTACGCCACCATGGACTCAGATCCTGGAGTGCCAGACGTGTCCCACTGCTTAAGCCAGTACATGTCCGGGCCCGTCTGAAGTTTGCTAGAGAGCATTTGGATGATCCAGAGGAGTTTTGGGAGAATATCCTATGGTCTGATGAAACCAAACTGGAACTGTTTGGTAGAAACACAACTTGTCGTGTTTGGAGGAAAAAGAATACTGAGTTGCATCCATCAAACACCATACCTACTGTAAAGCATGGTGGTGGAAACATCATGCTTTGGGGCTGTTTCTCTGCAAAGGGGCCAGGACGACTGATCCGGGTACATGAAAGAATGAATGGGGCCATGTATCGTGAGATTTTGAGCGCAAACCTCCTTCCATCAGCAAGGGCATTGAAGATGAAACGTGGCTGGGTCTTTCAACATGACAATGATCCAAAGCACACCACCAGAGCAACGAAGGAGTGGCTTCGTAAGAAGCATTTCAAGGTCCTGGAGTGGCCTAGCCAGTCTCCAGATCTCAACCCTATAGAAAACCTTTGGAGGGAGTTGAAAGTCCGTGTTGCCAAGTGAAAAGCCAAAAACATCACTGCTCTAGAGGAGATGTGCATGGAGGAATGGGCCAACATACTAACAACAGTGTGTGGCAACCTTGTGAAGACTTACAGAAAACGTTTGACCTCTGTCATTGCCAACAAAGGATATATTACAAAGTATTGAGATGAAATTTTGTTTCTGACCAAATACTTATTTTCCACCATAATATGCAAATAAAATGTTAAAAAAACAGACAATGTGATTTTCTGGATTTTTTTTTCTCAGTTTGTCTCGCATAGTTGAGGTCTACCTATGATGTAAATTACAGACGCCTCTCATCTTTTTAAGTGGTGGAACTTGCACTATTGCTGACTGACTAAATACTTTTTTGCCCCACTGTATATATATATATATATATATATATATATATATATATATATATATAAAAGATATGTGATTATGCATATATAGTAAAATATAGGAGAGTGTCATGATTCCACCTTTAGGTGTGTCTGGAAAGAGTGAGTGACACTTCAGCCGTCCAATATAGCACAAGGGTGTGCTGAGCTGTCAGTATGTTGAGTGACAGTTCAGACATCCAATCAGGGCTGGGATGTTCCAGGGCTTCCTCCATCTGTCTGCTATTTGAGTGATTACCTGGCTATTTATATGTCTCTCTTCCTCCAAGTAGTTTTTATCAAATGGTGCGCCCTTGCTCTGTTATTTGTGTTCCTGTATTTGATCTTTGCTGCCAGACCTTTGACCTCGCTTTTGACCATCCGTTTGCCTTGCCCTTTTGTCTTGATAGATTTCCTTCCCGGAATTCTGACCTTGGATTATTACCTGACTATGCCATTTCCCTTTGTTTATAAAAATCCCTCTTGGTTTCTGGCCCCGGACCTCTTAACTACCCACTCTCACAGCTTGTCTGTGGGTATTGACTAGCGTCACAGAAACTATATAAATTTGGAATCACTGTAATTTTATTAACCTACAGAACAAAGTTACATCATTAGTATTACATAGTGACTGCTGTTAAAAAATACAATCACGGAATAGATGTTTATTGTTTATTTTGGCTTAAAAAATGAAATAAGTTATTAATATATCACATGTACAGCGGTGTGATATGTGATACAGGAAAAATCAACAACTCCTCTTGCAAATCAGAACTGTCAATAAAAATAAAAAAGAGCTGTGGCTCTCAGAATATGGAGACACAAAAACCAATCTTTTTTTCAAATAGTAAAATAAAAAGATATCTAATATTGTTATGATGATAATCGAATGAATCTGCAGAGTAAAATGAATTTGACAGTATAAAAAAAAATGCAGGTTTTCTTTTATTTTATCCTAAAAAAAAGTTTTAGAACATTTTTTCAACATAATATACATACCGTACCCCAAAATGAAGATGTGAAAAATGCAACTTTTCCCACCCAAAAGAGCCATTGCACGACCATGCCAGCAGAAAATTCGAACAGCGAGGCTATGTTCGCAAGTTGCATTTTTTATACATTTTTTTTGCCGTGTTTCTTATGCAAATGAAGAGCTGCGTTTTACACTGCCAGCAAAACTAAGATTCCAGAAATCGCTTGCATACGCTTGTTTTTATGTTACTGACCAAAGTTCTTTCAGCATTTTTACAGCAATTTTTTCACCCATAGAAAGTAATGAGAAAGTGCAAACACCCTGCGGGAATGTAACTTGGCATATTTGTAGCAGTTTTTGTGAATAAAATTAACTGTTTTAAAGGGAACCTGTCACCTGAATTTGGCGGGACTGGTTTTGGGTCATATGGGCGGAGTTTTTGGGTGTTTGATTCACCCTTTCCTTACCCGCTGGCTGCAATATTGGATTGAAGTTCATTCTCTGTCCTCCATAGTACACGCATGTACTAGTAATCTTGCCTTGCGCAGGCGTGTACTATGGAGGACAGAGAATGAACTTCAATCCAATATTGCAGCCAGCGGGTAAGGAAAGGGTGAATCAAACACCCAAAAACTCCGCCCCTATGACCCAAAACCAGTCCCGCAAAATTCAGGTGACAGGTTCCCTTTAAGCATGTACTGTAGACAAATCACGCAAGTAAGAAAAGGGAAAAATGGTCGGCACTCCGTGTTTTGGCGTGGTGCTCGTGAAGGAGATACAAGTAGAAAGAGTGACTAATCCTATTTAAATTAAATCATTTGCACTTTTTAATAACTCTGTATTCTAAACATCGGAATAACTCCATGGTATAATTAAGATTATTGTGTGTTATCACTAACCTCCCCGTACCGCTATTGCATGGGTTATAATTTATCTAATTAAACCATTTACCAAGCACAGTTCTTCTGATTTGGCTTTATTATAGAAATTTACAGGTTTGTTCAGATAATGTGTACAACCTGCAGCTCTCTATTAATACCTTATAATTTTTCTAGCTCTGAAATACTAGATTGTGTACAGTAATACTGTATTCAATGGCAGTTCTATCTATAATTATCGCCAGGCGCCTCCTCTAAAACCATGATTATTTGGCACCATATGATATAGACAACAGCTTAGTCAGTTGGCAGCTTTCCAAAATATTGATCTACTTTAATATTTGTAAATAGTGTGTATATATATATATATATATATATATATACAGGGTGGTCCAAAAGTAGGTGGACATTAATAGGATTATCAAGGGGGAAATTTATCAAACATGGTTTTTGGGGTTCAAAGTTCTCACCACACATCTAGATAGGTTTCTAGGGGGATCCAGTTTTCAAAATCGGGTTACTTGTGAGGGGTTTCTACTGATTAGGTACATCAGGGGCTTTGCAAACATAACATGAGGCCTGCAGACCATTCCATCAAAGTCTGCATTCCAAAACGTCACTACTTCTCTTCCAAGCGCGACATGTACCCAAACAGTGGTTTACCCCCACATATGGGGCATCAGCGTACTCAGGACAAATTGGACAACAACTCTACTTTCTCCTTTTACACTTGTGAAAATAAAAAAATTGTTGCTAAAAGATCATTTTTGTGACTAAAAAGTTAAATGTTCATTTTTTCTTCCATGTTGCTTCCGATGCTCTGAAACACCTGAAGGGTTAATAAACGTCTTGAATGTTGTTTTGAGCACTTTAAGGGGTGCAGTTTTTAGAATGGTGTCACTTTTCGGCAATTTTAGCCATATAGACTAGGGTTGAGCGACCTTTACTTTTATAGGATCGGGTCGGGTTTCACGAAACCCGACTTTTTCAAAAGTCGGGTCGAGTGAAATCGGCCGATCCTATAAAAAAGTCGGGGTCGGGGTCGGCCGAAACCTGAAACCCAATGCAGTGCATTGGGTTTCCATGGTTCCCAGGGTCTGAAGGAGCGGAAACTCTCCTTCAGGCCCTGCGATCCATATTTTAGTGTAAAATAAAGAATTAAAATAAAAAATATCGCTATACTTACCCTCTGACGTGCCCTGGTACTAACCGGGAACCTTCCTTCCTTAGAATCAGCCTTCCAGGACCTTGCGGTGACGTCGCGGTGACGTCGCGGCTTGTGATTGGCCGCGCGGCCGCCCATGTGACCACTCGCGCGACCAATCACAAGCCGCGACGTCACCGCGACGTCACCGAAGGTCCTGGAAGGGCTGATTCTTAGGAAGGAAGGCTGCTGGAAAGAAGCAGGGCGCGTCCGAGGGTGAGTATATTCCTATTAGGTATATACTCACCCTCGGACGCGCCCTGCTTCTTTCCGACAGCCTTCCTTCCTAAGAATCAGCCCTTCCAGGACCTTCGGTGACGTCGCGGTGACGTCACGGCTTGTGATTGGTCGCGCGAGCGGTCACATGGGCGGCCGCGCGGCCAATCACAAGCCGCGACGTCACCGCGACGTCACCGCAAGGTCCTGGAAGGCTGATTCTAAGGAAGGAAGGTTCCCGGTTAGTACCAGGGCGCGTCAGAGGGTAAGTATTGCGATATTTTTTATTTTAATTCTTTATTTTACACTTAAATCTGAATTCCGATACCAATTCCCGATATCTTAAACATATCGGGAATCGGTATCGGAATTCCGATTCTAGATTCAAAAGATCGCCGACTTCATGGCCGACCCCACACAGGGGTCGGGTCGGGTTTCATGAAACCCGACCTTGCCAAAAGTCGGCGACTTTTGAAAATTTTCGACCCGTTTCGCTCAACCCTAATATAGACCCCTCAAAGTCACCTCAAATGTGAGATGGTCCCTAAAAAAAATTGTTTTGTAAATTTTGTTGTAAAAATGAGAAATCTCTGGTCAACTTTATACCCTTATAACTTCCTAACAAAAAAATGTTGTTTCCAATATTGTGCTGATGTAAAGTAGACATGTGGGAAATGTTATTTATTAACTGTTTTGTGTCACATAACTCTCTGGTTTAACAGAATAAAAATTCAAAATAAATAATAATAAATCAAAATAAATGCTATTATTTTCTGTCCACCTACTTTTGGAACACCCTGTATCTATAATATAACACTGGAAGCGTCACTCTGTCCCACCACTTTATAGACTGCGCTGTCTGGACCCCACAGAGTGACGCAGCCCAGAGGAGATCGCGGTATGCGTAAGCACTGAACACATACTGTGATCTCTGATGGAGAAGCAGGGACGTGCCAGGAGGGAGAGTATGCTATATTCACCTGTCCCCGTTCCACCGCTGCATGCCGCCGTCTTCTGTGTTCTCTGCCTGTGATGTTCAGGTCAGAGGGCACGATGATGCGATTAGTGCACGCCGGCGCCGCTCAACAGTCATAGCCAGAGGACCCGGAAGAAGGAGTGGTGCGCAGAGGTGAAATGGGGGACAGGTGAATATAGCAAGTGCCGGGGGCGTGAGCCAGTGATGATACCAGCACCTGAATCCCATAGCGCCAGTGTCCCTGCCTGCTCAGGCCCCCGGCACTCGGTGTCCAGCGACGATAGGTGAGTATGTCTTTTTTTTTATATCGCAGCAGCATACGAGGCAGAAAATAATATGGAGCATTTTATGGGGGCCATCAACTTTTATGGAGCAGCATATGGGGAATATACTATTGACAGGATGGGGGCGCAGGATGGGAGCAGCACATGACAGAATGGGGGCTCAGGATGGGAGCAGCATATGACAGAACGGTGCGCAGGATGAAAGCAGCACATGACAAAACGGGGACGCAGGATGGGAGCAGCACATGACAGGATAGGAGCAGCACATGACAGAATGGGGGCTCAGGATGGAAGCATATGTCAGGATTGGGGTGCAGGATGGGAGCAGCACATGACAGAACGGGTCGCAGGATGGGAACAGCACATGACAGATCTGGGGTGCAGGATGGGAGCAGCACATGACAGAACGGGGGCGCAGGACGGGAGCAGCACATGACAGGATGGGGGCGCAGAATGGGAGCAGCACATGATAGAATGGGGGCGCAAGATGGGAGCAGCATGTGACAGCAGGGGGGCGCAGGATGGGAACAGCACATGACAGCATGGGGGCGCAGGATGGGAGCAGCACATGACAGAATTGGGGGCGCAGGATGGGAGCAGCACATGCCAGAATTGGGGCACAGGATGGGAGCTGCACATGACAGAATGGGGGTGCAGGATGGGAGCCAAACATGACAGAATGGGGGTGCAGGAAGGGAGAAGCACATGACAGAATGGGGGTGCAGGATGAGAGCAGCACATGACAGGATGGGGGCGCAGGATGGGAGCAGCACATACCAGAATGGGGGTGCAGGATGGGAGCAGCAAATGACAGCATGGGAGTGCAGGATGGGAGCACTACATGACAGGATGGGGCGCAGGATGGGAGCAGCATATGACAGCATGAGGGTGCAGGATGGGAGCACTATGTGACAGAATGGGGGCGCAAGATGGGAGCAGCACATGACAGCATGGGGGTGCAGGATGGGAGCAGCACATGACAGCATGGGGTTGCAGGATGCGAGCATCACATCACAGAATGGGGCGCAGGATGGGAGCAGCACATGACAGCATGGGGGTGCAGGATGAGGAGCATCACATGACATGATGGGGGCGCAGGATGGGAGCACCACATGACAGGATTGGGGTGCAGGATGGGAGCACATGAAAGGATGGGGGCGCAGGATGGGAGCAGCACATGACAGGATGGGGGTGCAGGATGAGAGCAGCACATGACAGGATGGGGGTGCAGGATGGGAGCAGAACATACCAGAATGAGGGTGCAGGATGGGAGCAGCAAATGACAGCATGGGAGTGCAAGATGGGAGCACTACATTACAGGATGGGGCGCAGGATGGGAGCAGCACATGACAGCATGGGAGTGCAGGATGGGGACACCATGTAATAGAATGGGGTCACAGGATGGGAGCAGCACATGACAGCATGGGGGTGCAGGATGAGAGCAGCACATGACAGCATGGGGTGCAGGATGGGAGCAGCACATGACAGCATGGGGTGCAGGATGGGAGCAGCACATGACAGCATGGGGTGCAGGATGAGGAGCACCACATGACAGGATGGGGGCGCAGGATGGAAGCACCACATGACAGGATTAGGGTTGCAGGATTGGAGCACATGACAGGATGGGGGCGCAGGATGGGAGCTGCACATGACAGGATGGGGGTGCAGGATGGGAGCAGCTCATGACAGCATGGGGTGCAGGATGAAGAGCACCATATGACAGGATGGGGTGCAGGATGGGAGCACCACATGACAGGATTGGGGTGCAGGATGGGAGCACATGACAGGATTGGGATGCAGGATGGGAGCACATGACAGGATGGGGGCACAGGATGGGAGCAGCATATGACAACATGGGGGTGCAGGATGGCAGCAGCACATGACAGCATGGGGTGCAGGATGAGGAGCACCACATGACAGGATGGGGGCACAGGATGGGCACACCACATGACATGATTGGGGTGCAGGATGGGAGCACATGACAGGATGGGGGCGCAGAATGAGAGCAGAACATGACAGGATGGGGCGCAGGATGGGAGCAGCACATACCAGAATGGGGGTGCAGGATGGGAGCAGCAAATGACAGCATGGGAGTGCAAGATGGGAGCATTACATGACAGGATGGGGCGCAGGATGGGAGCAGCACATGACAGCATGGGGGGTACAGGATGGGAGCACCATGTGACAGAATGGAGGCGCAGGATGGGAGCAGCACATGACAGCATGGGGGTGCAGGATGGGAGCAGCACATGACAGCATGGGGGTGCAAGATGACGAGCACCACATGACATGATTGGGGTGCAGGATGGGAGCACATGACAGGATGAGGGTTCAGAAAGAGAGTAGCACATGACAAGATAGAGGCGCACAAAACAAGATGGGGGCTGCACATGACAGGATGGGGGCACAAGATGTTAGCGGCACATGACAAGATTAGGGCGCAGGATGGAAGCACCACATACCAGGATGGAGACCATATACCAATATAAATGCTCACCATCGGGCATAGAACAGGTTCAATAGCTAGTGTATATATATATATATATATATATATACACAGAGAGAGATACAGTATATGGTGTGTTCTCTCCGTGTTTGTGTGCGTTTCCTCCTTGTTCTCCAGTTTCCTCCCATACTCAAAAGACATACTGTTAGGGAATCTAGATTGTGAGCTCCATTGGGGACAGTGATGATAGTGTCTGTAAAGCGATATGGAATATGACGGCGCTATATAAGCAAAGCATAATCAATAAGTACGTAGATGCATCCTATTCTCTGTATACATACTGTAGTTGAATGACTGAAAAGAAAAGTCATGAAGAATATGATATGAGAGACGTCTGAAGGAACAGAAGGGGGATGGATGAGCTACGAGCCACAGACATAGGCATGAGGATAAGCTATGGAATTCAGATTGCTGATTATCGCACTCCATTACATTCACATAAGTACTTGTCAGTTTCTATGTAAAACAGCAGTAATGAGAAATCCATTCAGCTTCCTGATTTAACATTTAGGTCCTTCTAAATCACGTGAGTGGTGGCTTCAGATTAAATAGTTTTTTGTTATTATTATTGACTGTGTGTACAACACATATTTCTAGTCTCCAGCTCTTTAATTTTTTTGCGTTCATCTTGGCTTTAAAGAGTAACCATCATTTTAATTTTTATTCCACAGATCAATAGTACACATGAAAATAAGGAATTTTGTTTTATATATATATATATATATATATATGTATATATATATATATATATATATATATATAATCAGAGAAATACGTTTTCTCCTCCAGGATTCATGGGTAAAATCTTTAAATTCTCTATTTACTGTGGTGAATACAGACTTTCCAATTACTGATTGATTAGATGACACTTGGTGCTCATGAAGTTCTATGGAGCGAGGAGTTGGGAGGAGCTAAAAGACAAAAACGTTCTACTGAAATGAGAGCTACACTATCTCAGTAATGTGACAATCTGTTTTCAAGGAATACAGAACTTTAAAAATGAAATATCGGGAGAATGATGAAGACTTCCTATTGTCATGTGTACTATTGATTTATGAAATAGAAATATAATGATTATTACACTTTAAATTTAGGATCCAGAATAGAAAGTTTTCAACAGGTTTCCACTTGTTACAACATTGAAGTCTTCTTTTCTGAGGCTTTAGGGTCCTTCTCATTCACCAGAGCCTAATTCCTATGTATTCACTTTACCTTTGCTTTCCTTGGACACATTTTATTTGTGGTTGTCATCATTTACAACATATTGAGATGTATTTCAATACTCACTGGATGGGTTAGGTCATACCACGTAATTAAAAATACAATCCATAAAGGAAAAATCCTAAATGCACTAGGTAATTTAATTTATTAGATTTAAGTACAAAGTATAAAAATACCATACTTTTTATTTTTGTTTGGTATCAGCATTTTTTTTTCAAAATTTCAGTAAGGCGTTTGTCCCATCTGTATTGATATCATTTGTAGAAAAAAAAGTGTTACTGCACGTCAAGGCAAAACATCAGTGCGTTGGGTGAGCGAATTACCGCTCCCCCCCTTAAATTCATTCTTACTTTTGGGTTTTCTGTGCTGAACTAGTCTGGTCTATAGCCAAAGATCCGAATATGATAGTAGTAAATTTGAGGAGACAGCTGCCATGCTACTGTGAAGGGTTAAACTAGGCCAAGTTCCAATGTATGGTTTACAAATTAGTTTTGATGTGACTTCACATTCTACTGATGCCTTCAAACCAATATTGTTAGAAAGAATGATACATAATATGTCATGGAAATTTTCTAGTCTGTTTTTACAAAGTTCTAAAGACATCTGCGCTAGTATTCCTGGCAATATCACTAGTAATGAGTCCTCTGGATATGTGCCAGGAACCCCCACTTGCGGGAATCCTGATGTGGGTTATTGTAGTCCTTTGGGACAGTCTCCGACTTGGTGTATGCTTCAGAATGTGTCTGCATTTATAGACTTAGTTCATAGATTGGTACTGCAGCATTCAGCCTTATGGGATTTACCTGTTGATATGTTCTGGGTGTGTGGAGACAATGCTTATAAATGGTTGCCAGTAGGGGTAAAGGGTACTTTTACTCTAGGTCGATTGACCCCGGCCACCTTTGTCCTCTGAAATAAACAGTTGGTTACACAGACTATGCCCAAACATACATTATATAAAAGAGCTGCAGATAACTCACCCCGCCCTTCGGGGAGACCACATGTAGTACAGATGGGTATAGCCAATAAAATTGTCAGTTCTGTTTTCATTTACCCTATGATTGCACAAATGTGGGATAAATTGGTTAGGACTAGGGTTGAGCGAAACGGGTCGAACATTTTCAAAAGTCGCCGACTTTTGGCGAAGTCGAGTTTCATGAAACCGATCCGACCCCTGTGCGGGGTCGGCCATGCAGTACGCGACTTTCGCGCCAAAGTCGCGTTTCAATGACGCGAAAAGCGCCATTTCTCAGCCAATGAAGGTAAACGCAGAGTGTGGGCAGCGTGATGACATAGGTCCTGGTCCCCACCATCTTAGAGAAGGGCATTGCAGTGATTGGCTTGCTGTCTGCGGCGTCACAGGGGCTATAAAGGGGCGTTCCCGCCGACCGCCATGTTACTGCTGCTGATCTGAGCTTAGGGAGAGGTTGCTGCCGCTTCGTCAGAAGCAGGGATAGCGTTAGGCAGGGTCCATTAACCACAAAACCGCTTGTGCTGTAGCAATTTCCACTGCCCAACACCACCTTCGGTGTGCAGAGACAGTGGAAGCTACATTTTTTTTTTTTTTTCCTCAGCGCTGTAGCTCATTGGGCTGCCCTAGAAGGCTCCCTGATAGCTGCATTGCTGTGTGTACGCCGCTGTGCAAACCAACTGCTTTTTTCAAAGCACAAATCCTCTTGTTCCTTCCTTTCTGCACAGCTATCTTGTTTGTTTGTCCACACTTTTTATTTAATTTGTGCATCAGTCCACTCCTTATTGCTGCCTGCCATACCTGGCTGAGATTACTGCAGGGAGATAGTAATTGAAGGACAGTTCCTTTTTTTTTTTTTTTTTTTTTTTGGTGGGAGATTAAGATTGACATTTCTGCTAGAGTGCCATCTCTGTCTGTGTCATCTCTCACTCAGTGGGCCATAGAAAGCCTATTTATTTTTTTGCTTGATTTGGGTTCCAAAATCTACCAGAAAAAATCACAACATCAATCAGTGGGAGAAAAATATTGGCCTCAGGGCTTGTGTGCCACTCCTTACTCCTGTGTGTGCCATCTCTCACTCAGTGGGCCATAGAAAGCCTATTATTTTTTTTGCTTGATTTGGGTTCTAAATTCTACCTGAAAAAATCAATAAATCAATCAGTGGGAGATAAATATTGGCCTTTGGGCTTGTGTGCCAGTCCTAAGCGTGCCATCTCTCTCTCTCTCAGATAGTGGGCCATAGAAAGCCTATCTTTTTATTATTTTATTGGGTTTATAAATTTTCCCTGGAAAAAAAAAAAAGTGGGAGATTAATATTGGCCTCTGGGCTTGTGTGCCAGTCCTGAGCGTGCCATCTCTCTCACAAATAGTGGGCCATAGAAAGCCTATTTATTTTTTTGGTTGATTTGGGTTCATAATTCTACCTGAAAAAATCAATCAATCAATCAGTGGGAGATTAGTATTGGCCTTTGGGCTTGTGTGCCAGTCCTAAGCGTGCCATCTCTCTCTCTCAGATAGTGGGCCATAGAAAGCCTATTTATTATTATTTTTTTTATTGGGTTTATAAATTTTCCCTGGAAAAAAAAAAAAAGTGGGAGATTAATATTGGCCTCTGGGCTTGTGTGCCAGTCCTGAGCGTGCCATCTCTCTCACAAATAGTGGGCCATAGAAAGCCTAATTATTTTTTGGGTTGATTTGGGTTCCTAATTCTACCTGAAAAAATCAATCAATCAATCAGTGGGAAAAAAATATTGGCCTCAGGGCTTGTGTGCCACTCCTTACTCCTGTGTGTGCCATCTCTCACTCAGTGGGCCATAGAAAGCCTATTAATTTTTTTGCTTGATTTGGGTTCTAAATTCTACCTGAAAAAATCATTAAATCAATCAGTGGGAGATTAATATTGGGCTTTGGGCTTGTGTGCCAGTCCTAAGCGTGCCATCTCTCTCTCTCAGATAGTGGGCCATAGAAAGCCTATTTATTATTTTTTTTTTTATTGGGTTTATAAATTTTCCCTGGAAAAAAAAAAAATGGGAGATTAATATTGGCCTCTGGGCTTGTGTGCCACTCCTGACTCCTGTGTGCGTCATCTGTCACTCAGTGGGCCCTAGAAAGCCTATTTTTTGTTTTATTTGTTTTCTAAATTCTCCCTGAAACAATCATTTTATTTTCTTTGGTTTCTAAATTATTCCTGAAAAAAATCATTTTTTTTGTATTTTTTTTTCTCTCAAGTCTCCCTGAAAAAAAAAAAAAAAAAAAAAAAATCTGTGGGAGATTCATATTGCCCCTTCTGCTTGTGTGCCAGTCTTGACTCCTGGGTGTGCCATCTCTCTCTCTCTCCCCAATTGTGGGCCATAGAAAGCCTATTAATTTTTTTGCTTGATTTGGGTTCCAAAATCTACCTGAAAAAAATCACTAAATCAATCAGTGGGAGATTAATATTGGCCTCTGGGCTTGTGTGCCACTCCTGACTCCTGTGTGCGTCATCTGTCACTCAGTGGGCCCTAGAAAGCCTATTTTTTGTTTTATTTGTTTTCTAAATTCTCCCTGAAACAATCATTTTATTTTCTTTGGTTTCTAAATTATTCCTGAAAAAAATCATTTTTTTGGTATTTTTTTTTCTCTCAAGTCTCCCTGAAAAAAAAAAAAAAAAAAAAAATCTGTGGGAGATTCATATTGCCCCTTCTGCTTGTGTGCCAGTCTTGACTCCTGGGTGTGCCATCTCTCTCTCTCTCCCCAATTGTGGGCCATAGAAAGCCTATTAATTTTTTTGCTTGATTTGGGTTCCAAAATCTACCAAAAAAAATAACTAAATCAATCGGTGGGAGATTAATATTGGCCTCTGGGCTTGTGTGCCACTCCTGACTCCTGTGTGCGTCCTCTCTCACTCAGTGGGCCCTACAAAGCCTTTTTTTTTTTTTTTTTCTTCCTAAATTCTCCCTGAAACAATCATTTCATTTTATTTGTTTTATAAATTCTTCTGTAAAAAATAATTTTTTTTTAATTTTTTTTTTTTCTGAAGTCTCCCTTTTAAAAAAAACAAACACAAATCAGTGGGAGATAAATATTTACATTTGCGCTTCAGTGACAGTCCTGCGTGTGTGCCATCTCATTTGTTGCCAACAACAACAGAGTGTGTAACATTGTGGCTGATTTTCGTTGTGGTCTCACCCACCTGTAAAGGGGTAGCTAAATCATACTGAAGTTATAGCTCACCATGTAAGTTGTGTGACAGCAACAAATACCGTTCGTTTGTTAACGTTTTTAAAACAATGAGGAAGTCTGGTGGAAGAGGTCGTGGCCGGGGACGTTCATTGTCAGCTGGTAATGAGGGTAGTGGTAGTGGTGGAGCATCAGCTGGTCGTGGGAAAAAAAATATTGCACCTAAGTCTGGAGCTGTGGAGCCAGGTTCGTCGTCTGGCTACACAAGGCCTCGAACGCTCCCTTTTCTGGGAGTAGGAAAACCGCTTTTAAAGCCGGAGCAGCAAGAGCAAGTTTTGGCTTATCTTGCTGACTCAGCCTCTAGCTCTTTTGCCTCCTCTCGTGAAACTGGTAAATGTCAAAGCAGCGCGTTGTTAGTGGATGTTCACGGTCAGGGACAAGTCGCTTCCTTGTCCTCTTCAGCAAAAACAACAACAGAGAAGAATGCAGCAGGCGACACAACGGGTTACTCCATGGAGCTCTTTACACATACCGTCCCTGGCTTAGAAAGTGAAGCAGTTAACAGTCCATGCCCATTACAAGTTGAATCTGACATGGAGTGCACTGATGCACAGCCACAGCCAGACTACTATCCTGGTCCTTTGACTCAGACCACAACATTGCCATCGCAGGGTGCTGATCAAGAATCAGACCCTGATGAGACTATGTTGCCCCATCACGAACGCTATACCACCGACCGCCACGGTGACACAGACGAAGTTGCACACGAGCTACAAGAAGAGGTAATAGATGACCCAGTTCTTGACCCCGATTGGCAGCCATTGGGGGAACAGGGTGCAGGCGGCAGCAGTTCTGAAGCGGAGGAGGAGGGGCCGCAGCAGGCATCAACATCGCAACAGGTTCCATCTGCCGGGCCCGTATCTTGCCCAAAACGCTTGGCAAAGCTAAAACCTGTTGGAGGACAGCGTGGCCATCCGGTTAAAGCTCAGTCTGCAATGCCTGAAAAGGTATCCGATGCTAGAAAGAGTGCAGTCTGGCATTTTTTTAAACAACATCCAATTGATCAGCGCAAAGTCATCTGTCAAAAATGTTCAACTACCTTAAGCAGAGGACAGAATCTGAAAAGTCTCAATACAAGTTGCATGCATAGACACTTAACCACCATGCATTTGCAAGCCTGGACTAACTACCAAACGTCCCTTAAGGTTGTAGCACCCTCGGCCAATGAAGCTAGTCAGCAACGCAACATCCCTTCCGGCAGTGTAGGGCCACCATTTTCCGCACCACCTGCAGTATCTGTGCAGGTTTCTTTGCCAGGCCAAAGCCGTCAGGGTCAGGGAATCACCAGTTTCGTAGTAGGAAACACTGCATCTAGGGCACCGGTGGCAACAATACCATCTCCCACCGTCTCTCAGTCTGCCATGTCCACCGGCACCCCCGCTAGTTCCACGATCTCCAGCTCTCCAGTCCAGCTCACCCTACATGAGACTATGGTTAGAAAAAGGAAGTACTTAGCCTCGCATCCGCGTACACAGGGTTTGAACGCACACATAGCTAGACTAATCTCGTTAGAGATGATGCCCTACCGGTTAGTTGAAAGCGAAGCTTTCAAAGCCCTGATGGACTACGCTGTACCACGCTACGAGCTACCTAGTCGACACTTTTTTTCCAGAAAAGCCATCCCAGCCCTCCACCAGCATGTTAAAGAGCGCATCGTCCATGCACTCAGGCAATCTGTGAGCACAAAGGTGCACCTGACAACAGATGCATGGACCAGTAGGCATGGCCAGGGACGTTACGTGTCCATCACGGCACACTGGTTAAATGTGGTGGATGCAGGGTCCACAGGGGACAGCAAGTTTGGGACAGTTCTGCCTAGCCCACGGTCTAGGAAACAATTGGCTGTAGCCGTTCGCACCCCCTCCTCCTCCTCTTGGTCCTCCTGCAGAAGCGAGAGCTCGTCCACAGACCGCAGTCGCACAACCACTCCATCCGCAGCTGCCACTGTTGCACACCAGGTCTCCCATTATGGGACAGCTACTGGCAAACGTCAGCAGGCTGTACTGGCTATGAAGTGTTTGGGCGACAACAGACACACCACGGAAGTTCTGTCCGAGTTCTTGCAGAAAGAAACGCAGTCGTGGCTGGGCACTGTAGATCTTGAGGCAGGCAAGGTAGTGAGTGATAACGGAAGGAATTTCATGGCTGCCATCTCCCTTTCCCAACTGAAACACATTCCTTGCCTGGCTCACACCTTAAACCTGGTGGTGCAGTGCTTCCTGAAAAGTTATCCGGGGTTATCCGACCTGCTCCTCAAAGTGCGTGGACTTTGCTCACATATCCGCCGTTCGCCCGTACACTCCAGCCGTATGCAGACCTATCAGCGTTCTTTGAACCTTCCCCAGCATCGCCTAATCATAGACGTTGCAACAAGGTGGAACTCAACACTGCACATGCTTCAGAGACTGTGTGAACAGAGGCGGGTGTTATGTTTTTGTGGGAGGATACACATACACGGGCAGGCAGTAGGATGGCAGACATGGAGTTGTCAGGTGTGCAGTGGTCGAAGATTCAAGACATCTGTCAAGTCCTTCAGTGTTTTGAGGAATGCACACGGCTGGTTAGTGCAGACAACGCCATAATAAGCATGAGCATCCCCCTAAAGTTTGACGCACATAAAGGATCAGGCGTCTGCAGCTGAGGAAGAGGAAAGCCTTGATGACAGTCAGCCATTGTCTGGCCAGGGCAGTGTACAGGACGAGGTAGCGGGCGAAGAGGAGGACGAGGAGGATGATGGGGATGATTATATTTTTAATGAGGAAGCTTTTCCGGGGCCACTGGAAATTGGTGGCGCGGCAAGGCCGGGTTCTGGTTTTTTGAGGGACACAAGTGACGTGGATTTGCCTGAAACTGCCCCTCAACCAAGCACAACCGCAGATTTGAGAACTGGAACTTTGGCCCACATGGCGGATTATGCCTTACGTATCCTCAAAAGGGACACACGCATAACTAAAATGATGAATGATGACGATTACTGGTTGGCCTGCCTCCTTGATCCTCGCTATAAAGGCAAATTGCAAAATATAATGCCACATGAGAACTTGGAACTAATATTAGCAACCAAACAATCAACTCTTGTTGACCGTTTGCTTCTGGCATTCCCTGCACACAGCGCCCGTGATCGTTCTCACACGAGCTGCAGGGGCCAGCAGACCAGAGGAGTTAGAGGGGCAGAAATCAGAAGTGGCGTTGGCCAGAGGGGTTTTCTGACCAGGTTGTGGAGTGATTTTGCTATGACCGCAGACAGGACAGGTACTGCAGCATCAATTCAAAGTGACAGGAGACAACATTTGTCCAGTATGGTTACAAACTATTTTTCATCCCTTATCGATGTTCTCCCTCAACCGTCATTCCCATTTGATTACTGGGCATCAAAATTAGACACCTGGCCAGAATTGGCAGAATATGCATTGCAGGAGCTTGCTTGCCCGGCAGCTAGTGTCCTATCAGAAAGAGTATTCAGTGCTGCAGGTTCAATACTAACAGAAAAAAGGACTCGTCTGGCTACCCAAAATGTAGATGATCTAACCTTCATTAAAATGAACCACAACTGGATTTCGAAATCTTTTGCCCCACCTTGCCCGGCTGACACCTAGCTTTCCTATGAAAAGGTCTTGCCTGTGGACTATTCTGAATGCCTTTTCCAATCTCGTAATTTTCAGCACCTGATTGTCCAGCATACGACATGTTTACACCTCACTAAATGGCCAAACTCCCCACACGGGGCCGTGGTATCGACACTTGGCGACAGCACCCGTGAGAGTGCAGTTTGTCTGAAGAGGTGGGTGAGCCCGCTTTTGGTCGACGGCACTGCCACTGGGTCCCTCCTAGTACAATAAAGTGTCTCTGGCGGTGGTGGTGCGCACCCAACGTCAGACACACCGTTGTAATATGAGGGGCCCTGGGCCTGTACCGCCGGCCACAAGACAGTTTCCCCCCACCCCAGCTCAAACAGTGCTCTACCACTTGCAAAATTATCTCACAGCTCCACCAATGTTTAGTCTATGCGCTGACATCCTTCAATGCCTGCCACTGACAATACCATTGTATTGACATTTTTGTTATGTTAGGCCTTCGATGCCTGTCTGTGGTCACTCCTTCCACTAGGCCTCCACTGACCACACCACTGCTGCCCGTGTACCCCTGTAACCAATTTAAAATTGCCTACAGCCATGTGTTATTATTTTAGGCCTTCGATGCCTGTCTGCGGTGACTCCTTCCACTAGGCCTCCACTGACCACACCACTGCTGCCTGTGTACCCCTGGAACCAATTTAAAATTGCCTACAGCCATGTGTTATTATTTTAGGCCTTCGATGCCTGTCTGCGGTCACTCCTTCCACTAGGCCTCCACTGACCACACCACTGCTGCCCGTGTACCCCTGTAACCAATTTAAAATTGCCTACAGCCATGTGTTATTATTTTAGGCCTTCGATGCCTGTCTGCGGTGACTCCTTCCACTAGGCCTCCACTGACCACACCACTGCTGCCCGTGTACCCCTGGAACCAATTTAAAATTGCCTACAGCCATGTGTTATTATTTTAGGCCTTCGATGCCTGTCTGCGGTGACTCCTTCCACTAGGCCTCCACTGACCACACCACTGCTGCCCGTGTACCCCTGGAACCAATTTAAAATTGCCTACAGCCATGTGTTATTATTTTAGGCATTCGATGCCTGTCTGCGGTCACTCCTTCCACTAGGCCTCCACTGACCACACCACTGCTGCCCGTGTACCCCTGTAACCAATTTAAAATTGCCTACAGCCATGTGTTATTATTTTAGGCCATCGATGCCTGTCTGCGGTGACTCCTTCCACTAGGCCTCCACTGACCACACCACTGCTGCCCGTGTACCCCTGGAACCAATTTAAAATTGCCTACAGCCATGTGTTATTATTTTAGGCCTTCGATGCCTGTCTGCGGTCACTCCTTCCACTAGGCCTCCACTGACCACACCACTGCTGCCCGTGTACCCCTGGAACCAATTTAAAATTGCCTACAGCCAGACCAATTTTTTTATTTTAGGCCTTCGATGCCTGTCTGCGGTCCATTCTTTCAACTACTACTACACTGACCAGGGCACTGCTGCCCGTGTACCCCTGGAACCAACATCAGAAAATATAAAAATAAGTATTTTGCTTACAAAAAAGAAAATACTGGAGAGATATCAAATGCAGACATTTTAACATTAAAAACAAACACACAACTAAAATCTGGTACAGTACTAAAAATGGCCACCAGCTACAATTACTTTCTCCTGCAAGTAGTTAACTGAAAGGTTTTTTCAATTGAAAACACACATATGGCATCCACCGAGTGTTGTCCTGTCGCGTCTTCTTTATATTATTGCCGAGAAGATGCAAAACAATGAAAATAATAAAATCATTAACCCCTTTACCCCCAAGGGTGGTTTGCACGTTAATGACCGGGCCAATTTTTACAATTCTGACCACTGTCCCTTTATGAGGTTATAACTCTGGAACGCTTCAATGGATCCTGGTGATTCTGACATTGTTTTCTCGTGACATATTGTACTTCATGACAATGGTAAAAATTATTTGATAGTACCTGCGTTTATTTGTGAAAAAAACGGAAATTTGGCGAAAATTATGAAAATTTCGCAATTTTCCAACTTTGAATTTTTATGCAATTAAATCACAGAGATATGTCACACAAAATACTTAATAAGTAACATTTCCCACATGTCTACTTTACATCAGCACAATTTTGGAACCAAAATTTTTTTTTGTTAGGGAGTTATAAGGGTTAAATTTGACCAGCAATTTCTCATTTCTACAACACCATTTTATTTTAGGGACCACATCTCATTTGAAGTCATTTTGAGGGGTCTATATGATAGAAAATACCCAAGTGTGACACCATTCTAAAAACTACACCCCTCAAGGTGCTCAAAACCATATTCAAGAAGTTTATTAACCCTTCTGGTGCTTCACAGGAATTTTTTGAATGTTTAAATAAAAATGAACATTTAACTTTTTTTCACAAAAAATGTAGTTCAGCTCCAATTTGTTTTATTTTACCAAGAGGGTAACAGGAGAAAATGGACCCCAAACATTGTTGTACAATTTGTCCTGAGTATGCCAATACCCCACATGTGGGGGTAAACCACTGTTTGGGCGCATGGCAGAGCTCGGAAGCGAAGGAGTGCCATTTGACTTTTCAATGCAAAATTGACTGGAATTGAGATGGGACGCCATGTTTCGTTTGGAGAGCCCCTGATGTGGCTAAACATTGAAACCCCCCACAAGTGACACCATTTTGGAAAGTAGACCCCCTAAGGAACTTATCTAGAGGTGTGGTGAGCACTTTGACCCAACAAGTGCTTCACAGAAGTTTATAATGTAGAACCGTAAAAATAAAAAAACATATTTTTTCACAAAAATTATCTTTTCGCCCCCAATTTTTTATTTTCCCAAGGGTAAGAGAAGAAATTGGACCCCAAAAGTTGTTGTACAATTTGTCCTGAGTACGCTGATAGCCCATATGTGGGGGTAAACCACTGTTTGGGCGGATGGGAGAGCTCGGAAGGGAAGGAGCGCCGTTTGACTTTTCAATGCAAAATTGACAGGAATTGAGATGGGACGTCATGTTGCGTTTGAAGAGCCACTGATGTGCCTAAACATTGAAACCCCCCACAAGTGACACCATTTTGGAAAGTAGACCCCCTAAGGAACTTATCTAGAGGTGTGGTGAGCACTTTGACCCACCAAGTGCTTCACAGAAGTTTATAATGTAGAACCGTAAAAATAAAAAATCATATTTTTTCACAAAAATTATCTTTTTGCCCCCAATTTTTTATTTTCCCAAGGGTAAGAGAAGAAATTGGACCCCAAAAGTTGTTGTACAATTTGTCCTGAGTACGCGGATACCCCATATGTGGGGGTAAACCACTGTTTGGGTGGATGGGAGAGCTCGGAAGGGAAGGAGCGCCGTTTGACTTTTCAAAGCAAAATTGACAGGAATTGAGATGGGACGCCATGTTGCGTTTGAAGAGCCACTGATGTACCTAAACATTGAAACCCCCCACAAATGACACCATTTTGGAAAGTAGACCCCCTAAGGAACTTATCTAGAGGTGTGGTGAGCACTTTGACCCACCAAGTGCTTCACAGAAGTTTATAATGCAGAGCCGTAAAAATAAAACAAAATTTTTTTCCCACAAAAATTATTTTTTTAGCCCCCAGTTTTGTATTTTCCTGAGGGTAACAGGAGAAATTGGACCCCAAAATTTGTTGCCCAATTTGTCCTGAGTGCGATGATACACCATATGTGGGGGGAACCACTGTTTGGGCACATGGGAGGGCTCAGAAGGGAAGGAGTGCCATTTGAATGCAGACTTAGATGGAATGGTCTGCAGGTGTCACATTGCGTTTGCAGAGCCCCTAATGTACCTAAACAGTAGAAACCCTCCACAAGTGACACCATTTTGGAAAGTAGACCCCCTTAGGAACTTATCTAGATGTGTGCTGAGCGCTTTGACCCACCAAGGGCTTCACAGAAGTTTATAATGGAGAGCCGTAAAAATAAAACAAAAATTTTTTCCCACAAAAATTATTTTTTAGCCCCCAGTTTTGTATTTTTCCGAGGGTAAAAGGAGAAATTCGACCCCACAATTTGTTGTCCAATTTGTCCTGAGTGCGCTGATACCCCATATGTGGGGGGGAACCACTGTTTGGGCGCATGGGAGGGCTCGGAAGGGAAGGAGCTCCATTTGGAATGAGGACTTAGATGGAATGGTCTGCAGGTGTCACATTGCATTTGCAGAGCCCCTAATGTACCTAAACAGTAGAAACCTCCCACAAGTGACACCATTTTGGAAACTAGACCCCCTAAGGAACTCATCTAGATGTGTTGTGATAGCTTTGAACCCCCAAGTGTTTCACTACAGTTTGTAACGCAGAGCCGTGAAAATTAAAAAAAAAAATCTTTCCCCCCAAAATTATTTTTTAGCCCCCAGTTTTGTATTTTCCCGAGGGTAAGAGGAGAAATTCGACCCCAAAAGTTGTTGTCCAATTTGTCCTGAGTACGCTGATACCCCGTATGTTGGGGGAAACCAACGTTTGAGCGCATGGCAGAGCTCGGAAGGGAAGGAGCGCCATTTGGAATGCAGACTTAGATGGAATGGTCTGCAGACGTCACATTGCGTTTGCAGAACCCCTAATGTACCTAAACAGTAGAAACCCCCCACAAGTGACCCCATATTGGAAACTAGACCCCCCAGGGAACTAATCTAGATGTGTTGTGAGAACTTTGAACCCCCAAGTGTTTCACTACAGTTTATAACGCAGAGCCGTGAAAATAAAAAATCTTTTTTTTTCCCACAAAAAATATGTTTTAGCCCCGAGTTTTGTATTTTCCCAAGGGTAGCAGGAGAAATTGGACCCCAAAAGTTGTTATCCTATTTGTCCTGAGTACGCTGATACCCCATATGTTGGGGTAAACCCCTGCTTGGGCACACGGGAGAGCTCGGAAGGGAAGAAGCACTGTTTTACTTTTTCAACGCAGAATTGGCTGGAATTGAGATCGGACGCCATGTCGCGTTTGGAGAGCCCCTGATGTGCCTAAACAGTGGAAACCCCCCAATTATAACTGAAACCCTAATCCAAACACATCCCTAACCCTAATCCCAACAGTAACCCTAACCACACCTCTAACCCTGACACACCCCTAACCCTAATCCCAACCCTATTCCCAACCGTAAATGTAATCTAAACCCTAACTGTAACTTTAGCCCCAACCCAAACTGTAGCCCTAGCCCTAACCCTAGCCCTAACCCTAGCCCTAACCCTAACCCTAGCCCTAGCCCTAACCCTAGCCCTAACCCTAACCCTAGCCCTAACCCTAGCCCTAACCCTAACCCTAGCCCTAACCCTAGCCCTAACCTTAGCCCTAACCCTAGCCCTAACCCTAGCCCTAACCCTAACCCTAGCCCTAACCCTAGCCCTAACCCTAGCCCTAACCCTAGCCCTAGCCCTAACCCTAGCCCTAACCCTAGCCCTAACCCTAGCCCTAACCCTAGCCCTAACCCTAGCCCTAACTCTAACCCTAGCCCTAATGGGAAAATGGAAATAAATACATTTTTTTAATTTTTCCCTAACTAAGGGGGTGATGAAGGGGGGTTTGATTTACTTTTATAGCGGGTTTTTTAGCGGATTTTTATGATTGGCAGCCATCACACACTGAAAGACGCTTTTTATTGCAAAAAATATTTTTTGCGTTACCACATTTTGAGAGCTATAATTTTTCTATATTCTGGTCCACAGAGTCATGTGAGGTCTTGGTTTTTGCGGGACGAGTTGATGTTTTTATTGGTAACATTTTCGGGCACGTCACATTTTTTGATCGCTTTTTATTCCGATTTTTGTGAGGCAGAATGACCAAAAACCAGCTATTCATGAATTTCTTTTGGGGGAGGCGTTTATACCGTTCCGCGTTTGGTAAAATTGATGAAGCAGTTTTATTCTTCGGGTCAGTACGATTACAGCGACACCTCATTTATATCATTTTTTTATGTTTTGGCGCTTTTATACGATAAAAACTATTTTATAGAAAAAATAATTATTTTTGCATCGCTTTATTCTCAGGACTATAACTTTTTTATTTTTTTGCTGATGATGCTGTATGGCGGCTCGTTTTTTGCGGGACAAGATGACGTTTTCAGCGGTACCATGGTTAGTTATATCTGTCTTTTTGATCGCGTGTTATTCCACTTTTTGTTCGGCGGTATGATTATCAAGCGTTGTTTTTTGCCTCGTTTTTTTTTTTTTTTTCTTACGGTGTTTACTGAAGGGGTTAACTAGTGGGCCAGTTTTATAGGTCGGGCCGTTACGGACGCGGCGATACTAAATATGTGTACTTTTATTGTTTTGTTTTTTTTATTTAGATAAAGAAATGTATTTATGGGAATAATATTTTTATTTTTTTTTTCATTATTTTGGAATATTTTTTTTTATTTTTTTTTACACATTTGAAATTTTTTTTTTTACTTTTTTACTTTGTCCCAGGGGGGGACATCACAGATCAGTGATCTGACAGTTTGCACAGCACTCTGTCAGATCACTGATCTGATAGGAGTGCAGGCTGCTTCACAGTGCCTGCTCTGAGCAGGCTCTGTGAAGCCACCTCCCTCCCTGCAGGACCCGGATCCGCGGCCATCTTGGATCCGGGGCTGGAGGGAGCAGGGAGGGAGGTGAGACCCTCGCAGCAACGCGATCACATCGCGTTGCTGCGGGGGGCTCAGGGAAGCCCGCAGGGAGCCCCCTCCCTGCGCGGTGCTTCCCTGTACCGCCGGCACATCGCGATCATCTTTGATCGCGGTGTGCCGGGGGTTAATGTGCCGGGGGCGGTCCGTGACCGCTCCTGGCACATAGTGCCGGATGTCAGCTGCGATAAACAGCTGACACCCGGCCGCGATCGGCGGCGCTCCCCCCGTGAGCGCTGCCGATCGCATATGACGTACTATTGCGTCCTTGGGAAGTAAAGCCCACCCCACATGGACGCAATAGTACGTCTAATGGCAGAAAGGGGTTAATTACCAAAATAATAGAGAAAGTCAACACCACATTGCAAATAAACATTCATTCCAAATAAAGAAGCAGGGCGCGTCCGAGGGTGAGTATATACCTAATAAGAATATAATCACCCTCGGACGCGCAATGCTTATTTCCAACAGCCTTCCTTCCTAAGAATCAGCCCTCCCGTGGTGTAGAGAGACGTTGTGTTACACTCCAAGGTTTTCCCCAGGTTGCCTTTCCTGAGCTTCGATCTTCCGGCTCTCGTTTAGTAGTTGTTGGAAACTACGCTGCATTAGGCCTTCAAATTGGGTATGGGGTGTAGAGAGATGGTGTGTTCCACTCCAAGGTGTTCCCCAGGTTGCCTTTCCTGAGCTTCGATCTTCCGGCTCTCGTTTAGTAGTTGTTGGAAACTACGCTGCATTAGGCCTTCAAATTGGGTATGGGTTGTAGAGAGATGGTGTGTTCCACTCCAAGGTGTTCCCCAGGTTGCCTTTCCTGAGCTTCGATCTTCCGGCTCTCGTTTAGTAGTTGTTGGAAACTACGCTGCATTAGGCCTTCAAATTGGGTATGGGGTGTAGAGAGATGGTGTGTTCCACTCCAAGGTGTTCCCCAGGTTGCCTTTCCTGAGCTTCGATCTTCCGGCTCTCGTTTAGTAGTTCTTGGAAACTACACTGCATTAGGCCTTCAAATTGGGTATGGGGTGTAGAGAGAGGGTGTGTTACACTCCAAGGTGTTCCCCAGGTTGCCTTTCCTGGGCTTCGATCTTCCGGCTCTCGTTTAGTAGTTCTTGTAAACTACACTGCATTAGGCCTTCAAATTGGGTATGGGGTGTAGAGAGAGGGTGTGTTACACTCCAAGGTGTTCCCCAGGTTGCCTTTCCTGAGCTTCGATATTCCGGCTCTCGTTTAGTAGTTGTTGGAAACTACACTGCATTAGGCCTACAAATTTGGTATGGGGGAAACATTGGCGCATCTGCGGTCCCTCCTTCCTCTAGGCCTCCACTGACCTGTCTACTGCTGCCCGTGTTCCCCTGGAACCAATTTTAAATTGCCTACAGGCAGCCCAATTTATTATGTTAGGGCTTCGAAGCCTGTCTGCGGTCCCTCCTTCCACTAGGCCTCCACTGACCTGTCTACTGCTGCCCGTGTACCCCTTGAACCAACATCATAAAATTAAAAAAAAAGTATTTTGCTTATAAAAAAGAAAATACTGGTGAGATATCAAATGCAGACATTTTAACATTAAAAACAAACACACAACTAAAATCTGGTACAGTACTAAAAATGGCCACCAGCTACAATTACTTTCTCCTGCAAGTAGTTAACTGAAAGGTTTTTTCAATTGGAAACACACATATGGCATCCACCGAGTGTTGTCCTGTCGCGTCTTCTTTATATTATTGCCGAGAAGATGCAAAACAATGAAAATAATAAAATCATTAATTACCAAAATAATAGAGAAAGTCAACACCACATTGCAAATAAACATTCATTCCAAATAAAGAAGCAGGGCGCGTCCGAGGGTGAGTATATACCTAATAAGAATATAATCACCCTCGGACGCGCAATGCTTATTTCCAACAGCCTTCCTTCCTAAGAATCAGCCCTTCCGTGGTGTAGAGAGACGTTGTGTTCCACTCCAAGGTGTTCCCCAGGTTGCCTTTCCTGAGCTTCGATCTTCCGGCTCTCGTTTAGTAGTTGTTGGAAACTACGCTGCATTAGGCCTTCAAATTAGGTATGGGGTGTAGAGAGATGGTGTGTTCCACTCCAAGGTGTTCCCCAGGTTGCCTTTCCTGAGCTTCGATCTTCCGGCTCTCGTTTAGTAGTTGTTGGAAACTACGCTGCATTAGGCCTTCAAATTGGGTATGGGGTGTAGAGAGATGGTGTGTTCCACTCCAAGGTGTTCCCCAGGTTGCCTTTCCTGAGCTTCGATCTTCCGGCTCTCGTTTAGTAGTTCTTGGAAACTACACTGCATTAGGCCTTCAAATTGGGTATGGGGTGTAGAGAGAGGGTGTGTTACACTCCAAGGTGTTCCCCAGGTTGCCTTTCCTGAGCTTCGATCTTCCGGCTCTCGTTTAGTAGTTCTTGGAAACTACACTGCATTAGGCCTACAAATTGGGTATGGGGTGGAGAGAGATGGTGTGTTACACTCCAAGGTGTTCCCCAGGTTTCCTTGCCATTGCTTCGGTCTTCCGACTCTCGTTTAGTAGTTGTAGAAAAGTACACTGCATTAGGCCTACAAAATGGGTATGGGGTGGAGAGAGATGGTGTGTTACACTCCAAGGTGTTCCCCAGGTTGCCTTTCCTGAGCTTCTATCTTCAGGCTCTCATTAAATTGTGGTTAAATGGAACAACTGCATTTGGCGTACTAGTTGGTTTGGGGCCTACTATCGGTGTCTGCCACTCCTTGCTGTTCTCCTGGTTTCCTGTCCTGAAATTCCATTTTCAGGCTCTCGTTAAGTAGTTGTTAATGTTAGACTGCATTTGGCCTACTAGTTGGGTTGGGGCCTACTATCGGTGTCTGCCACTCCTTGCTGTTCTCCTCCACTGAACAAAGCTGTGCCGCCTGTTTACTACGGTTGCCAATTTTGAACTGCATTTCGACTACTTACTGATTTGGTCCTACTCTCTGTGTCAGCCTCTCATTCCAGTTGTCCTCCACTGCAATGCCCCCTGGTTATTCCTGTGTTACCAATTTTGAACTGCATTTAGCCCACTTTATTCTTTGGGCCTATATCTGTGTTTCCACTTCATCGTGCCCATTGCCCAGCCAGTGATAGATGAGTCTGCTGGTACATTGACCCATAACGCAACATTCCCCGTGCATGCTACACAACAACATTGTGACCCTGCTGAAAGTCAGGTTGCTCTTCCCGCATACCATACCACCTTACACGGGGACAAAGAGGAAGGTGCAGATGAAAGTGCAGGTTCCTTCATCAGGTGGGGGGAGGAATACTAGTTGGCGACGTCACTGGCACAGGGCCTCTCATAGTACGCAAAAGTGTTGCTGCCGGTGGGAGGCGCCCCCGCCGTGCAAACACACCGCTGTACTTTGAGGGGCCCTGTGCCAGTGCCAATGCCAACAAGTGGGCCCCCCCTGCTTGCTCAGGATCACAGCACTTGCAAAGTTGAAATACTTACCTCTCCCTGCTCCACTGCCGTGACGTGGTCCAGATTTCCTGGGCCCACTAATTACTTGAACCAGCCCTACCCCACACAACTTTAGCCAAATGACCCCCAATTTCAAATGCCTTCCAATTATTATAAGGTAAATTACGCTTGACAAGCTTCATTAAGAAGAATGGATGGTTTTGACATTAAAATGGGCACTCTAGGTGTTTTCCTGGCCCCCACTCACTGCCGACTATGCTGCCCCATTGACTTGCATTGGGTTTCGTGTTTCGGTCGATCCCGACTTTACGTCATAATCGGCCGATTTCACTCGACCCGAATTTTGAGATAGTCGGGTTTCGCGAAACCCGGCTCGACTCTAAAAAGGTCAAGGTCGCTCAACTCTAGTTAGGACCACAGACTATCTAGATGATCAAATTTGGGATATACTGGATATACTTAATACTACTGTTGCTATCCAAAACCAACTTATCATAGTCACTAATCAACAAACTCTAGTACTGGATTACTTAACAGCAGTACAGGGTGGTACTGTATGTGTCAGGTTATTGGACCCGCTTGCTGTCATTATATAGATCCCAATAGCACTATGAAGTTAAAGTTAAAGTTAGAAGACATTCAAAGACTCAGAGATGAATATAATAAAGACAATGATCGTAATAAGGACAGTTGGCGGGCAGACACCTTCTCCTTTCTTAATCCAGCCAATTGGTTCAAAGGAATTGGGGGCTGGATAGTCTTGCAAAGTTTGCTACACATTGCTGCCTTTATTCTTGTCATGTATGTAATACTAAAACGTGTTCTTTGGTTTATTTCTGTATGTATTAGGAAATTCTGCACTAAGAGAGCAAATGATGATACCAAAAGCGTTGCCACCCCTCCTCTTCTCTACACAGATTTCACAAAGTTATCTGATGAAGATGTTGAAGCCAAGCGCATGGCTACCTTCAAAAGATCCCCACCACAATCATCAAAAATTGTTATTCGTAAATTCTAGCATACAGGGGGGATGGGTACGCCACAACAGCCACGGCTGGTAACATGGCACCAGTCATGGAAGACCGTACCCCTTGAGCTTATAGCTTGGGATAGTACCTCTGATGCTGGACATTAGTTAACAAAATGTATCTGGGGGGAATGTGAAGGGTTAAACTAAGATCAAAACTAAAGGGCTTCATTTTGTGCTTTTCAACTCCATCTTGTTGTTTATAAGATAAATTCTGTTACTTAATTAGTAGTGATGAGCATTCCGATACTGCAATATTGGGTATCGGCAGATATTCGTGGTATCAGAGTTCCAATACTGAGTTCCGATACTTTTAGAATATCGAATACCGGAATCGGAAGTTCCCATAATGCAATGTGCCAGTTTAAATTTATTCAGCCAATGAGGAATCCTAAGAAGTGTGGGCACATCCTGTTATGCATGTTAGGCATGTTAACTAATGGCATGGCTGTGATTGGCTGCTGAAATGATGTCATGATGCACTATAAAAGCCGCCGCCATTTTGGGTTCACTCTGCTTTGAATTTACTTAGGGGCAGGAAGCTGCTGTTCTGACTCTGAGGGACAGTTTGAGCTAGCGATTTGCTTTTTTGTGCTTTACCCAGGCTACTTTAGCAACCGCTGTGTGAGAATTGAGAAGCTTTCTATTGCCTTGCAGTGCTGTTCACAGCTGTCTGTGAGGTCTCTGTGTGTGAGTGCAGATCACACTGTAGTGTGTTCTGCAGCCACCTGAGGTTGTCGTCCACTCAGCGTGCGTCACTGCCTCATACATTGTCCTTTTTTTGCATTAGTGCAGCTCATTTTTCCTGATTTCTCCTATTAGTGTGGTTCCATCCGTATCCAGCTAGATTGCTTGAAAACACTATGTAAGAGTAGATAGAAGAGCTTTTCTGCAGCCTTGCAGCACTGTTCACGGCTGTCTGCGAGGTCTCTGTGTGTGAGTGCAGCTCACGCTGTAGTGTGTTCTGCAGCCACCTCCAGTTGTAGTCCGCTCAGCTTGCGTCACTGCCTCATACATTGTCCTTTTTTGCATCAGTGCAGCTCATTTTTCCAGATATCTCCTATTAGTGTGGTTCCATCCGTATCCAGCTAGATTGCTTGAAAACACTATATAGGAGTAGATAGAGGAGCTTTTCGGCAGCCTTGCAGCGCTGTTCACGGCTATCTGCGAGGTCTCTGTGTGAGTGCAGCTCACGCTGTAGAGTGTTCTGCAGCCACCTCCGGTTGTAGTCCGCTCAGCGTGCGTCACTGCCTCATACATTGTCCTTTTTTGCATTAGTGCAGCTCATTTTTCCAGATTTCTCCTATTAGTGTGGTTCCATCCGTATCCAGCTAGAAAATTTGCAAACACTATATAGGAGTAGATAGAGGAGCCTTTCTGCTGGCTTGTGCCCTGCAGCCTGTTGTGGATTCTGTTTTTGGGCTCCCTCTGGTGGTTACAGATGGTACTGGGTGACTTGTGTTTTCTGCGGTCTCTGGTGTCCACCTGTTCTATCAGGATATGGGAGTTTCCTATTTAACCTGGCTTTCTTGTCATTTCCTCGCCGGCTATCAATGTAATCAGTGTGTCTTGTTACCTCTGCTTCCCGCTTCTGTAATCTTCAGGACAAGCTAAGTTTTTGATTTTCCTGTTCCACGTTTTGCTTAATTTTTGTCTTAGTCCAGCTTGCAGATATGTGATTCCTTTTTGCTGGTTGCTCTAGTGGGCTGATATTACTCCTCATGTTCCATGAGTTGGCACATGAGTTCAAGTAATTTCAGGATGGTTTTTTTGTAGGGTTTTTCGCTGACCGCTCAGTTCACTTTTGTATCCTCTGCTATCTAGCTTTAGCGGGCCTCATTTTGCTGAATCTGTTTTCATAACTACGTATGTGCTTTCCTCTCATTTCACCGTCATTACATGTGGGGGGCTGCTATTTCTGTGGGGTGTTTCTCTGGAGGCAAGAGAGGTCTGTGTTTCTTCTAATAGGGGAAGTTAGTCCTTCGGCTGGCGCGAGACGTCTAGGAATCATCGTAGGCACGTTCCCCGGCTACAGCTAGTTGTGTGTTAGGCTCAGGATCGCGGTCAGCTCAGTTTCCATCACCCTAGAGCTTGTTTTGTTTTTTGTGCTTGTCCTTTTGTGATCCCCTGCCATTGGGATCATGACAGTATAGCCGGCCAAAAAGTGGTAATCGTATTGGCTGAAGTAGGAGGAAAAGTAGTCTGAGGAAGTTTTTTTTTTTTTTTTTTTCCCTCAGAGTTTGCTGCCTAGCCTTAATTGCAGCCTGGCTGCGTCTTACCTCCTCTTAATCCCTGAATGGCTCTGACCTCAGCTGTTTATCATGGACGTCCAGAGTTTGGCTTCCAGCCTGAATAATCTTGCTGCTAAGGTTCAAAATATACAAGATTTTGTTGTACATGCTCCTATGTCTGAACCTAGAATTCCTATCCCAGAGTTTTTTTCTGGAGATAGATCTAGTTTTCTGAATTTTAGGAACAATTGCAAGTTGTTTCTTTCTTTAAAATCTTGCTCCTCTGGAGACCCTGCTCAGCAAGTCAAAATTGTTATACCTTTCCTGCGGGGTGACCCTCAGAATTGGGCATTTGCATTGGCACCAGGGGATCCTGCGTTGCTCAATGTGGATGCGTTTTTTCTGGCATTGGGTTTGCTCTATGAGGAACCTAACCTAGAGATTCAGGCTGAAAAAGCTTTATTGGCTCTCTCTCAGGGGCAAGATGAAGCAGAAATATATTGTCAGAAATTTCGGAAATGGTCGGTGCTTACTCAGTGGAATGAGTGCGCCCTGGCTGCAAGATTCAGAGATGGCCTTTCTGAGGCCATTAAAGATGTTATGGTGGGGTTCCCTGCGCCTACAGGTCTGAATGAGTCTATGACTATGGCTATTCAGATTGATCGGCGTTTACGGGAGCGCAAACCTGTGCACCATTTGGCGGTGTCTTCTGAACAGGCACCTGAGACAATGCAATGTGATAGAATTCAGTCCAGAAGTGAACGGCAAAACTATAGGCGGAAAAATGGGTTGTGTTTTTATTGTGGTGATTCAGCTCATGTTATATCAGCATGCTCTAAACGCACAAAAAAGGTTGATAAGTCTGTTGCCATTAGTACGTTACAGTCTAAGTTCATTCTGTCTGTGACTCTGATTTGTTCATTATCAGCCATTTCCGTCGATGCCTATGTGGATTCAGGCGCTGCCCTGAGTCTTATGGATTGGTCATTTGCCAACCGCTGTGGGTTTAGTCTGGAGCCTCTGGAAGTCCCTATTCCTTTGAAAGGAATTGACTCTACACCTTTGGCTATGAACAAACCTCAGTACTGGACACAAGTGACCATGCGTATGACTCCCGTTCATCAGGAGGTGATTCGCTTCCTGGTACTGTATAATTTACATGATGTCTTAGTGCTTGGTCTGCCATGGTTACAAACTCATAACCCAGTCTTGGACTGGAAAACGATGTCTGTGTTAAGCTGGGGATGTCAGGGGGTTCATGATGATGCACCTCCGATTTCTATCGCTTCATCTACTCCTTCTGAGGTTCCTGTATTTTTGTCTGACTATCGGGATGTTTTTGAGGAGCCTAAGCTCAATTCGCTTCCTCCTCACAGGGATTGCGATTGTGCTATAGATTTGATTCCTGGCAGTAAATTTCCTAAAGGACGTTTGTTCAATCTGTCAGTGCCAGAGCATACTGCTATGCGGGATTATGTTAAGGAGTCCTTGGAAAAGGGACATATCCGTCCATCTTCGTCCCCTTTGGGAGCAGGTTTTTTTTTCGTGGCCAAAAAAGATGGTTCCTTGAGGCCTTGTATAGATTACCGTCTTTTGAATAAGATTACAGTCAAATATCAGTATCCTTTGCCATTGTTGACTGATTTGTTCGCTCGCATTAAGGGGGCTAAATGGTTCACTAAGATTGATCTTCGGGGTGCGTATAATCTTGTGCGGATAAAGCAGGGTGATGAGTGGAAAACCGCATTTAATACGCCTGAGGGCCATTTTGAGTATTTGGTGATGCCTTTTGGACTTTCTAATGCTCCTTCTGTCTTCCAGTCCTTTATGCACGATATTTTCCGTGAATATCTGGATAAATTTATGATTGTGTATTTGGATGATGTTTTGGTTTTTTCTGATGACTGGGAGTCCCATGTTCAGCAGGTCAGGAAGGTGTTTCAGGTCCTGCGGGACAATTCTTTGTTTGTAAAAGGTTCAAAGTGTCTCTTTGGAGTCCAGAAGATTTCTTTTTTGGGGTATATTTTTTCCCCTTCTACTATTGAGATGGATCCCGTCAAGGTTCAGGCTATTTGTGACTGGACGCAGCCTACATCTCTTAAGAGTCTACAGAAGTTCTTGGGCTTTGCTAATTTTTATCGTCGTTGCATAACTAATTTTTCTAGTGTTGTTAAGCCTTTGACGGATTTGACTAAGAAGGGTGCTGATGTTGCTGATTGGTCTCCTGCGGCTGTGGAGGCCTTTCAGGAACTTAAGCGCCGGTTTTCTTCTGCTCCTGTGTTGCGTCAGCCAGATGTTTCGCTTCCTTTTCAGGTTGAGGTTGATGCTTCCGAGATTGGAGCGGGGGCGGTTTTGTCGCAGAGAAGCTCCGATTGCTCAGTGATGAAGCCATGTGCGTTCTTTTCTAGAAAGTTTTCGCCCACTGAGCGGAATTATGATGTTGGTAATCGGGAGCTTTTGGCCATGAAGTGGGCATTTGAGGAGTGGCGTCATTGGCTTGAGGGTGCTAGACATCGTGTGGTGGTCTTGACTGATCACAAAAATCTGATTTACCTTGAGTCTGCCAAGCGTCTGAATCCTAGACAGGCTCGTTGGTCACTGTTTTTCTCCCGTTTCGATTTTATGGTTTCATACCTGCCAGGTTCAAAGAATGTGAAGGCGGATGCTCTTTCTTGGAGTTTTGTGCCTGACTCCCCTGGAAATTCTGAGCCCACTGGTATCTTTAGGGATGGGGTGATTTTGTCGGCTGTCTCCCCAGACTTGCGACGTGCTTTGCAGGAGTTTCAGGCGGATAAACCTGATCGTTGTCCGCCTGAAAGACTGTTTGTTCCGGATAATTGGACCAGTAGAGTCATCTCCGAGGTCCATTCTTCTGTGTTGGCAGGTCATCCTGGAATATTTGGTACTAGAGACTTGGTGGCCAGGTCTTTTTGGTGGCCTTCCTTGTCGAGGGATGTGCGTTCTTTTGTGCAGTCTTGTGAAGTTTGCGCTCGGGCTAAGCCTTGCTGTTCTCGGGCCAGTGGATTGTTGTCACCTTTGCCTATCCCGAAGAGGCCTTGGACGCACATTTCCATGGACTTTATTTCGGATCTCCCTGTCTCTCAAAAAATGTCCGTCATCTGGGTTGTGTGTGACCGCTTTTCTAAGATGGTTCATCTGGTACCCTTGCCTAAGTTACCTTCCTCCTCTGAGTTGGTCCCTCTGTTTTTTCAGAACGTGGTTCGTTTGCATGGGATTCCGGAGAACATCGTTTCTGACAGGGGATCCCAGTTTGTGTCTAGATTTTGGCGGACGTTCTGTGCTAAGATGGGCATTGATTTGTCCTTTTCGTCTGCATTCCATCCTCAGACGAATGGCCAGACGGAACGAACTAATCAGACCTTGGAAACTTATTTAAGGTGTTTCGTTTCTGCTGATCAAGATGACTGGGTTACCTTTTTGCCGCTTGCCGAATTTGCCCTTAACAATCGGGCTAGTTCTGCTACCTTGGTTTCTCCTTTCTTTTGTAATTCGGGGTTTCATCCTCGTTTTTCCTCTGGTCAGGTGGAGCCTTCTGATTGTCCTGGAGTGGACATGGTGGTGGATAGGTTGCATCAGATTTGGAGTCATGTGGTGGACAATTTGAAGTTGTCCCAGGAGAGGGCTCAGCAGTTTGCTAATCGCCGTCGCCGCGTGGGTCCTCGACTTCATGTTGGGGACTTGGTGTGGTTGTCTTCTCGTTTTGTTCCTATGAAGGTCTCTTCTCCTAAGTTCAAGCCTCGGTTCATCGGTCCCTATAGGATCTTGGAAATTCTTAACCCTGTGTCGTTTCGTTTGGATCTCCTGGCATCGTTTGCTATTCATAATGTGTTCCATCGGTCGTTGTTGCGGAGGTATGAGGTACCTGTTGTTCCTTCGCTTGAACCTCCTGCTCCGGTGCTGGTGGAGGGAGAATTGGAGTATGTTGTGGAGAAGATCTTGGATTCTCGTGTTTCCAGATGGAAACTCCAATATTTGGTCAAGTGGAAGGATTATGGTCAGGAGGATAATTCTTGGGTGGTTGCCTCTGATGTTCATGCTGCTGATTTGGTCCGTGCATTTCATAGGGCTCATCCTGGTCGCCCTGGTGGTTCTCGTGAGGGTTCGGTGACCCCTCCTCAAGGGGGTTATACTGTTGTGGATTCTGTTTTTGGGCTCCCTCTGGTGGTTACAGATGGTACTGGGTGACTTGTGTTTTCTGCGGTCTCTGGTGTCCACCTGTTCTATCAGGATATGGGAGTTTCCTATTTAACCTGGCTTTCTTGTCATTTCCTCGCCGGCTATCAATGTAATCAGTGTGTCTTGTTACCTCTGCTTCCCGCTTCTGTAATCTTCAGGACAAGCTAAGTTTTTGATTTTCCTGTTCCACGTTTTGCTTAATTTTTGTCTTAGTCCAGCTTGCAGATATGTGATTCCTTTTTGCTGGTTGCTCTAGTGGGCTGATATTACTCCTCATGTTCCATGAGTTGGCACATGAGTTCAAGTAATTTCAGGATGTTTTTTTTGTAGGGTTTTTCGCTGACCGCGCAGTTCACTTTTGTATCCTCTGCTATCTAGCTTTAGCGGGCCTCATTTTGCTGAATCTGTTTTCATAACTACGTATGTGCTTTCCTCTCATTTCACCGTCATTACATGTGGGGGGCTGCTATTTCTGTGGGGTGTTTCTCTGGAGGCAAGAGAGGTCTGTGTTTCTTCTAATAGGGGAAGTTAGTCCTTCGGCTGGCGCGAGACGTCTAGGAATCATCGTAGGCACGTTCCCCGGCTACAGCTAGTTGTGTGTTAGGTTCAGGATCGCGGTCAGCTCAGTTTCCATCACCCTAGAGCTTGTTTTGTTTTTTGTGCTTGTCCTTTTGTGAACCCCTGCCATTGGGATCATGACAGCAGCCCCAGCTAGATTAGTATTAGCCTATTTTTTGGAGCCTCATCTATTGCATTGTAGGTTACCTTCCTGCATTGTAATAGCTACAAAAAGTTTGGGATACTATCGGTTTTACATCTTTGGGCACATCCAGTGTCTTTTTGTGAAAAAAACAAAAAGTTAATAAAGTTCACCAAACACTCCACTTAGCCTAGTCCACATTTTATAAAATTTGTGTTTCTTATACCTGTTAGCAGCTGTTCAGGAATAAGCACACTAAGCCCTTAGTACTTTTCTGCCTATCTTTATCAGTCTACCAAGATGAAGAATGCAGGGAGTAAGGCACGTGGTCGTGGGCGTGGAGTTTCTGCAGAGAGAGGATGTGGGGATTCTGTGCCTGCTGCGGGCACCAGTGACTCAGCATCCCCCAGTTTTACCAGGGAACAGTCCTTTATGCGCAGCTTTGTAGGAGCTCGCCATACCCCACTGCTGCGGGACGAACAAATTGAAGCTGTTGTCGGATGGATGGCAGCTAACGCATCGACTTCAATTAGTTCCAGATCCTCTCAGATCCAGAGCACTGAAGAGCACCCATCTGTCTCTTCATCACCTGTCAAATTGCCCAGGCAGTCAGAGAGCCCTGGACAGGAGCCATCTCTACTTCTGTTCTCTGAATCTCTTGGCTTGGAAAGATGGGGCCAGCCAAGCAGCATTCAAGAATTTGAAGAAGAGGTAGTATGCAGTGATGCGCAACAGCTTTGTCTCTCTGAATCTGAAGAGGCGGGTGGGTGTTGTGAATTCCGCTCTTGGGCTCCCTATGGTGGTTGTAAGTGGCACTTTTGTGAGTTCTGCTCTTGGGCTCCCTCCGGTGGTTTTAAGTGGAATGGCTGCTCCTTGGATTTAGCTGTCTGCAGCTGCTTCCACTGATTGTCTTTTCTGCTCGGCTATTTAGCCTGGCTCTTTCCTTCAGCTTGTGCCACTTGTCAATGGTTCCTGGTTGGATTCACATCTCTTTGGATTTCCCTGTTATCCTGACCAGTTCAGCAAAGCTAAGTCCTTGCTTGCTCTTTTCTGTCCGCAGGTTGTGGACTTATCCGTTCTGTGCTTTTTATGTTTGTCCAGCCTGTCAGTATGAATTAATTCAGTGATGCTGGAAGCTCTGGGAAGCAGATTTACCCTCCACACCTTTAGTCAGGTGTGGAGATTTTTGTAAACTCTGTGTGGATTTTTTGTAGTGTTTTATACTGACCGCACAGTATTCCATCCTGTCCTACCTATCTAGCTAGACTGGCCTGCTGTGCTCATCCTGGTTTCATTCTGTGTATGTCTTTTCCCTCTCCACTCACAGTCATTACTTGTGGGGGGCTATCTATCCTTTGGGGATTTTATCTGAGGCAAGATAGTTTTCCTGTTTCTATCTTTAGGGGTAGTTAGTTCTCAGGCTGTGACGAGGTGCCTAGGGAGTGTTGGGAGCATCCCACGGCTACTTCTAGTGTTGTGTTGAGCTTAGGGACTGCGGTCAGTACAGGTACCACTTCCTTCAGAGCTCGTCCCATGTTGCTCCGAAACCACCAGATCATAACAGGTGGGCCAGTGCCTCTGGTCAGCACACCTCAGTACGCATCTGATGATGAGACTCAGATGCCACTTTCTGGTGCATACTGTGCTGTCGAGACTACCCAGGAGAAGCAGTCATTTGAAGAGGGTAGTGTAGATGATGAGGTCCTTGATCCATCATGGCGTGAGGTACAGAAAGGTGGTGGGAGCAGCTCTGAGGAAGAGATAGCCCGAATGGCCAAAAAAGGAAGGAGAAGGAGGGGGCAGACTTGGTTGCCTGTAGCCTAAACTTTGGCACCCGTTAGGAGCATGCCTCTTCCGAAACCCAAAACGAGCACTCCCAAGACTAGCAGTGCCTGGTCCTTTTTTGACACAGTTGCAGATGACATTTGCTTTGTCAAATGCAAGCTGTGTAATCAGAAAGTGAAAAGAGGGAAAAGTGTCAGCAACCTTAATACCACAAACATATGTAAACATGTGCCGACCAAGCACGTGGTGGAGTTACAAAGACACACTGAAGACCTAGGCCACCCTGCAGCGCCACCTACCACCTCTTCAGCTTGTGTTGTAGCCTCGTCCTCCAGCTCACACACAGCTGGTTCGGCTTCCTCATAGGATTGCCATGGAAGAACCTCTGGCACTGTTGTACAGACACACAGTGTCCTTCCACCCACAGCACCACATTCCCTGTCATCCTCACACTCCCAGGCCAGTCTACAGTCATCGGTAGCACAGGCATGAGAGAAAAGGCACCCATACTCAGCAAACCACCCCCGAGCACAGGCTCTGAATGCTTGCATTGTAAAACTACTGTCCCTTGAAATGCTCTCATTCAGGCTAGTGGAGACTGACACCTTCCGTAACTTCATGGCATTGGCAGTCTCACAATACAACATGCCCAGCCGCTTTTATTTCAGCAGGCAAGCTGTCCCTGCCCTGCAAAAGCATGTGGAGGGAAAAATTAAACATGCACTACTAAACGCCGTCAGTAGCAAGGTCCACCTGACCACTGATGCGTGGACCAGTAACCATGCACAGGGACTCTATCTTTCCCTCACTGCCCATTGGGTAAATGTTGTGGAGCCGGGTACAGATCTTGAGAGTGGCGCTGTACGTGTTCTGCCAACTCCAAGGATTGCAGGAATCCAGTCTGTACACATTGACTCCTCCTCATACTCCAGTTCCTCTGAATCAGCGCTGCAGGAGCCGTCACAGTCTTCCTCCACATGGACCCATGAACGCTTACCTGTTACGACCGATATGAGCACAGCCGTGGCCAAACGTCAACAGGCCATATTGAAATTAATTTCTCTGGGGAATCGAAGCCACACAGCGCAGGTGCTCTGGAATGCCATCAAGCAGGAGAGGGACTGTGGATTGTGCCAGCGAATCTCCAGCCAGGCATGGTAGTGTGTGACAATGGCCGAAATCTGGTGGCAGCTCTGGGCCTAGGCAACCTCACTCACATCCCATGTCTGGCACATGTGCTCAACTTGGTCGTGCAGAGTTTTTTTGAGGGAATATCTGGATCTTGATGCACTACTGCACAAGGTCCGCATAAAATGCGCTCACTTGCGGCGTTCCAGCTTGGCAAGATCGCGCATTGCAGCTCTGCAGCGCCGACTCCGCCTTCGGGAGCATCACATCATATGTGACCTACCCACCAGGTGGAATTCAACGATACATATGTTGGAGAGGTTGTGTGAGCAGCAGGCAACAGTAATGGAGTACCAGCTGCATCAGGCGCAAACAAGTCGTACTGCACACCGTTCACACTTCACCGATCACTGAGTGGGCCTCTATGAAGGACATCTGCCACGTTTTGCGTGCCTTCAATGATTCCACGTGGATGGCGAGTGCAGATGATGCACTAGTCAGCATGACTATCCCCCCTATCTGCCTGCTTGAAAAAACACTGCAAGCACTAAGGGAGGAGGTTGTGGAAGAGGTGGATGATGAGGAGTCACAAATGCCATCTGCTTCTGGACAGTCTGCGCAATGTGGTTACTCACAAAGGCCTAGTCAGGGGACACTTTGTGAGGAGGAGTCAATGGAGGAGAAAGACATCTGTCCAGAGGAGGGAGGTACACAATGCTCTAGTAGTCGGTATGTAGAGCGAGGGTGGGGTGATGCAGAGCAGGCAGAGATGACGCCTCAAGCAGGGGACAGCATTTCTTGGCCAGTTGGCAGTCTGCAGCAAATGGTGGACTTCATGCTGCAGTGCCTGAGAAATGACCGCCGCATCGCCCACATTCTCAACACAGCTGATTATTGGATGTAAACCGTCCTAGATCCTCGCTACCGGGACAACTTACAAAGCCTCATAACACCGTTGAACCGGGAGCGTAAAATGCAGGAGTAGCAAGACACACAGGTGCATTCCATCATGTTCTCCATTCCACCCGAGAGCAGTGCTGCTAGTGCTTTACAAAGCAGCTCAGTGCGTCGAGGCAGTGGAGGAAGCTCTGCACAAAGAGGGAGCAAAAGCAGCGCCTCAGCACAAGGCAAGACCAGCATGGCCCAAATGAGGCAAAGTTTTGTGTCCCCGCCACAAATGTCTACACCATCACAGATGGTTCCAGTCAGCAGGAGGTAACATTTCCGTCAGATGGTGACAGACTACATGTCTTGCCCTCTCAGTGTTCTCCCACATGGCTCTTCCCCCTTTAAGTTTTGGGTCTCTAAGCTGGATACATAGCCAGAGCTTAGCCAGTATGCATTGGAGGTGCTGGCTTGCCCTTCTGCTAGTGTATTATCGGAACGCGTCTTTAGTGTCACAGGTGGTGTACCAACAGACCGTCGCATGCGACTATCCTCTGATAACATTGACCGGCTTACTTTTTCTGAAAATGAACAAGGCCTGGATCTCGCAGGAATTTGCCAGTCCTCTTCCAGATTAAATAATTGGTTGGCAACAGTATCCAGGTCTCCTGATGTGTTCATGTTTCTACCACCTGAACTGTAATCCCTGGGCTCCAACACCGCCAGTTGCTGCTCAGAAGTGCCGTCTGCACATTCAACACATGCTCCAGTGTTATTAGGGTTCAGTAACATCAGCTGATCCCCTGCTGTGTGTCCAGCATTTTCTCCTGCTCCGTCCACATTCACACTACTGCAGATATTAAACTTGCTCCAATTAGGCCTCTGGCTACACTCTGTTTCTCCTATAATCCCTGGGCTCCAACACTGCCAGTTGCTGCTCAGAAGTGCCGTCTGCACAGTCAAAATATGCTCCAGTGTTACTGGGGTTCAGTACTGTCAGCTGATCCCCTGCTGTGTGTCTGGCAATTTCTCCTGCTCCGTCCACACTCACACTACTACAGATATTAAACTTGCTCCAATTAGGCCTCTGCCTCCACTCTGTTTCTAGTATTTACCCTGGGCTCCAACACTGCCAGTTGCTGCTCAGAAGTGCCATCTGCACAGTCAACACATGCTCCAGTATTATTGGGGTTCAGTAATGTCAGCTGATCCCCTGCTGTGTGTCCGGCAATTACTCCTGCTCTGTCCACTTTCACACTACTACTGATTTTAAACTTGCTCCAATTACGCCTCTGCCTCCACTCAGTTTCTAGTATTTACCCTGGGCTCCAACAATGCCAGTTGCTGCTCAGAAGTGCCATCTGCACAGTCAACACTTGCTCCTGTGTCATTGGGGTTCAGTAACGTCAGCTGCTCCCCACCTGTGTGTCCGTCAATTTTTCCTGCTCTGTCCACATTCACACTACTACTGATTTTAAACTTGCTCCAATTAGGCCTCTGGCTACACTTTGCTTCTAGTTTTTACCCTGGGTTCCAGCATCGCCAGCTGTTTCCCAGCAGTGTCTTTGGCAAGGGTACTCCCTCCTGCCCAGCCTGGTTCCAGCACTCCAGCTGTTTGCGGGTAGTGTCAACCTCACTTTGCCTCCAATACGCTGTGCTGTCATGTTGCGGTCAGGTTAGCCGACTCCATGGTGCCTGCAGTTTAGGTTCTTCCTATGTGGGCTGCGGGACCTGGCAATGAAGGCTGGTTCCGTAGTGCCAATAGGACAAACTCCCCCTGTAGGACTGTGGGTTTCGGTAACTTTGGCCAGCTCACAGCCTTGCAACTTTTCTTTTCATGTGTACCTTCTGCTGCCTATTTGAGTTCCAGTACCATTAGCTGGTTCTTCGGAACTCAGTCTTGAATATGTCCCCATGGGTTCCAGTAACGTCAGCAGGTTCCAGGCAGAGCCTTTGGCTTAGGTGCCTCCTTCTCGGTATCTGAGTTCCACCAACGTCTGCTGGTCCTTGGTAGTGCTTTCTGGCACAGGTACCTCCTGCTTAGTAACCGGGTTCCAGTACCATCAGCTGGTGCTCGGTAGTTCCATTGGCTCTTGTACCTTCGGCTACCAATCTGGGTTCCAGTACCGTCAGCTGGTTTTCGGCAGCTCCTCAGCCTTCTTGTACCTTCTGCTACATTTCCAAGTTCAAGCTTTTTGAAATGGATTTTGGTAATCACTCTGGATCTCCCTGACGACGACCCTGAAGACCACCCCGAAGAAGACGACGACCCCGAAAACGACGACCCTGGAGAGGATGACCCTGAAGACCACCCCGAAGAAGACGACAACCCTGAAAATGACGACCCTGGAGATGACGACCCTGAAGACCACCCCGAAGAAGACGACGACCCTGAAAACGACAACCCTGAAGACCACCCTGAAGAAGACGACGACCCCGAAAACGACAACCCTGGAGACGATGACCCTAAAGACCACCCCGAAGGGTCACTTCAGATCCTCCCCAAAACTACAAACACTGAATCATACTCCACTGGAACGTTCACTAAAGAGGACATTTCAACAAATTTTTCATGTTGAGCTGGACACATGATGTAATAGTGGCTGCAGAGTGTAAAAAAATGTTGCTTTTTTATTGCTTTGTTGCAGAGATATTAGCGATTAAAGTAGTTGGCATCTAATGAGTTAACTGTTAAAGTCTAATGCTACAAGTCTTCAGTCACTCCATGTGACTGCAGACTTGTGAATCCTCACATTGTGCAAACTGTACACTGTTAGGATTTTCCGCTGCTGGCAGCGGCAGGCGTGTCACCGCTAGTATGTAGTAGAACTAGATGTGCCTTGCCTCGTTCAATTCAAGTGTATTAAGTAAGACCGGACATGTCTAGTCGGAATGTGGCTGATAGTAGGCAAACTGCAGACTTGCTGTCACATGTTGGCCCGGTCCAAGAACCTGTGAGAATCCTCACAGGGTAAAAAAGTACATGATATCTGATATACACCTGATGAAGCCTAGACAGTCGAAACGCGTTGTGTTTGCTCTATTACATTTTTTTTAATGAGATTTGTTATATGTTATCTAGCAACCCTTTGCTAGGTTTTGAAAATTAAAAATGTCAATCTGTCCATATCTGTGTACCTCTTTGCTGTAACCTAGTAAACTATGGGATCATGTACACCTTTTAATGTCGATGTATGGAAATGGTTTGCCCACGGACAGTACAAGGACATCAGAAAAGGTCACACAGATGACAATATGGACTAAAATCGGATAAAAATTGTGTGAGTTTTCTGGATGAAAAATGGAAAATTTTGTGCTCTCAGCTGAAGCTAGCCTTATGAGAAATAACTGTCAAAAATCGATTGTGTAAAAAAAATTAATAATTTCTAAACGTTGATAGTTCACGCTATGTAGACATCAGGAGACAATGTAGGAGACAGCTCAGGAATCTAACCTGAGACCTTAGATGTAAATGCCGAGCTGTGTTCAGTGGCAATCTGTGACCGTCACAAAAATAATTAGATCCTTAATGTTACTTTTATTGTGAGTATGCCAGGGTTTTATGCAAATGTATCCAGTATAATTTATATGCAAATTCACAGGAGTTCGAGGAAAATCAAAGCACACTTTTAATTTCTTGTTTTAAACATAAAAGCCTTTTCAGAGAGTCTACAGGATATTCAAAATAAAATCCACATGTAAAATTTCAGAACTATGGGAAGAGATAGCAAAATGTACCGTATATAAAGGCAGCAGATTTTTTTCTTATAGTAATAATACGTTTTTTTAATAAGCTACTAGATATTATAAATATTAAAAGTTAACCATTTCTACAATATTGCATTCACCCTAAGCCTTTGGTTCTTTTGAAAGTCTACAACAAAGGACTCATCAAACGATTGTATTTTTGATCCGAGTGCTACCCGTGAAAAAGAGGAGCAGCCCTTGGACCAATGTTATCCAATGGGACAGTGCAGATGAGCGATATTTCTCACTGACTGAATCTGTGGGTAAAAAAACATTCGCCCATTCAAGTCTATGGGTGCGTGAAAAATATCAGAAGGCATACGGAACCAATAAGTAGCATCTGATTAATATGGATACATTGCAATTCTGTGAGGCTATATTCACACTTGCGTACCGGGGCTTTGCAGAGGGCTGCGTACTTCCTCCGTTAAGCTCCACCGACTTCCGCACTTCTTCCGTTTAGGTCCGCTTACTTCTGCATGGGTCCTGCGCACCTATCTTTAACATTGGGTATGCAGGACATGCGGATGTGTGTGGATGTATGTGGATGCGTTGTTTTGACACGCCCGCTGACCGCTGAGTGAAAAATGCAAACTGCCGTTGTAGTGACCAGTACGTTGCAGTCACCAGTACGTTGCAGTCACCAGTAAGTTTTGCCCAGCCCGTGCTTCTGGATACATGCACCCATAAATTAGGTGGGCTCTCATCACTACAGAAATGCCAAACATGTGAATGATATATGTGGTTTAGGTACACTGTGGGGCTTTGAAATGAGCGGGGCATTTGAATTTGGGAGCACAGAATTTCTTTTAGGGGGGTGAGTAGCCATAACGCTTTTCCAGAGCCTTTGTACTAGCAGTAATGTGGAAGCCCCCTATATTTCTGTTAACAGATGATGGACCTGAGTGGGGACTTGCTTTTTTTTGTGGATTGAGTGGAAGCTTTTAGTGGGAATATTTTACATAACGCTTGGGATCACATTTATCTGGCGCTCTACGCTGACCTCTTACTTTGGGGTTTCTATCGAAATCTCTGAGTGACGTGACAGATGAAACCCCCAATCAATTCACTATGATGAGGCAGCAGAGTTATTCTGGACTCTGTCTGGCCTCTGTTCAGCGGTGTCCTGTCCAGAAGTGCACAAAACTGGCTGACTGCACATTCATGTATGACTAAAAAGACAGACACCACCGGATCACAGGTCTTATGGTGTCGACAGTGTCTCCATATGCCTCATTATGGGGAATCTTCTGCCGGGAATCACATATTTTAGAGATTTACACAGAAACTCCGGTGTAAGCGCTGAGCGCAGTGAGCGAGATAAATATGCACCGAGCCTTACTGTGATCTTTGGGAGGCAGAATGAAAAAATCAACAGCATGTAAATAATTGGGTTTATTTATTTTTTACACCGTTCCTTATGCGGTATAAGTGATTAGGCGACTTTATTCTTCGGGTCGGTGTGATTACAGCGATACCAGATTTATATTGGGTTTTTATGATTGGCAGCTGTCACACACTAAAAGACACTTTTAATTGCACAAACAAGTTTTTGCATCCCCATATTTTGAGAGCTATAATTTTTTTATTTTTCGGCCGACAGAGTCATGGGACAGCTTGTTTTTTGCTGGACGAGCTGACGTTTTTATTGGTACCATTTTCTGGCACATGACATTTTTTGATCGCTTTCTATTCTGATTTTAGATAGACAGAATGATCAAACACCAGGAATTAAGGAATTGTTTTTTTGTTTTTTTTAATGACATTCCGTGTGTAAGTAAAATTAATAAGGCAGCTTTATTCTTCGGGTTAGTACGATTACAGCGATACCACATTTAAGTTTTTTTTTCTACATTTTGACGCTTTTTCACAATAAAAACTATTTCATAGAAAAAATAATTGTTTTTGCATTGCTTTATTCTGAAAGCTATAACTTTTTTATTTTTCAGCTGTTGGAGCTGTGTGGCAGCTTGTTTTTGCTGGACAATTTGACGTTTTCAGTGATACCATTTTTATTTTGATATGACTTTTTGATTGCGTTTTATTCTAATTTTTGTTTGGCAGGATGATGAAAAAGCAAAGGTTTTTGCTCCATTTGTTTTGCTTTTTTACGGTGTGCACTGAAGGAGTGAACAAGTGTGACCATTTTATAAGTTGGCTTGTTTCGGACGCGGCGATACCAAATGTGTACTTTTTTTGTTTATATATATATATGTGTGTGTGTGTGTGTGCATGTATTTATTAGTTTAATATTTTTCTTTTTTTTTATTTATTTTGTGATTTTTTTAATAATTTTAAAACTTTTTTTACTTTTTTACTTAGTCCCTGTATGGGACATCAATTTTTATTTGTCTGATCACAGGTCTCTTACAATGCAATACATATGTATTGCATTGCAAAAGACCTGTCAGTGTTACACAGGAAGATCTCTTGTCAGACTCATCGGCAGGCTGAGCCTAACAAGCCACCGTAGCTGGAAGTCATCATGTGACCTCCTGCTGCCTGGACAATGTGGATCCCCCATGATGTGATCAGATTTCATCACGGGGGCATCGGAGAGGTGAGTATAGCAGGGGTCTCCCTCTGCTATATTCTAGATGCCGCGATCGCAGCATCTAGAAGATTGCAAAGGCTTAACATCATTGGGACCTGATCTAATCAGGTCCCGATGATGTCACCTGTCAGAGCTATTGCCCTGGAGGTCCTGAGCGATGCAAGACCACCAACCGTAGAGAAACGTCAGCGCTGCACAAAGCCCTGCTAGTACCGACGTTTATCTACAGTTGGCGGTCATGAAGCGGTTAATTATTAATTGCAGCTGCTGTAAGAAAACGGATGACAAGTGAGAAAAAAATAATTTAACTTTTCTTGATGAAACTGTGACCCTAAGGCCGGGGTGACGCTGGCGAGTTCAATGCGAGAAACTCGCGCCTCAAAACCTGGCACTGCAGCTGGCACTCAGGACTGTAGCATTCAGTTGCATAGAAATACATTGAGCTGCTCACTCAGGTCCCGATTGCCGGCGGCCGTACCGGGTATTGAGGCAAGAGACTCGTGCGAGTTTCTCGCATTGCACTTGCAAGTGTGGACCCGGCCTAAGGGTATGTGCACACGCTGCGGATTACTGTGCGGATTTTTCAGAACTGCTTTTGGTAAATACGCAGGTAAACTACACTGCGGATTTCCTGTGAAATTACCGCGGATTTACCACTATTTTTTGCGGATTTTGTGCGGATTCCACCTGCGCTTTTACACCTGTGGATTCTTATTATGGAGCAGGTGTAAACCGCTGCGGAATCTGCACAAAGAATTGACATGCTGCAGAATAAACAGCGCTACGTTTCTGTGCTTTTTTTCTGCAGTATGTGCACTGCAGATTTTGTATTCCATAGGTTTATATGGTACTGTAAACTCAGGGAAAACTGCTGCGAATCCGCAGCGGCCAATCCGTGACACACACCACCACCGCAGACACCAGTATCCTCACAGCTACAGCCCCGAACGGGACTCCTACACCCACCCAGGGATCTATGCCCTTCGATCCGCTTCTACAATTCTAAGGTTTGAGAAAGACCCTGTGGGTCGAAACGTTGCCTACCTTGCAACACTGCGGTGCTACCTTTATTTTGGTGTTTGTAATAAAGAAAACCACAATTTTTTGAGACAAAAACCAAATCTCCAAAACCTTTCTTTGAGTGCGACTGTTGTTGTATGACTATAATCTGGAGCATCCCTCCGTGTTCAGTCTGCACCACCCGTAGCGAGAGTGCACGTCTTGTTCTACAATACTAGGGCTCATTTATTGACACATGAGAGCTATCCATTTTTTTCAGCTATGAAAGTTTATGGGAATATTTTTCACTGGCCAAGTGGTCTGTGCAAATTTGAGGAGGCATGTCAGATATTGATTTGAGCATTGGATCAAATTCAACAATGAAAGTTTATGAGCCATGTGAAAAAAAATTGGACAGCAATCAAATGCCTTCTATGCGCTGTCCACTTTTCACTAACAGATAGATAGAAAGTCGAGAAACTTTTTTTTTTTTCTCATCAGTGAAAAAAAAGCTGATTAAACTCTGACCAAACTCCAATGAAAATCTGATGACACTGATGAAACTCTGATGAAACTTGGTCCATTTTCCTTTTAAGAAAACAAAACGGTCATCTGAATGAGACGTTAAAGTAGCAGTCCAGAGGTTGTTTTAATTTTACCACTGGAGTGGTGCTTCTAATGTAAGGTCCCTGACTCTACTTTCATACCTACCCACCGACACTTTCACCTTCTATCGTCGCCACTCCTATTATTCTCCAACAGTTCGTGACTTGCCAGCTTGCTCCAGTGTTTCATGGGAAAAGCTGAACGTCACAACTCAGTACAAGTCTATGGGAGCCTCGTTCTGCATTGAAAGGCTTTGACGTAACTTCTGACGTTTGGCCAATCAGAAGTTGCGATCACAAGATGGCGCCTCGGAACCGGAACTGCAATGAAAAAAGGTGAAGACACCGGAGGGTGAGCATAAGGATATGTTCACATGTGGCATTTTTTCTGCTTTATTTTCCTGCAAATTTTCAGGTGCGTTTTACAGTACCAGCAAAGTCTTTGAGATTTCTGAAATCTCACACACCCCTTGTTTTTTTGTCCTCAGGATTTTATGCTTTGCTTGGTTTTTGCAGAATAGAGCATGTCAATTCTTTCAGCATTTTTTTCTGCGTTTTTCACCCAAAACATTAGGAAGTAAAATATGATTTTTATATGTCACTAATCTTTATCAGCATGCATAAAAGACAAATGTAGCATGACAAAAACAAAGCAAAACCACGCAAAACAATGCAAAAAAACACAAGAAAAGCCAAGAAAAATCTGCTGTTTTTCTGCAGCTTCCTTACTGCCAAGAGAACAGGTTTTGCTTCAGGAAACAAAAAGTAGAAGCAACACTCCAGCACTGAAAAAAAAAACACTGGAGTGGTGCTTTAAGTACTTGCAGCAGAAATTTCTTGGCAGGAAAGAACACAAGAAAAAAAATATGCACACTTTGGTTGCTTTTTTTTTGCTTTTTTTGCAGCATTTTTGTTACAAATTTTTCCTCACTCATAGGCTGGAGTCACACTCAGCGTAAGACAATACGGTCCGTATATTACGGCCGTAATACGCTGAAAAGTCCCCAAAAAAGTGGTCCGTAGCTCCTCCGTAGGCAGGGTGTGTCAGCGTTTTTTGCGCATGGCATCCTCCGTATGTAATCCGTATGTCATCCGTACTGCGTGTTTTTCTCGCAGGCTTGCAAAACCAAGGGATCCATGTGTAAAAAAAAAAAAACATATATACTGTCTATAAATATATATATATATATATATGTCAGTAGACACATATATGTATATATATTATTACTTCATACAGCGCTAGATAGCTTTAAAGCCGGTAATTCAATTGCCGGCTTCTGCTTTCTCCTTCCTAAAACCCGACATGATATGAGACATGGTTTACATACAGTAAACCATCTCATATCACCTTTTTTTTTGCATATTCCACACTACTAATGTTAGTAGTGTGTATATGTAAAATTTGGCCGTTCTAGCTATTAAATTAAAGGGTTAAATGGCGGAAAAATTTGTGTGGGCTCCCGCGCAATTTTCTCCGCCAGAGTAGTAAAGCCAGTGACTGAGGGCAGATATTAATAGCCTGGAGAGGGTCCATTGTTATTGGCCCCCCTGGCTAAAAACATCTGCCCCCAGCCACCCCAGAAAAGGCACATCTGGAAGATGCGCCTATTCTGGCACTTGGCCACTCTCTTCCCATTCCCGTGTAGCGGTGGGATATGGGGTAATGAAGGGTTAATGTCACCTTGCTATTGTAAGGTGACATTAAGCCAAATTAATAATGGAGAGGCGTCTATTATGACACCTATCCATCATTAATCCAATAGTAGTAAAGGGTTAAAAAATACACAAACACATTATTAAAAATTATTTTAATGAAATAAAACCAAAGGTTATTGTAATATTTTATTCTACGCTCAATCCAATCACTGAAGACCCTCGATCTGTAACCAAAAAAAAATAATAAACCAACAATATCCATACCTTCCGCAGATCTGTAACGTTCAACGATGTAAATCCATCTGAAGGGGTTAAAATATTTTGCAGCAAGGAGCTCTGATAATGCAGCGTTGCTCCTTGCTGCAAAACCCCGAAGAATGAAGGTAAAGTAGGTCAATGACCTATATTTACCTTCATTTGCGGTGAGGCGCCCTCTGCTGGTTGTTCCTAGATTGTGGGAACTTTCCTAGAAAGCTCCCAGGCTCAAGTTCATAAGAGGCGCCCTCTGCTGGTTGTCCTCATATGAAATCGAGCCTGGGAGCTTTCTAGGATCCGTAATATACGGCTGATAGGACTAGACCCATTGAGAATCATTGTGCCGTATGTTATGCGAGTTTTACGGACGTAGTTTTTGCGCTCTTACGTATGTAAAACTCGCAAGTGTGACGGCGGCCATAAGAATGGGTGAAATCTGCAGCAAAAGCGCTGAAGGGCTCGCACGCATGAGCATATAAATCGGATGAGTGCAATATGATTTCAGACCATTTCACTCGACCCAATGTAAGGCTGCCGTCACACTAGCAGCATTTGGTCAATATTTTACATCAGTATTTGTAAGCCAAAACCAGGAGTGGGTGATAAATGCAGAAGTGGTGCAAATGTTTCTATTATACTTTTCCTCCATTTGTTCCACTCCAGGTTTTGACTTACAAATACTAATGTAAAATACTGACCAAATACTGATAATGTGACGGCAGCCTTACACAAAGGGGCAGAGCAGATCTGCAATTTTATTCTCATGCTGAATCATCTCGAGTAAAAAAAAAAATCACAGTGTGATCACTGCGAGATATCACGCCTGCGCAGTCAAATGGTTTCTCACGCATGCGCAGTATGCTTTGCCCAACTGCGGGCAAAACCTAAAAGCAGAAGTGTGCACGCGCGAGAAACAATTTGACTGCGCAGGCGCGATATCTTACAGCAATCTGCGTCATCCACGTCAAGGACTGCGAGCGGAAGCCGAGGAAAAGGGTGGAGTGAGCCGAAGCCACGCCCATCAGACCGGACAGATCCTATTAGCATACATCACGGGAGAAATATAAAAGGTTTTTATGTGTGAGTGATACATGGGGAGTCAGGGGGTTACATAAGTATTTAGGAAATGCATAGCTGACACTGAATAAAATGATATTTTTAGTTGGTAGGACAGAAAAGTGATGACAGGTTCCCTTTAACATAATAATCTACATTTCAATTAAACTGTAGCATCATTTACATATTTCCCTTTATACTATGGTTTGTTTCGCGTATTGCTGTGACTAAAGGGTTAAATCCAGCTTGCATTATAATGAGAACGTATCACAATGAAGCAGATATATATTGACAGTTTTGCAGCAAGTGCCAATTATAATAGTTACTACACTCTCTATGACATTTCTTGACAGCTTCAGAATATTATTGCACCACTTAGTACACATTGGCAAGCACAATGCTAAAAAAGCAAATATCTTCCACCGGAGTCCTTGATAACTACAAAGATTAGCATCGGATCTAATTACTGTACGAAGACCCCTCTCGTCCCTTATATAAGTGGATTTTATTCTGTGCGGAGATTGTATGGAAAACTAAGCGGTGTATCATCCCATAAGCAGTGCAATCACTAAATTGGCAATTAAATTATCCAAATACCTGTTCTGTCACTTAAGAAGCCAAGAATGAGTAATACCAAGAGATGTAAACTTTTTTTTATGGTTTCAGATTTTCTTCGTTTACACCCATAGCACCCACATGGAGAGGTGTCAAATGCTGTGGTTGTCTGTGCACACTAATATGTTACAGTAAATTAGGGGCGGACATACCTCCTGAGTAGTGACGAGCAAGCGTGCTTGGATAAGGTGTTATCCCAGCACGTTTGTGTCCTAAATGAGTGTTTTCGGCATGCTCAAAAAAATACTTGAGTCGCCGTCGCTCCACGTCTTGCGGCTGTTCGAAAGCCGCAACACATGTAGGGATTGCCTGTTTGTCAGGCAATCCCTACATGTGTTGCGGCTGTCGGATAGCCCCGAGACCTGCAACTGCAACTACTCGAGCATTTTTTTCAAGCTCGTTTAGGACATAAGCCTTATTAACACTTTATCCGAGCACGCTTGCTTATCACTACTCTTGAGCAGTTGGTTCAGGAGCATGGGACCCAGAAGAGTCTAAGGACTCATTCACACATCTGATTTTTCCATATATGAGAAATACAGGTTGATTATTCTATCATACTTTGATCAGAGTGTGGTCCAAGTGTCATCCATATTCCTCTTAGGCCAGTCTCACATGTCCAGATAATTCCGGTACCGGAAAAATCAGTACCAGAGTTATCCATGTCCGTGTGCTCACGTGGCACATCAGTGTGGCACACGTGCGGCAGCCGTGTGCCGTCCGTGTGCCGACTGATTACCACACGGACCGTGCAGGAGACAGCGCTACAGTAAGCGCTGTCCCCTGCTTTGGGTGCTGAATCCAGAATTCATTCCTTCTTCCCAGCAGAGTTCGCTGTAGAGAAGGAATGAAAAATCAGGGTTTTTTTTGTGTGTGTGTTTAAAATAAAGTTCCCGGTCAGCTCCCGCCTCCCTCCCCCTGTGCGCCCGCCCGTTGGCATTAAAATACCCAGCTCCCTCGATGCTTCCTCTCAGCATCGCAGCTTGTCCTGCTTGGAAGAAGGAATGAATTCCGGATTCAGCACCCAAAGCAGGGGACAGCGCTTACTGTAGCGCTGTCTCCTGCACGGTCCGTGTGGTACCCAGCCGGCACACGGACGGCACACGGCTGCCGCATATGTGCCACACTGATGTGCCACGTTAGCACACGGACACGGATAACTCCGGTAATGATTTTTCCGGTACCGGAATTATCTGGACGTGTGAGACCGGCCTTAAGGAGAAATTTAAGAAAAATGATTTCTTCTCCATTCTGACAGTCCATTAAAATCAAACCGCATCCATTTTTTTCACTGACCCATTGACTTATATCGCTGACTTTGATTCAACCCTCAGATGAAAATTAGACATATCTCCAAGATTTTCTGCGGACCTCATAGTCCATCAAAAGTTATGGACATGTGAATGGCCGCATAGACTGTCACAGGTATGAGTGCTATCCGTGAAAAACAAGGATTGCACTCATATGTGAAAATTGGATGTCTGAATGAACCCTTTGGGTCATTTTAGACCTCATTGTTTTTAGTTCACTACACTGGACAGTATTTTGGCTATGGACTTTGAAAAGTTGGAGGTTCAGTATTTGATCAGTATTTCACATCAGTATTTGTAAGCCAAAACTCGGAGTGGGTGATAAATACGGAAGTGGTGATGTGTTTCTATTTTGCTTTTCCTCTCCTGGGTTTGGCTTACAAATACTGGTGTGAAATACTGATCGAATACTGATCGTGTGACCATAGCCTTATCCATATTCAAAGTGGGCTTTATCTTAGCAGATGCACTTTCCTACCTGCATTGATTTGATTGTTGCCGCAGGTGTACAACATGTCGGTGGCACAGGCAGGGAGTATATACAACTTCTGCGTTTCGCATATATGTGGGATTAGTCCAGCTTGTGAGTGGTGCGTATGCAGCATGTGATTAGTATGCGCGGGGTGAGTGACGTGTCCTATGTGAAGAGTATATGTATGGCATTTATCCCTTATGTGTAGGGTGTGTGACCACCATTTATTTATTGTGTGAGTGGTGTTTGGGAGGCATGTCATAGCTCCCAACCATCCCGGATCCAGCAGAGAGTCCCAATTTTGGTGGAACTGACCCGCTGTTCTGAGAGGTCAGGGCACTGTTCCAACTTCTACTCTTCTACTATTAATGCGATGTCTCTCCTGCCGTCTTCACCGCTTCACAGTTCCTCCCCCCTCCGACTTCTGGGCCGGAATCCGCTTCTTTCTGATTTGAGGTCAAATAGAAATCAGATATTTTTTTCTCATAATAATGGCATTTTAATGCAATTTAAAAAGAAAAATATATTATAATGCATATTTGGTATCCTTTTAATAAATAATAATCTTTATTTTTATATAGCACAAACATATTCGGCAGTGCTTTACATGTTGCACACATTATCATCGCTGTCCACATTTTGGCTCACAATCTAAATTCCCTATCAGTATGTCTTTGGAATGTGGGTGGAAACCAGAGAACCCAGAGGAAACCCACACAAACACAGAGAGAACATACAAACTCTTTGCAGATGTTGTCCTTGGTGGGATTTGGACCCAGAACTCCAGCGCTGCAAGGATGCAGTGCTAATCACTGAGCCACCGTGCTGCCCATTGTTTAATTGTTACAACCTGCACAACGCAATGAACAGGTTATTTTTGAAGAGTGGTAAATAGCCTAAAAAAATGGCATGATTGTTTTTTTCTTCATTAACCCATAAAATATGTAATAAAAATTTTACATGGCGTAAATGTTCAATTTTTTTCTGATAGGAGCTAAATAACCCTATCAAATGCCCTATTACTGTCCACTACCTGTCTGCGGAGGTTGGCACCCTAAGTTTCTGCGGTTGGCACCCCCGCTCCACAAAGACTGGCCCTAATCGCCCTATAGACTCCCTGTAGTCCCTAATAGATAGTATCACAAATACTTTAATACCCAAAAAAGGAAAGCAATATAAAAAATTAGCAAAAGTTTGTGAAAAACATAATAAAAAACTCAAGAAACAAAACTCAGCAGAAAAAATCAACAGTATTTTAAAGGCAAACAACCCTAAATAGGGTAATCATGAAGACTCAGCCATCCTATGAAAAAAGGATTTTTACCCTAGTTGTCCAAAAAATTACAGGACCACTCAAAAAACGTCTAATAGTACGAATTAACTGGTGGGATTGACCCTATGGATACACAGCCCGCATTGCTAGTAGGATTGGCCCTATAGATCTATGGTCCAAAATTTCCTCATAATCTCTGATCAGTAATATGCCAACAAGAGGTAATTCTTATTCAATTAAAGAAAAACAATACAACCAAAATCAGAAAAATGTGAAAACAATACAAAAAAAACAAGCAAAACAAAAATCAGCAAAAAAAACACAATAGTTCTTTTGGCCACTAGGCCAAAACTCTAGATAGGGTAATACTGTATATTATGCCAATTTTGGGCAAAAAGAGGGGAGGAAACGCGTCGGGTACTATAAGGGATACATCCTATATGGAGGTTTTCGTCTATGGCTGAATGGACATCCTTCTACTGAGCTACTGAGGGACTTCTGTGAACCAGATGAGTAAAAGCGCTCTAAATGATTGATTTATCTTGATAGGATGTTGCCATTGTAGCTACCAAATGACGCATTGTGTGTTTATCTCCTTGGGATATGTTTGTGTACAGCACTCTGGGGCTACCACTCTATGTATGTTTTTCTTGTTGCAAGTGGAAACTGCAATTCTGACAACACGGTTTCCTGCATCTATGTATCTGTAAGGCTGACCTCATTATATGTTTTCTGCAATTTTGTAGTACAAGGCTGACCTCACTATTATGTGAGAGGTATGGGTCAGTTTCGAGTGGTCCTCCATTTTGCATAAACGGGACATCAATGGTTCCCCCTTTTTGCCCAAAATTGGTATAATATACAGTATTACCCTATCTAGGCTTTTGGCCTAGTGGCCAAAAGAACTATTGTGTTTTTTTGTTGATTTTTGTTTTGCTTGTTTTTTTGTATTGTTTTCACATTTTTCTGATTTTGGTTATATTGTTTTTCTTTAATTGAATAAGAATTACCTCTTGTTGGCATATTACTGATCAGAGATCATGAGGAAATTTTGGACCGTAGATCTATAGGGCCAATCCTACTAGCAATGTGGGCTGTGTATCCATAGGGTCAATCCCACCAGTTAATTTGTACTATTAGACGTTTTTTCAGTGGTCCTGTAATTTTTTGGACAACTAGAGTAAAAATCCTTTTTTCATAGGATGGCTGGGTCTTCATGAGTACCCTATTTAGGGTTGTTTGCCTTTAAAATACTTTTGATTTTTTTCTGCTGAGTTTTGTTTTTTGAGTTTTTTTATTATGTTTTTCACAAACTTTTGCTAATTTTTTATATTGCTTTCCTTTTTGGGATATTAAAGTATTTGTGATACTATCTATTAAGGACTACAGGGAGTCTATAGGGCGATTAGGGCCAGTCTTCGTGGAGCGGGGGCGCCAACCGCAGAAACTTAGGGTGCCAACCTCCGCAGACAGGTAGTGGACAGTAATAGGGCATTTGATAGGGTTATTTAGCTCCTATCATATTTTTCCTGTGGTTATACATTTAAAATGTTTCCTTTTTTTATGTCCTTAACTTTGGAACTATAGTGGTTTTAGCTTTTTCTATTAAAAGTTATATTTTAGGGATCCTTGTGTTTTTGGTTTTTTCTTTGTCTAGGATTCCGTCCTGTATATGCTTTATGGTTTGTTGGTAGTGATCAATTTTTTTCTGCATATTTTTGCAGGTGTCCACACCACACTACTCAATAACTATCTTATTTGATTATTGTATTTTTGCTGCATTTCTTTTATTCTTTTATATCTTTATTTCATGAGGTTTTGGTGCAGCCTTGAAGAAGCTTTTTTACTGAACAGAAAATTTTTGATTCTTTTCCTGCACAGTCCCTAGTATAATGTCTTCCACAGCCCACCTTTACAGTCTGATGTCCTCACAGCCCAGGTATAATATACCTCACAGCTCCACATATAATATGTTGTCACCGCAGCCCAGCTAGAATGTCCTCCACATCCTCCCATATAATATGATATTCCTACAGCCCAGGTATAATGTCCACCACAGCCCCTATATAATATGATGTTTTTGCAGAGCGAGACACAGTTTTTATTAGTATCATTTTGGGATAGATATGAGTTTTTCATCAGCATCGCTGAACATAGCAGAATTCACAGTCTCCTTTTGAAGATCTGCCACAGGCACAGCTTAAAAAGAGTTCCGTCATGACAGTCACGGGGGCCATCAGCTGACCCCCAGCAGCAATGATAACTCATTGATGACCCGCGGTCTTGTCATGGGCACGCCGAAGGGCCAAAGTAAGCTCATGTGTGCTTGTTTGCGCAAGTTAAATGCTGCTGTCAGAGATCGACAGTGGCATTTAACAGGCTAACAATCATAGGTGTAGGATAAGGTACCTAAACTTAAGTAAGTGAAAAAGTTAAGATCTGATTTATCAGCTGAAATAGTTGCTAGTAGTGATGAGCTGAGCTGTGGATGTTTGGGTTTGTCGGGTTCGAACGAACTTTAGTCGAAAGTTTGAAATGGGTACCAAAACATTACACGATCTTGAACCCGAACCCCATGGAAGTCACTAGGGACCTAAACTTTGGTTTCTCTAAAAGGGCTGCAAAATGATTGAAGTAAAGGCTCGTGGGAAGTATTTTCTGCAAAGTAAGAAAATATGATTTGACTGAGACAAGAATTGTGCATTATTTTCAGAAAAGCTATAAAAAGAAATTGATATCAGAGATTAGTATTTATCTAAACTATACATGCCTCCAAAATCAATACAACATCATACTCACCACTTTATAACCAGTCAACGTAAAACACGAGTTGGCGACATACGCGATTGTTTTCACTGGCAAAGACTTAAATCAATAAATGCTATTTACTGTTATTTCTCATTTTATCGAAGTATTGCTCCATAGTCTGAGGAACTCCTTGCACCCTTGGTGCCAATCTCTGTTATTTCAACAGAACTGTGTAACATCTACCTTTTATATTGTATTGATTTTTGCTTTTAAAAGGCTAGCCAGTTAAATTGGCACTTTCATAGCAACACTATATTTTAGAAATGAGCACCAAATGTGTTTAAGTCATCTACATCATCAAAAAAAAACTTGGTTGGAGCTCTCCGGCAATTACAGTACCAGATACACAAGTGTTTTCATAAAATAAAATGGATAATCATGGACAAACTATACTAACAGCACATATATTCCATTAAGTTTACACTGTATTTTGACAACATTACAAATGCCAGAGGTACAAGGGCTGACAATGGTTAATAGTGATGCCCGAATGTGTTCGGTGAGTCTTAGTGATACTCTTGAAGGTAGAAAGGCCTGGGTCTCCAACCTTATTATGCTCCTGAATGCACACTGAAACTATTCCCTTCCACACCTAGGGAGAAATGAGACTAATGTGAAATGGATAGCACAAACCAGACATACAGGGAAAGAAAGGAAACTACAATCATAAAAAAACACACATGAACAACAAAGTGGAAAACCAGGGAACAGGAACAAAATGGGAGAGCATATGGAAATACACATGTTACCAAAACAACCCATATAACGCCTAGAGTTAACATCAACTAACTGGCACAAATAAGGCCTACTCCTTCATGACCAACCTGGGTAGTTGTAAGCTATCACCAGCAGAGAACACAGGAAGCAGTGAGGTTTAAATAGAAGCACCTGAAGAGTGATAAGATAGGCCAAATAGCAAATGGAAACCACCTGCTGTAAGAAAGGAGTTGACAAAAAGACAAAGGGTAATCCGCACAAGGACAGCAACTGGATCTCCAGTGGCTCAGCAGATAGAGATGCTGGCAGTCAAACACAAGACTGGTGGACTGCATCCTGAGGCATAACAGCATCCTCCTTTTACAAGGGGCCACTGGACCCAAAGAAATACCAAACTGCTGATGCCACTGACAGAACTACAGGCAACCCACCAGATGTAAAACAAGCTTGGAGTCTCCACATTTTTAAAAAAAATAATGTCACACACCACTAAAGGGGCATCAATAGTTTGTTTTGTATCATGAGCCCCCCTCGATCGCTGTAATCCACATTCTCATAGCACCCACCTCTGCAACGACAGACAAGAATTTACAGATATTGTTATCCCTTCCGCATCCTCCTCTGCTTCCATCTTTTCCTCTGGGACCACCAACTCCTCACGCAGACTATTCTAAGTGTGCTACAGCATGTAGATGTCCATGTAGATGACCAGAATAGCAATGCTGAAGATGGTATCAACAGCGCTAACCATCTTAGTAGCAATTTTGAAACTGTGTAGAATGGTGCAGAGGTGTTTTATCTGAGCCACTCTGCAAGCGTGATTTGCACCACGTCCGTACTGCGTTGGCCCAGGCTATGCAAAAGGACATACTGCATCAGTGCTCCTCGCTGCTGCCACAGTTGCTGCAACATGTGCAGAGTGGAATTACACTGTGTCAGAGCATTGGTAGGCCAAAGACCTCTGTAGCAATGCAAGTCAATGACCTTCAGGGTGCAATCATCGGAAATGAGCACACAGCGATCATGCTTTTTGCAGCAGTACATCCAGCCTGGGATAGTGGCAGACAAATTGCTGTACCATCAAGTTGAAGACATGAACCATGCAAGGCACGTGTGTGAGGTTGCCCCCGACATAGGGCCACCACCAGGTTTGCACCGTTATCGCACATAGCCTTCCGTAGCTCCAGGTTCAGTGGAGACAGCCAATGCTCTAACTCGGCCTGGATTGCTGGCCACAATTCTAGAGCTTTGTGACTGTGATCTCCAAGGCATATTCATTTTAACACTAACTGATTGTGGTGAACCCTGGCTGCACAGTACGGAGGTGGGAGATTCACTCAGCACTGCTGGAACGCGTGTTTCATTAAGGGAGAGGTTGAGCGACAGGCCCAAAACATCACTGCTCTAGAGGAGATCTGCATGGAGGAATGGGCCACCATACCACCAAAAGTGTGTGGCAACCTTGTGAAGACTTACATAAAGCGTTTGACCTCTGGCATTGCCAACAAAGGATATATAACAAAATATCGAGATGAACTTTAGTTAATGACCAAATACTTATTTTCCACCATAATTTGCATAATAAATTTTGCTAAATCAGACAAGGTGATATTCTGGATTTGTTTTCTCATTTTGACTCTCTTAGTTGTGGTCTACCTATGATGTCAATTACAGGCCTCTCACATCTTTTTAAGTGAAATAACTTGCACAATTGGTGGCTGACTAAATACTTTTTTCCCCACTGTATGATCGCAATAGTCCGATAGTTTCTACAGTTGGTAGCATATCCCTTCTTTGGAACAGTAATAAGCACTGATCTTTTCCAATCCTTGGGCCATTTACCAGTTGTCGTTATCTGTTGATACAGGCATGTGATGACATCAAATGCTGCTTCAGAAGACATTATTAGGCTCTATTGGAATATTGTCACATAAGTAGCATTTTGTTTTTTGCTTTATGTGGTAATAACTCTGGAACGCTTCAACATATCCCAGTGATTTAGAGATTGTTTTTTTCGTAACACGTTATACTTTATGATAATGGTAAATTTAGGTCGATATGTTTTTTGTTTATTTATAAAAAAAAAATGTCAGAAATTTGAGAAAAATGTTAAAAAATTGCAATTTTCAAACCTTGAATGATTATCCCTTTAATCCAGATAGTCATAACGCACAAAAACATTAATAAATAACATTTCCCTCATGTCTGCTTTACATCAGCATCATTTATAAAATGTTCTTTTATTTTGTTACCATTTAGGAGGTTTAAAAATGTAGCAGCAATTTTTAATTTTTTTATTTTTTCAAGAAAATTTACAAAACGTGTTTTTTTAGGGACCTATCCATGTTTGAAGTGCCTTTAGGGGTCCCATATATTGGGAAACCCCCCAAAGTTCTACCATTTTAAAAACAGCACCCCCTGACAACTGCAGTCAGGTAGTTTATTAACTCTTCAGGTGATTTTCAGGAATTAATGCAAAGTGGTATGACAGAAATGAAAATGTGTATTTGTATCTGACTTCTGAACAGATTACTATAGCCGTCAGACTCTAAGGCCATTATTTTGGTCATGAAATGCCATGGCAAACATCAGGACCCCACAATCATTATCTGAGGGCACCAATTGGAATAAATAAGGGTCACTTCCATCTGTCTGTCTTTCTGTCATGGATATTCATTGGTCGCGGCCTCTGTCTGTCATGAAAATCCAAGTCGCTGATTGGTTGTGGCAAAACAGCCATGACCAATCAGCAACGGGCACAGTCCGGCGGAAAAATGGCAGCTCCTTCCTCTCTGCAGTTAGTGCCCGCTCCGTACTCCCCTCCGGTCAGCGCTCACACAGGGTTAATGGCAGCGTTGACCGCAGTGTAACGCACTCGGTTAACGCTGCTATTAACCGTGTGTGACCAACTTTTTACTATTCATGCGGCCTATGCATCATCAATAGTAAAAAAATCTAATGTGAAAAATAATTAAAAAAATAAAAAGTAGTTATATACTCACCGTTCGTCGGATCAGGAACAGGACTTTCCCGCTCCTCGCGACGCCCCGGTGACCGCTCCATGCATTGTGGTCTCTCGAGATGATGACGCGTGGTCTCGCAAGACCGCTACGTCATCATCTCGCGAGACCGCAATGCACTCTTCAGACCGGAGCGTGCGAGGATCGTCGGTAACCACTTTGATCCGGGGGGTCAAGGGAGGGTGAGTATATAACTATTTTTTATTTTAATTCTTTTTTTTTAACAGGGATATGGTGCCCACATTACTATATACTGCGTGGGCTGTGCAATATATTACGTGGGCTGTATTATATACTACTACGTGGTTGGGCAATATACTACGTGGCTGGGCAATATACTACGTGGCTGGGCAATATATTACGTGGCTGGGCAATGTACTGCGCGAGCTGTGCAATGTACGACGCGGGCTGTGCAATATAGTACGTGGGCTGTGCAATGTACTGCGTGGGCTGTGCTATACACTATGTGGCCTGTGTTATACATTATGTGGCCTGGGTTATACACTACGTGGCCTGTGTTATATACTGCGTGCGTGGTACTGCGCGGGCTGTGCAATATACCATGCGGGCTGTGCAATATACTACGTGGCTGGGCAATATACTACGTGGCTGGGCAATATACTACGTGACTGGCCAATATACTACGTGACTGGGCAGTATACTGCGTGTGTGTGCTGTATACTACGTGGCTCTGTGCTGTATACTATGTGGCTGGGCAGTATACTACGTAGCTAGGCAATATAGTACATGACTGGGCAGTATACTACGTGTCTGTGCTGTATACTACGTGGCTGGGCAATATACTATGTGGCTGGGCAATATACTATGTGGCTGGGCAATATACTATGTGGCTGGGCAATATACTACGTCACTGGGCAATATACTACGTGGCTGGGCAATATACTACGTGGCTTTGTGCTGTATACTACGTGGCTGGACAATATACTATGTGGCTCTGTGCTGTATACTACGTGGCTGGATAATATACTATGTGGCTCTGTGCTGTATACTACGTGGCTGGGCAATATACTATGTGGCTGGGCAATATACTATATGGCTGGACAATATACTATGTGGCTGGGCAATATACTATGTGGCTGGGCAATATACTATGTGGCTGGGCAATATACTATGTGGCTGGGCAATATACTATGTGGCTGGACAATATACTATGTGGCTGGGCAATATACTATGTGGCTGGGCAATATACTATGTGGCTGGACAATATACTATGTGGCTGGGCAATATACTATGTGGCTGGGCAATATAGTACATGACTGGGCAGTATACTACGTGTCTGTGCTGTATACTACGTGGCTCTGTGCTGTATACTACGTGGTTGGGCAATATACTACATGGCTGGGCATTATACTACGTGTCTGTGCTGTATACTACGTGGCTCTGTGCTGTATACTACGTGGCTGAGCAATATACTACATGGCTGGGCATTATGCATTATACTACATGGCTGAGCAATATACTACGCGGCTGGGCAATATACTACGTGGCTTTGTGCTGTATACTACATGGCTGGACAATATACTATGTGGCTCTGTGCTGTATACTACGTGGCTGGACAATATACTACGTAAATGGGCAATATACTATGTAACTGGGCAATATACTACGTGGCTGGGCAATATACTACGTAGTTGGGCAATATACTATGTGGCTGGGCAATATACCACGTGGGCTGTGCAATATACTACGTGGACATGCATGTTCTAGAATACCCGATGCGTTAGAATCGGGCCACTATCTAGTCACAAATACATAGTATCTGCTATTATCACTCTAAGGCATCGGATGTGATATGCAAATGACCCTCGGCTCCTGCTCTGCTGTGGGCGTGATCCGAGTGTCCGTGCCCTGTGTTCCGATCTTCTAGCATGTGAGAATCAGAGCACAGATGTGGAGGAGATGGAGAAAGTAATTTCTCCATCTCCTCTGCTGCCGACGTCATCAGGAGTTGCACTGCACTTGGTGCAATGTTTCACATGCATCCATAGACTTATGTGGATGAGTGCTATCCGTTTCTTGGGTGCAGTCATCATGAGAAAATAATCGCAGATGTGAGCTGCACCATAAAGATTGGGATGAGTGCAATGCGATTTTTTTTATCGGATTGCAATCGTCCGATTACATCGCAAGTGGGAATGAGCCCTGCAGCACCCAGTAAAGTAAGTGATACATTGCTGGAATCAGGGTCTTTGTCCCCACATCATGCTGCTCTGGGTTGGGGTAGCAAAAACCTGGTGATGCATTGCCTTAGAGGAGTAATTACCTGGAATGGTAAGTGGTGCATCTGAGGAAGTTCAGTGCCAGAAATCTTGTGTATTGTGCAGATATGTTTTTATATATGCATGTGTGAGTGGTGTGTGCACCAAGTTTTTTTTTGTATGATTGATGTGTGTGGCATTTGACCTGTATTTAGATGGTATATGTGCAACATTTATTGCATGCATGTATTTGAAGTAGTGTGCACAGTATTTACAGTATACTTCCTATGTATATCCATCACTATAGTATGTGTCTTATCTGCAGTGTAAGGTGTGTGTGTGCCACATTTGTGGCATGTGTCCTGTGTATATGCTTGTATGATTGGTGCAGCGTTAGTCCTATTGTTGAAAAAAGGTCCATTACTACTGTTTTTTGCCTCAAGTATGCAATGAATTAGTTTCTAACTATTAGTATCCTCTTAAAATAATCTTAGAGCTCAAGATAGGTTAACTAATCCAGTCTCTGCATTAGACAGGTGCCCATACTGCTGCTAATGGCTTTGGATATGTGCCATCTGGTGAAATGTTTTGCAAAATCAATTAAACCGCATTTTACAAGCTGTTTCTACCCTTTCGAGAGACTGGCGCTGCTCGGCTGGCACATACAGCTTGGACGATTTACTTGACCTCAATTATTCCCCGTGGCATTACATGGCCAAAACTGAAAACAAAGCAATTCATGTGAACAGATGTCAGCAACTAAAGGTACCTCAGCCACCATCCATAATCAAAAAGCAATGAAGGAATGGTCAGATGAAAGAGAAGACCAAGAAACGGGAGAAAATTCCACCACATTATAGTAGACGTTCAAGGGGAAAGCTTTGCACTTATCGTACTTTTCTCTGCTTAACTTTTCATTTATGTGCAGCATGTATACCAACTTAATCCAAGCTCAATTTTTGTGTTTTTTCTTTGTATTTTTTTGCATTCGGTGCAAGCCGGGGTGTGGCCTCCCTATCCTGAGCTGAAAATTTCACTTAAAGGCTTCCCCAGACTGGTGTCCATAGATCAGGACCTGGTCCTTCTTTTGTCTGCCCTTATTCACACATTGAGGTCAACTCAGACACATGGTAAAATTTTTAATATTAGACAATGTAGGACCGTCCTGATCAGGGCACCTTGATGATGGTGGGATGACTATTATGCTATTTTTGATCAAAAACAGTATTAGTAAGAAACCTGAGTTATTTAGATGCACTTTTGCTTTTTACTTTTTTAGTTACAGCAGGGTTTTTTGTTTATTGTGCTTCTTGTAGGTTTTATTAACTTTTTATTTGTAGAGCACCATTATGACATAAGATCTGCAGAACATGTTTTTGTCCCGAGACATACAGTAAGTATCTGTTTGACTTTTCACAATTTCTCATTTATATAGTAGTTTGTCACCATGTTCAAAGTTAGATCTAACAATGGCCATGGGCACAATATAGCTGTCAGGCTTTAGAACCCAAAAGACTTGATGTTTTCACCTCCATCATCTCTTAGTGGCACCCAGTGAACACCATGGTGCCAATTACAGAAAAAAATTGTACAGGTTGACAAGACTTTGGGTTTATTTCAAATAAGTGAGAAGTGACAAGCCAAGAAAAAGCTCCGTCACGGGTCTGTTATCCATAGCGTTTGCCGAGAAAGTGTAACTACTCGCTACTGATTTGCAACTACTATATGACCATGGTTCTCACTCAAATAACTTTAATGCAAAAATGATGTGAATGGGCTAAAAATAAAAATAAATCTTGACCTAATTATTAAAGACAAAATTACTTTAGTTCGAACTGTGAAAGAATACCCCATTGAAACATATTTAAAGGGGCTTCCATGGATGTGTCAAATTCATACATGAAAAAAATTGTCACACACTGAATCTTATTGTATTTTGACGGCAATTCTTGTAAGGGAAAATATATTTGGATACACATGATGGATGCGCACAACGTTTTTAAAACTTTGGCAAGTCCTACAAGTTTTTCAAGCAGAAGATTCTTCAGGAAAATACTTGTGGTATTTTTCTAAAGCGTATTTTTGGCCGTTTTTTGCAGAAGCAATAGCACTGCTTAGGTCACTTCTTTGAATTGTTTAGCAGCCTTGGAAATCTGGAGCGATGAAAGAAGCTCAAAAGACAGAACATATGCGCAGCAAGTCGTTTTTACAGTGCAGTGCACATGTTCATTATTTGCAGCATTTCTTTAGAGCTTTTCCTGATGGACCATAGAGTGTCTGAGTACTTTTTAATTTTAATATTTTATTCTTCCAGCCTGAGCATGGCAAACCTGGGCAAGTGTGTGGCCCATTGTGCCTGTGCAACTTCACAACTGAGCACCTTTCCGGCACTGGGAACCGCTGATCTCTGGGTGTGCTGGGTGTTGCACCATCACCACTGATCAGATACTGATGACCTGTCCTAAGTATAGGTCATCAAAGTAACATCCTAGGCAACCCTTTAAGTGACTAGATCTTTCCCATACTAAAATATTTCAGTATATTGTCCTGTTTGAAAAGGATCACAGATTCAAGGAGGTATAAAATAGGAGGAATCTTTTTTTTTTACTATTTAACAGTAGAGATTTAGTTTTTCGCGCCGCAGCTGAATGATTTACATCTGTTAGCCAGCATAAGTACATGTGGGGGTTGCCCGGTTGCTAGGGAATCCCCACATGTACTTATGCTGGCTATCAGATGTAAATCATTCAGCTGCGGCAAGAAAAACTAAATCTCCGAGCACTAAAAATACTCGATTCGGAGGACCCCTGAGCGTGCTGGAGAAATCTCGAGTAACGAGTATATTCGCTCATCACTATTTAACACCATTTGGATTTTTGTTTGCATTTTTAAGGACATTATATGGTAGAGCAAATTGTTTCTTTCAAAACTACAACTTGGCAGGCATAAAACAGCTGTCACACAGGTATGTCGATTGAAAGAAAAATATGTCTCTTAAAGGACGTAAAGAAAAACTAAAGCATAAAAAACAAAAATTAGTTTAGTCAATTGCTTATTCAGTTCTCTCGCCCCTGGATGAGCACTCAATTTGGCTTGGCAGGTTGCAAGAGGAAATGAAAATTCATACTGTGGCATCTGTCAACTTTATAACAAAAACAATTTTTTCAACTTACGATTGTATGGTCCACTGCACTCTTTCAACAAATGGTATCCAGAAAAATGTGACCCACTGTGACTCATCCAGCAGCCCGCATAAACCTGAAGCTGTTTCTGGTTTCCTTGTATCCGAATTAAAAGATTCCAAATCACAATGTATTCTTATAATAATCTATACAAATAGTTAATAACTTTTGCCAATATAGCTATATATATATATTGTTAAATCTGCCTAGTTTTGCGCTTATAACCACCTGAGAATGCCACTCCAGGCTCTCATTAATGTCCAGTTTCGGTGGATCGGTGCTTTTGAAGCTCCACTGCTTCTAGCTGAGCATTGGAGTCTCCCTCAGCTGTACATTGGGTTTGCTGAATCTCCACCACTGACCACTGGGAGTATTCTACATTGAGAATTCACACTATTCCTCTCTGTATGGACCTGTACTCGTCTGGTTGAAAGATTTTGTCCTGCCATCTACATCAATACAGTTGCATATGTGTTTTTACATAATTGCTTTGTTAGCTGTTTTTTTGCAGAGCTCAACGGTCCTGCACTCTGCTTTGTTTTGCCTCCACTATGAAATTTAAAATAACAAGACACACAAGAGTTGAGATAAGCAGGGCTGAGCTATGTTTTATACCTGCTGCAAACAGATCAATGATGCAAAACTGCAAATGTTGCTTTGACGAAGCAAAGATCAGTCGCCATATGCATCAACAGAATGGCATTTGCAGTTTTGCATCATTGATCTATCTGCAGCGGTCACGCGGTGCCGCCGATTACAGTCATTAATATGCGGCTCCACCTCCCATAGGGGTGGAGCCGCATATTCATTACTGTAATGGGCGGCTCCACGTACAGGAGAAGGACAGGACAATGCGAGGGAGCCGGGTGAGTATTTTATTAACAGCGGGCGGGCGCACAGGGGGTCGGAGGAGGGTGGGGACAGGGATCTTTATTTTAAACACGAGAAGAAAAAAAAAAGGATTATTCATATTTTCTCTGCAGCGAACGCTGCTGTAAAGAAGATATGAATGGCGGCTTCAGCACCAGATGCAGGGGACAGCGCTTACTTCTAACGTTGTCTCCTGCACGTCCCGTGTTGTACCCAGTCGGCACACGGGCGGCACACGTGTGCCGCACATGTGCCACACTGATGTGCCACATAAACGCAGGGGCACACGGACACGGATATTTCCAGTACCGATTTTTCCGGTACCGGAATTATCTGGACGTGTGAGACGGCCCTAACAGTGTAAGAATTACACTGCCTATTCAGCTGTGAAGCTGGATTCACAGAGGAGCAGTTGGAGATAAAAAAAAAGACTCAAGTACAAGAAAGAATCTTTATGGTGGGCTTAGTCTGTATATTAAGAGGTATGCATTTATGGCGCTTTGAAAAAAATAATGCAATTCTTGGAATAAAAATTTAACCACCTTTAAAATTCTTTGAAACTCTATTTGAAACAAGCTTACAATAGGGTGTCTGCAAGAATACAGTAGTTTTCATTCTTACCAGATCCTAACATATTTTTGAACTAAAATGTACAAAGCCGAAACTTGATTTGTCATTTTTTATCTTTTGCCACCCACAGCTATAATTCTTACCAACAATTCACAACAACACATTCAGCATAAATGCTGGGAAAATTTCTAAATGTGTTAGGCCGGCTTCACACTCAGCGTATGAAAATACGGTCCGTATATTACGGCCGTAATACACTGAAATGTCCCGAAAATAGTGGTCCGTAGCTCCTCCGTAGGCAGGGTGTGTCAGCGTTTTTTGCGCATGGCATCCTCCGTATGTAATCCGTATGGCATCCGTACTGCGTGGTTTTCTCGCAGGCTTGCAAAAGCAACATACCGCTATAGAAATGATCCATGTGTCCCAAAAAGAAAAAAATATATATATATACTGTCTATATATATATATATATATATATATATATATATATATATATATATATATATACAGGTCCTTCTCAAAAAATTAGCATATAGTGTTAAATTTCATTATTTACCATAATGTAATGATTACAATTAAACTTTCATATATTATAGATTCATTATCCACCAACTGAAATTTGTCAGGTCTTTTATTGTTTTAATACTGATGATTTTGGCATACAACTCCTGATAACCCAAAAAACCTGTCTCAATAAATTAGCATATCAAGAAAAGGTTCTCTAAACGACCTATTACCCTAATCTTCTGAATCAACTAATTAACTCTAAACACATGCAAAAGATACCTGAGGCTTTTATAAACTCCCTGCCTGGTTCATTACTCAAAACCCCCATCATGGGTAAGACTAGCGACCTGACAGATGTCAAGAAGGCCATCATTGACACCCTCAAGCAAGAGGGTAAGACCCAGAAAGAAATTTCTCAACAAATAGGCTGTTCCCAGAGTGCTGTATCAAGGCACCTCAATGGTAAGTCTGTTGGAAGGAAACAATGTGGCAGAAAACGCTGTACAACGAGAAGAGGAGACCGGACCCTGAGGGAGATTGTGGAGAAGGACCGATTCCAGACCTTGGGGAACCTGAGGAAGCAGTGGACTGAGTCTGGTGTGGAAACATCCAGAGCCACCGTGCACAGGCGTGTGCAGGAAATGGGCTACAGGTGCCGCATTCCCCAGGTAAAGCCACTTTTGAGCTACAGAGAAGCAGCACTGGACTGTTGCTAAGTGGTCCCAAGTACTTTTTTCTGATGAAAGCAAATTTTGCATGTCATTCGGAAATCAAGGTGCCAGAGTCTGGAGGAAGACTGGGGAGAAGGAAATGCCAAAATGCCTGAAGTCCAGTGTCAAGTACCCACAGTCAGTGATGGTGTGGGGTGCCATGTCAGCTGCTGGTGTTGGTCCACTGTGTTTCATCAAGGGCAGGGTCAATGCAGCTAGCTATCAGGAGATTTTGGAGCACTTCATGCTTCCATCGGCTGAAATGCTTTATGGAGATGAAGATTTCATTTTTCAGCACGACCTGGCACCTGCTCACAGTGCCAAAACCACTGGTAAATGGTTTACTGACCATGGTATTACTGTGCTCAATTGGCCTGCCAACTCTCCTCACCTGAACCCCATAGAGAATCTGTGGGATATTGTGAAGAGAAAGTTGAGAGACGCAAGACCCAACACTCTGGATGAGCTTAAGGCCGCTATTGAAGCATCCTGGGCCTCCATAACATCTCAGCAGTGTCACAGGCTGATTGCCTCCATGCCACGCCGCATTGAAGCAGTCATTTCTGCCAAAGGATTCCCGACCAAGTATTGAGTGCATAACTGAACATTATTATTTGATGGTTTTTTTGTTTGTTATTAAAAAACACTTTTATTTGATTGGATGGGTGAAATATGCTAATTTATTGAGACAGGTTTTTTGGGTTATCAGGAGTTGTATGCCAAAATCATCAGTATTAAAACAATAAAAGACCTGACAAATTTCAGTTGGTGGATAATGAATCTATAATATATGAAAGTTTAATTGTAATCATTACATTATGGTAAATAATGAAATTTAACACTATATGCTAATTTTTTGAGAAGGACCTGTATATATGTCAGTAGACACATATATGTATATATATTACTATTTTTTCCAGCGCTATACAGCTTGAAAGCCGGTAATTCAATTACCGGCTTTTTCTTTCTCCTTCCTAAAACCCGACATGATTTGAGACATGGTTTACATACAGTAAACCATGTCTTCTCTCCATTTTTTTTGCAGATTCCACACTACTAATGTCAGTAGAGTGTATCTGCAAAATTTGGCCGTTCTAGCCCTTAAAATAAAGGGTTAAATGGCGGAAAAAATTGGCGTGGGCTCCCGCGCAATTTTCTCCGCCAGAGTAGTAAAGCCAGTGACTGAGGGCAGATATTAATAGCCTGGAGAGGGTCCATGGTTATTGGCCCCCCCCGGCTAAAAATATCTGCCCCCAGCCACCCCAGAAAAGGCACATCTGGAAGATGCGCCTATTCTGGCACTTGGCCACTCTCTTCCCATTCCCGTGTAGCGGTGGGATATGGGGTAATGAAGGGTTAATGCCACCTTGCTATTGTAAGGTGACATTAAGCCTAATTAATAATGGAGAGGCGTCAATTATGACACCTATCCATTATTAATCCAATTGTAGTAAAGGGTTAAATAAAACACAAACACATTATTTAAAATTATTTTAATGAAATAAAAACAATGGTTGTTGGAGTATTTTATTCTACGCCCAATCCAGTCACTGAAGACCCTCGTTCTGTGAAAGAAAAAACATAATAAACCAACAATATACTTACCCTCCGCAGATCTGTAACGTCCAACGATGTAAATCCTTCTGAAGGGGTTAAAACATTTTGCAGCAAGGAGTTCCGCTAATGCAGGCTGCTCCTCGCTGCAAAACCCCGGGGAATGAGTCTAAATATAGATCAATGATCTATATTTAGCTTCATTTGCGGTGAGGCGCCCTCTGCTGGATGTTCATAGATCGTGGGAAATTACCTAGAAAGCTCCCCCCCCACCCCATCATACTTACCGATCCTGCCGGGGTCCCGTCTGTCTTCTCCCTGGGCGCCGCCATCTTCCAAAATGGCGGGCGCATACGCAGTGCGCCCGCCGAATCTGCCGGCCGGCAGATTCGTTCCAAAGTGCATTTTTTTCCACTAATGTTAGAATAGGGTTAGGGTTAGGGGTAGGGTTAGGGGTAGGGTTAGGGGTAGGGTTAGGGGTAGGGTTAGGGTTAGGGGTAGGGTTAGGGCTAGGGTTAGGGTTTCGGTATGTGCACACGTATTCCGGTCCTCTGCGGATTTTTCCGCTGCGTATTTGATAAATCCGCAGTGCTAAACCGCTGCGGATTTATGGCGGATTTTCCGCGTTTTTTCTGCACATTTCACTGCGGTTTTACAATTGCGATTTTCTATTGGAGCAGTTGTAAAACCGCTGCGGAATCCGCACAAAGAAGTGACATGCTGCGGAATGTAAACCGCTGCGTTTCCGTGCAGTTTTTCCGCAGCATGTGTGCAGCGATTTTTGTTTCCCGTAGGTTTACATTGAACTGTAAGCTCAAGGGAAACTGCTGCTTTTCCGCAGCATGTGCACATACCTTTAGAATTAGGCCATGTGCACACGGTGCGGATTTGGCTGCGGATTGGCCGCTGCGGATTCGCAGCAGTGTTCCATCAGGTGTACAGTACCATGTAAACATATGAAAAACCAAATCCGCTGTGCCCATGGTGCGGAAAATACCGCGCGGAAACGCTGCGTTGTATTTTCCGCAGCATGTCAATTCTTTGTGCGGATTCCGCAGCGTTTTACACCTGTTCCTCAATAGGAATCCGCAGGTGAAATCCGCACAAAAAACACTGGAAATCCGCGGAAAATCCGCAGGTAAAACGCAGTGCCTTTTACCCGCGGATTTTTCAAAAATGGTGCGGAAATATCTCACACGAATCCGCAACGTGGGCACATAGCCTTAGGGTTAGGGTTGGAATTAGGGTTGTGGTTAGGGTTGTGATTAGGGTTATGGCTACAGTTGGGATTAGGGTTAGGGGTGTGGGGGGGTTAGTGTTGGAGGTAGAATTGAGGGGTTACCACTGTTTAGGCACATCAGGGGTCTCCAAACGCAACATGGCGCCACCATTGATTCCAGCCAATCTCGTATTCAAAAAGTCAAATGGTGCTCCCTCACTTCCGAGCCCTGACGTGTGCCCAAACAGTGGTTTACCCCCACATATGGGGTACCAGCATACTCAGGATAAACTGCGCAACAATTACTGGGGTCCAATTTCTCCTGTTACCCTTGTGAATCTAAAAAAATGCTTGCTAAAACAAAATTTTTGAGGAAAGAAAAATGATTTTTTATTTTCACGGCTCTGCGTTGTAAACGTCTGTGAAGCACTTGGGGGTTCAAAGTGCTCACCACATATCTAGATAAGTTCCTTGGGGGGTCTAGTTTCTAAAATGGGGTCACTTGTGGGGGGTTTCTACTGTTTAGGCACACCAGGGGCTCTGCAAACGCAATGTGACGCCCGCAGACCATTCCATCAAAGTCTGCATTTCAAAAGTCCCTACTTCCCTTCTGAGCCCCGACGTGTGCCCAAACAGTGGTTTACCCCCACACATGGGGTATCAGCGTACTCAGGAGAAACTGGACAACAACTTTTGGGGTCCAATTTCTCCTGTAACCCTTGGGAAAATAAAAAATTCTGGGCTAAATAATTATTTTTGAGGAAAGAAAACGTATTTATTATTTTCACGGCTCTGCATTATAAACTTCTATGAAGCACTTGGGGGTTCAAAGTGCTCACCACACATCTAGATAAGTTCCTTTCGGGGTCTAGTTTCCAAAATGGGGTCACTTGTGGAGGGTTTCTACTGTTTAGGCACATCAGGGGCTCTGCAAACGCAACGTGACGCCCGCAGAGCATTCCATCAAAGTCTGCATTTCAAAACGTCACTACTTCAATTCCGAGCCCCGGCATGTGCCCAAACAGTAGTTTACCCCCACATATGGGGTATCACCGTACTCAGGAGAAACTGGACAACAAATATTGGGGTAAAATTTCTCCTGTTACCCTTGGGAAAATTAAAAAATTCTGGGCTAAATAATTATTTTTGAGGAAAGAAAACGTATTTATTATTTTCACGGCTCTGCATTATAAACTTCTATGAAGCACTTGGGGGTTCAAAGTGCTCACCACACATCTAGATAAGTTCCTTTCGGGGTCTAGTTTCCAAAATGGGGTCACTTGTGGGGGGTTTCTACTGTTAAGCCACATCAGGGGCTCTGCAAACGCAACGTGACGCCCACAGAGCATTCCATCAAAGTCTGCATTTCAAAACGTCACTACTTCCCTTCTGAGCCCCGACGTGTGCCCAAACAGTGGTTTACCCCCACACATGGGGTATCAGCGTACTCAGGAGAAACTGGACAACAACTTTTGGGGTCCAATTTCTCCTGTAACCCTTGGGAAAATAAAAAATTCTGGGCTAAATAATTATTTTTGAGGAAAGAAAACATATTTATTATTTTCACGGCTCTGCATTATAAACTTCTATGAAGCACTTGGGGGTTCAAAGTGCTCACCACACATCTAGATAAGTTCCTTTGGGGGTCTAGTTTCCAAAATGGGGTCACTTGTGGGGGGTTTCTACTGTTAAGCCACATCAGGGGCTCTGCAAACGCAACGTGACGCCCACAGAGCATTCCATCAAAGTCTGCATTTCAAAACGTCACTACTTCACTTCCGAGCCCCGGCATGTGCCCAAACAGTGGTTTACTCCCACATATGGGGTATCAGCGTACTCAGGAGAAACTGGACAACAACTTTTGGGGTCAAATTTCTCCTGTTACCCTTGGAAAAATAAAAAATTGCAGGCTAAAAGATCATTTTTGAGAAAATAATTTTTTTTTTTTATTTTCATGGCTCTGCGTTATAAACTTCTGTGAAGCACTTGGGGGTTCAAAGTCCTCACCACACATCTAGATTAGTTCCTTTGGGGGTCTAGTTTCCAAAATGGGGTCATTTCTGGGGGATCTCCAATGTTTAGGCACACAGGGGCTCTCCAAACGTGACATGGTGTCCGCTAATGATTGGAGCCAATTTTCCATTTAAAAAGCCAAATGGCGTGCCATCCCTTCCGAGCCCTGCCGTGCGCCCAAACAGTGGTTAACCCCCACATATGGGATATCAGCCTAATCAGGACAAACTGGACAACAAAATTTGGGGTCCAATTTCTCCTATTATCCTTGGCAAAATAGGAAATTCCAGGCTAAAAAATCATTTTTGAGGAAAGAAAAATTATTTTTTATTTTCATGGCTCTGCGTTATAAACTTCTGTGAAGCACCTGGGGGTTTAAAGTGCTCAATATGCATTTAGATAAGTTCCTTGGGGGGTCTAGTTTCCAAAATGGGGTCATTTGTGGGGGAGCTCCAATGTTTAGGCACACAGGGGCTCTCCAAACGCGACATGGTGTCCGCTAACAATTGGAGCTAATTTTCCATTCAAAAAGTCAAATGGCGCGCCTTCCCTTCCGAGCCCTGCCGAGTGCCCAAACAGTGGTTTACCCCCACATATAAGGTATCGGCGTACTCGGGAGAAATTGCCCAACAAATTTTATGATCCATTTTATCCTACTGCCCATGTGAAAATGAAAAAATTGAGGCGAAAAGAATTTTTTTGTGAAAAAAAAGTACTTTTTCATTTTTACAGATCAATTTGTGAAGCACCTGAGAGTTTAAAGTGCTCACTAGGCATCTAAATAAGTTCCTTGGGGGGTCTAGTTTCCAAAATGGGGTCACTTGTGGGGGAGCGCCAATGTTTAGGCACACAGGAGCTATCCAAACGCGACATGGTGTCCGCTAACGATGGAAATAATTTTTCATTCAAAAAGTCAAATGGCGCTCCTTCCCTTCCGAGCCTTACCATGTGCCCAAACAGTGGTTTACCCCCACATGTGAGGTATTGGTGTACTCAGGAGAAATTGCCCAACACATTTTAGGATCCATTTTATCCTGTTGCCCATGTGAAAATGAAAAAATTGAGGCTAAAAGAATTTTTTTGTGAAAAAAAAGTACTTTTTCATTTTTACGGATCAATTTGTGAAGCACCTGGGGGTTCAAAGTGCTCACTATGCATCTAGATAAGTTCCTTGGGGCGTCTTGTTTCCAAAATGGGGTCACTTGTGGGGGAGCTCCAATTTTTAGGCACACGGGGGCTCTCCAAACGTGACATGGTGTCCGCTAAAGAGTGGAGCCAATTTTTGATTCAAAAAGTCAAATGGCGCTCCTTCCCTTCCAAGCCCTGCCGTGCGCCCAAACAGTGGTTTACCCCCACATATGAGGTATCAGCGTACTCAGGACAAATTGGACAACAACTTTGGAGGTTCAGTTTCTCCTTTTACCATTGGGAAAATAAAAAAATTGTTGCTAAAAGATAATTTTTGTGACTAAAAAGTTAAATGTTCATTTTTTCCTTCCATGTTGCTTCTGCTGCTGTGAAGTAGTACCTTCAGGGGTGCAGTTTTTAGAGTGGTGTCACTTTTGGGTATTTTCAGCCATATAGACCCCTCAAACTGACTTCAAATGTGAGGTGGTCCCTAAAAAAAATGGTTTTGTAAATTTCGTTGTAAAAATGACAAATTGCTGGTCAAATTTTAACCCTTATAACTTCCTAACAAAAAAAAATTTTGTTTCCAAAATTGTGCTGATGTAAAGTAAACATGTGGGAAATGTTATTTATTAACTATTTTGTGTCACATATCTCTCTGGTTTAACAGAATAAAAATTCAAAATGTGAAAATTGCGAAATTTTCAAAATTTTCGCCAAATTTCCGTTTTTATCACAAATAAACGCAGAATTTATTGACCTAAATTTACCACTAACATGAAGCCCAATATGTCACGAAAAAACATTCTCAGAACCGCTAGGATCCGTTGAAGCGTTCCTGAGTTATTACCTCATAAAGGGACACTGGTCAGAATTGCAAAAAACGGCAAGGTCTTTAAGGTCAAAATAGGCTGGGTCATGAAGGGGTTAAGAGGACAAGTCACCACATCAAACGTTTTCTATCTTCACTTATTTTTATTCCTACTGCTCCCCTGAATATTCAGATTTTTTTTCCTTAAATCCCGTATATCAGAGGTGTCAAACTGCATTCCTCGAGGGCCGCAAACAGGTCATGTTTTCAGGATTTCCTTGTATTGCACAGGTGATAATTTAATCACCTGCACAGAATGATTCCAGCACCTTGTGCAATACAAGGAAATCCTGAAAACATGACCTGTTTGCGGCCCTCGAGGAATGCAGTTTGACACCTCTGCCGTATATGGTTCCATAGATATAGCTCTTTTATTTAATGAGACCAATATGCAAATATTTCTTGGTCGTTACTAGTGATGGGTGAAACCCTGGATGTTCAGATTTTGCAGGTTCGGCCTAACATCTAAAAAAATGCTTGGCTCGGGTACAAGAGTGGTACCTCAACCTGAACTCCGACCCCATTCAGAAGAATGGGGGGCCCGAACATTCATTGTATGCTATTGCAGTAATTTAATCTCTCTCTGTATCTAATACATGCTTGATTTATGCGCAATCTTCCTTGCAGCAATGTCTTTCCCTGTAAAATAGAGAGTATTCCAGTGCAATTAAAATCTACTCAAATATTAAAAAATCTGCATTCGCCTTAATGCAAAATTTTGCAATTCAGTACCATGCTGGCCATCATTTTTCTGAACCATAAACGGCCATCAAAAGGATTAAAAAAATATTGATACTCACCCCTCTGGCTCCATTGTTTCTCACCCTCAAATATCCGATCCTCGTGGCATCTCCTTATCACCACTGCCGTATGTCATGATGTTGCAAGCTTATGGGTGCTTGTTCACAACACTCTTGGGCTTCATCAGAGCTTGAAATTCCAGCCTAGGGTATGGAGACCAGAGGATTCCATGCCTTCAGCACTAATATTAAGACTCGGCAAAGACCAGACCGGTAATGGTGAGGTGCAAAAGGGCCAGAGAGGTGAGTGGTAGGGTGAGTATAAGTATTTTTTTAAGGATTGCTCGTTTCCTTGGAGGTAACCATGATTAATAGAAGAAGATAATTATCTCAAGCCCCAGCCCCCTTGTTAAACCAACCAGTCTTTTCTTATAACTCAATCAGCATCACAGAGTGATATTAGCTGCCTTGTCCTCAATAACACTTTCTCCTGAGCTAACGAGAAAGATCACTAAACTACTGATGTGTGCAAGCCATTTTTACAGCAAGGCTGAAATTTAGTGGCAATGTGATTTTTGTGATTAAGTTAATTTTCATGGCAAGGAATGATTCATAGCAATCTAGAGTTAATGCAAAATGCCACTGTAAAAACTGAAGCAGCAAACTTTGTGAAAACCAAAACATTTGGCTATGTACTATACTACATGTACTTCATCTACATATAATGTACTGCTATCTATCTGCACAACATGCAAAGTTCTCATCTCTACCGATACTCTATGCTTTGTATAACTTTGTAACTGTACCTCACATATTATACTGTGCTCTGCCTGTATTACATGTAGTTTATGAGAGAAACAATACTGAAATGAACCCCTTTTCGAAAGTAAAATTTTCTGGTTTTGGAGCTTTCCGTTTTTTACTTACCTTCTTCCGAGAGCCATAACTTTCTTTTTGGTCAACATACCCATATGAGGACCTCATTTTTGTGACCTGAATTGTAGTGTTGAATGACACAATTCACTTTAATATGTAATCTACTGACAAAAGTGAAAAAAAATCCAAGTGTGGTAAAATGGCGGAAAAAAATGTAATTCCAACATTGTTGTTTTATGCTTTGTTTGCTGTAAAAATGGTCAGTACGACTATCCAGGTCAGTAGGAGTATGACAATACCAAATGTATAAGGTTCTTTTTTTAACATTCTGGAATCTACAAATAAAATCAGAACCTTGTAAAAAAAAAATTGGTTTGTGTCACCTTTATCTCAGACATACAGTGGGGCAAAAAAGTATTTAGTCAGTCAGCAATAGTGCAAGTTCCACCACTTAAAAAGATGAGAGGCGTCTGTAATTTACATCATAGGTAGACCTCAACTATGGGAGACAAACTGAGAAAAAAAAATCCAGAAAATCACATTGTCTGTTTTTTTAACATTTTATTTGCATATTATGGTGGAAAATAAGTATTTGGTCAGAAACAAACAATCAAGATTTCTGGCTCTCACAGACCTGTAACTTCTTCTTTAAGAGTCTCCTCTTTCCTCCACTCATTACCTGTAATAATGGCACCTGTTTAAACTTGTTATCAGTATAAAAAGACACCTGTGCACACCCTCAAACAGTCTGACTCCAAACTCCACTATGGTGAAGACCAAAGAGCTGTCAAAGGACACCAGAAACAAAATTGTAGCCCTGCACCAGGCTGGGAAGACTGAATCTGCAATAGCCAACCAGCTTGGAGTGAAGAAATCAACAGTGGGAGCAATAATTAGAAAATGGAAGACATACAAGACCACTGATAATCTCCCTCGACCTGGGGCTCCACGCAAAATCCCACCCCGTGGGGTCAGAATGATCACAAGAACGGTGAGCAAAAATCCCAGAACCACGCGGGGGGACCTAGTGAATGAACTGCAGAGAGCTGGGACCAATGTAACAAGTCCTACCATAAGTAACACACTACGCCACCATGGACTCAGATCCTGCAGTGCCAGACGTGTCCCACTGCTTAAGCCAGTACATGTCCGGGCCCGTCTGAAGTTTGCTAGAGAGCATTTGGATGATCCAGAGGAGTTTTGGGAGAATGTCCTATGGTCTGATGAAACCAAACTGGAACTGTTTGGTAGAAACACAACTTGTCGTGTTTGGAGGAAAAAGAATACTGAGTTGCATCCATCAAACACCATACCTACTGTAAAGCATGGTGGTGGAAACATCATGCTTTGGGGCTGTTTCTCTGCAAAGGGGCCAGGATGACTGATCCGGGTACATGAAAGAATGAATGGGGCCATGTATCGTGAGATTTTGAGTGCAAACCTCCTTCCATCAGCAAGGGCATTGAAGATGAAACGTGGCTGGGTCTTTCAACATGACAATGATCCAAAGCACACCGCCAGGGCAACGAAGGAGTGGCTTCGTAAGAAGCATTTCAAGGTCCTGGAGTGGCCTAGCCAGTCTCCAGATCTCAACCCTATAGAAAACCTTTGGAGGGAGTTGAAAGTCCGTGTTGCCAAGCGAAAAGCCAAAAACATCACTGCTCTAGAGGAGATCTGCATGGAGGAATGGGCCAACATACCAACAACAGTGTGTGGCAACCTTGTGAAGACTTACAGAAAACGTTTGACCTCTGTCATTGCCAACAAAGGATATATTACAAAGTATTGAGATGAAATTTTGTTTCTGACCAAATACTTATTTTCCACCATAATATGCAAATAAAATGTTAAAAAAACAGACAATGTGATTTTCTGGATTTTTTTTTCTCAGTTTGTCTCCCATAGTTGAGGTCTACCTATGATGTAAATTACAGACGCCTCTCATCTTTTTAAGTGGTGGAACTTGCACTATTGCTGACTGACTAAATACTTTTTTGCCCCACTGTATATCTTTCTTTTTATTTTTCCCTCAATGGGCTTGTTTTTTGCACGCTGCACTTCCATTTTTATTGATACTATTTTGGCATGCATGTGACATTTTGATCACTTTATATTTTGGGTTGTGCAGATTGCAGAGTTAGAGAAAAAAAAACCGTTCTTGTATTTCGACTTTTTCTTATGTGTCGTTTATTGTATGGTTAAAATAATTTTATAGCTACATAGATCGGACATTTACAGACAGAGCACTACCAACTTTAATGGTAAAAGGAAAGTGATTTCAACTTTTGTTTTTTATATACAGTACAGACCAAAAGTTTGGACACATCTTCTCATTTAAAGATTTTTCTGCATTTTCGTGACTATGAAAATTGTACATTCATACTGAAGGCATCAAAACTATGAATTAACACATGTGGAATTACATACTTAACAAACAAGTGTGAAACATCTGAAATTATGTCTTATATTCTAGGTTCTTCAAAGTAGCCACCTTTTGCTCTGATGACTGCTTTGCACACTCTTGGCATTCTCTTGATGAGCTTCAAGAGGTAGTCACCGGGAATGGTCTTCCAACAATCTTGAAGGAGTTCCCAGAGATGCTTAGCACTTGTTGGCCCTTTTGCCTTTACTCTGTGGTCCAGCTCACTCCAAACTATCTCGATTGGGTTCAGGTCTGGTGACTGTGGAGGCCAGGTCATCTGGCGTAGCACCCTATCACTCTCCTCCTTGGTCAAATAGCCCTTACACAGCCTGGAGGTGTGTTTGGCATCATTGTCCTGTTGAAAAATAAATGATGGTCCAACTAAACGCAAACCGGATGGAATAGCATGCCGCAGACAAGATGCTGTGGTAGCCATGCTGATTCAGTATGCCTTCAATTTTGAATAAATCCCCAACAGTGTCACCAGCAAAGCACCCCCACACCATCACACCTCCTTCTCCATGCTTCACTGTGGGAACCAGGCATGTAGAGTCCATCCGTTCGCACATGGTGGTTGGAACCAACGATCTCAAATTTGGACTCATCAGACCAAAGCACAGATTTCCACTGGTCTAATGTCCATTCCTTGTGTTTTTTAGCCCAAACAAGTCTCTTCTGCTTGTTGCCTGTTCTTACCAGTGGTTTCCTAGCAGCTATTTTACCATGAAGGCCTGCTGCACAAAGTCTCCTCTTAACAGTTGTTGTAGAGATGTGTCTGCTGCTAGAACTCTGTGTGGCATTGACCTGGTCTCTAATCTGAGCTGCTGTTAATCTGCGATTTCTAAGGCTGGTGACTCGGATAAACTTATCCTCAGAAGCAGAGGTGACTCTTGGTCTTCCTTTCCTGCGGCAGTCCTCATGTGAGCCAGTTTCTTTGTAGCACTTGATGGTTTTTGCCACTGCACTTGGGGACACTTTCAAAGTTTTCCCAATTTTTTGGACTGAGTGACCCTCATTTCTTAAAGTAATGATGGCCACTCGTTTTTCTTTACTTAGAATTTTGTATTATAGCAAGAAAAAAGCAGCTAACAGTCTATTCAGTAGAACTATCAGCTGTGTATCCACCAGACTTCTGCACAACACAACTGATGGTCCCAACCCCATTTATAAGGCAAGAAATCCCATTTATTAAACCTGACACAGCACACCTGTGAAGTGAAAACCATTCCCGGTGACTACCTCTTGAAGCTCATCAAGAGAATGCCAAGAGTGTGCAAAGCAGTCATCAAAGCAAAAGGTGGCTATTTTGAAGAACCTAGAATATAAGACATGATTTCAGTTGTTTCACACTTTTTTGTTAAGTATATACTGTAATTTCACATGTGTTAATTCATAGTTTTGATGCCTTCTGTGTGAATGTACAATTTTCATAGTCATGAAAATACAGAAAAATCTTTAAATGAGATGTATCCAAACTTTTGGTCTGTACTGTATACTTTTTCATTCTTAAAACTTTTTTTAAAAATGTTACTTTAATTTTTAGTCTATTTTCACCAAGTTGAAACTGTGATCACTTGCACACTGATACTGTATGCGGTAATATCATAATACTGCAGTATATACCGTAGTTAACTGCCATTTTTCAGCAGACCACCCCAGGCTGCCATCATAACCCACCGGCATACAATTGCATCTTTGGGGGCTGTTAGATACACCAGTGTACATACACTCTGGCAGTTTTTGCCATTTAAATGCCGCTAACAGTGATTGACTCCAATATATAGAAAAAAATCTATATGTAATTAAATAGTGCGGCAGGTAGTTACCGTACCTAAGAACTATATCCATCAAGAAAAGAAATACAAACATGCATAAGAATATACAATCTAAATAGTTCATGATCGGTAATAATTCATTTTTAAGAATAAAGTGTGATTAAAAAATAAACCAGTACATTATAATGAAAGGTCAGAAAGCCAAAGTGAGACTGTGAAAGTACAAGACAGAAATGTCTGTCCCGACACTTATGGAATAGGTAGAAGTGAGTAACTACATACAGACTTGCAATCATATCGAAAGATGTCTCCTAAGTCTCCCACCTCAACGCTATTTTTTCGCCTTGGTAAATGACCCCTCCTAATCCCCTCCATATTATGGTTTGTGCAGATGACTGTACAACTTGTACAAGTGCGATCCATCGGCTATGCAGCATGGGCGATTTGCCACCGGGTATTGGACGGCACTCGCCTATTCAACTCTATGGGTTCCTGGAAAAAATTGGACCATACTCAGATGACATCGGAGGGCCGTCCGATTTTCACGGACTGACATTATTGCCACCTCAAGTGTTCAGTATTTGGTCAGTATTTTACATCAGTATTTGTAAGCCAAAATAAATAATGATAAATACAGAAGAGGTGACGTTTTCCTATTATGCTTTTCCTCTGATTGTTCCACTCCTGATTTTGGCTGAGTATAGCACAAATTCATTTTTCCTTCTAGGCTTCTTTCCTCTATAAGTGAATTTAATTTTCAAATGACAAATTCACTTGGTGGAAGACCTTTAAAGAAGTCATGTCCTTTAACCCAGTTAAAGTGTTAGCCTCCATCATTGCTGTAATATAACATGTTTTTACTTACTTCAAACTCAGTCTGTACATTTATTTGTGCAGCGAGCACACTCCTCTATTAATCCAGAGATCTGCCACATGATGAACTCACGTCCAAGCCATGAGCGCAAATAAAAGGATAAAGTCAACAGACACGAATTCATTTGTACTGAGTTTATACTTGTGTGCATTGCAACAAATAAACGTAGAAGATCTGTGGAAAATATTTCTTTTAGGATGAAAAAAGTCAATTGTTTTATAAGGATCTGTACAATGGTCAGACATAAGTAAATTATTATATACTAGATGGCAGCCCGATTCTAAAGAATCGGGAATCTAGAATCCATATATACCGTATATACTCGAGTATAAGCCGAGATTTTCAGCCCATTTTTTGGGGCTGAAAGTCCCCCTCTCGGCTTATACTCGAGTCATGTACCCGGGTGTCAGCAGGGGAGGGGGAGCGGGGGCTGTGTAATCATACTTACCTGCTCCCAGCGCGGTCCCTGCAGTCCCTGGCTTCTCCGGCGCTGCAGATTCTTCCTGCACTGAGCGGTCACATGGCACCGCTCATTACAGAAATGAATAGGCAGCTCCACCCCCATAGGGGAGGAGCCGCATATTCATTGCTGTAAATGATCGGTGCCATGTGACCGCTCAATTACAGGAAGAAGCTGCAGCGCCGGAGAAGCCAGGGACTGCAGGGACCGCGCCGCAGCAGGTAAGGGGAGCGCAGCGCTATAATTACCTGCTCCTCGCTCCGGCTCCGTCTGCAGCGTCCTCTAGCAGTGACGCTCAGGTTAGAGGGCGCTGTGACGTAGTCAGTGCGCGCCCTCTGCTGAGCGTCAGTGCTGGAGACGGAGCCGCAGAGGAGCAGGTAATTATTGAAAGCGCCGGCGTCCTGAGAAGAGAGGTGAGTATGTGATTTTTTTTTTTTTTATGGCAGCACCAGCAGCATTCTAAGGAGCACCTATGGGGCCATAAAGGTGCAGAGCATATATGGGGCACAGCATTATAAGGAGCACCTATGGGGCCATAAAGGTGCAGAGCATATAAGGGGCACAGCATTATAAGGAGCACCTATGGGGCCATAAAGGTGCAGAGCATATAAGGGGCACAGCATTATAAGGAGCACCTATGGGGCCATAAAGGTGCAGAGCATAAATGGGGCACAGCATTATAAGGAGCATCTATGGGGCCATAAAGGTGCAGAGCATATAAGGGGCACAGCATTATAAGGAGCACCTATGGGGCCATAAAGGTGCAGAGCATATAAGGGGCACAGCATTATAAGGAGCACCTATGGGGCCATAAAGGTGCAGAGCATAAATGGGGCACAGCATTATAAGGAGCACCTATGGGGCCATAAAGGTGCAGAGCATATATGGGGCACAGCATTATAAGGAGCACCTATGGGGCCATAAAGGTGCAGAGCATATAAGGGGCACAGCATTATAAGGAGCACCTATGGGGCCATAAAGGTGCAGAGCATATAAGGGGCACAGCATTATAAGGAGCACCTATGGGGCCATAAAGGTGCAGAGCATAAATGGGGCACAGCATTATAAGGAGCATCTATGGGGCCATAAAGGTGCAGAGCATATAAGGGGCACAGCATTATAAGGAGCACCTATGGGGCCATAAAGGTGCAGAGCATATAAGGGGCACAGCATTATAAGGAGCACCTATGGGGCCATAAAGGTGCAGAGCATAAATGGGGCACAGCATTATAAGGAGCACCTATGGGGCCATAAAGGTGCAGAGCATATAAGGGGCACAGCATTATAAGGAGCACCTATGGGGCCATAAAGGTGCAGAGCATATAAGGGGCACAGCATTATAAGGAGCACCTATGGGGCCATAAAGGTGCAGAGCATAAATGGGGCACAGCATTATAAGGAGCACCTATGGGGCCATAAAGGTGCAGAGCATATATGGGGCACAGCATTATAAGGAGCACCTATGGGGCCATAAAGGTGCAGAGCATATATGGGGCACAGCATTATAAGGAGCACCTATGGGGCCATAAAGGTGCAGAGCATATATGGGGCACAGCATTATAAGGAGCACCTATGGGGCCATAAAGGTGCAGAGCATATATGGGGCACAGCATTATAAGGAGCACCTATGGGGCCATAAAGGTGCAGAGCATATAAGGGGCACAGCATTATAAGGAGCGTCTATGGGGCCATAAAGGTGCAGAGCATATATGGGGCACAGCATTATAAGGAGCACCTATGGGGCCATAAAGGTGCAGAGCATATAAGGGGCACAGCATTATAAGGAGCACCTATGGGGCCATAAAGGTGCAGAGCATATAAGGGGCACAGCATTATAAGGAGCACCTATGGGGCCATAAAGGTGCAGAGCATAAATGGGGCACAGCATTATAAGGAGCACCTATGGGGCCATAAAGGTGCAGAGCATATATGGGGCACAGCATTATAAGGAGCACCTATGGGGCCATAAAGGTGCAGAGCATATAAGGGGCACAGCATTATAAGGAGCACCTATGGGGCCATAAAGGTGCAGAGCATAAATGGGGCACAGCATTATAAGGAGCACCTATGGGGCCATAAAGGTGCAGAGCATATATGGGGCACAGCATTATAAGGAGCACCTATGGGGCCATAAAGGTGCAGAGCATATATGGGGCACAGCATTATAAGGAGCACCTATGGGGCCATAAAGGTGCAGAGCATATATGGGGCACAGCATTATAAGGAGTACCTATGGGGCCATAAAGGTGCAGAGCATATATGGGGCACAGCATTATAAGGAGCACCTATGGGGCCATAAAGGTGCAGAGCATATAAGGGGCACAGCATTATAAGGAGCACCTATGGGGCCATAAAGGTGCAGAGCATATATGGGGCACAGCATTATAAGGAGCACCTATGGGGCCATAACGGTGCAGAGCATATAAGGGGCACAGCATTATAAGGAGCACCTATGGGGCCATAAAGGTGCAGAGCATATATGGGGCACAGCATTATAAGGAGCACCTATGGGGCCATAAAGGTGCAGAGCATATATGGGGCACAGCATTATAAGGAGCACCTATGGGGCCATAAAGGTGCAGAGCATATATGGGGCACAGCATTATAAGGAGCACCTATGGGGCCATAAAGGTGCAGAGCATATATGGGGCACAGCATTATAAGGAGCATCTATGGGGCCATAATCAACGGTGCAGAGCATATATGGCACAGCATTATAAGGAGCATCTATGGGGCCATAATCAACGGTGCAGAGCATTCTATATAGCACAGTTGTATATGGAGCATCTATGGGGCAATAATGAACGGTATGGAGCATCTATTTTTATTTTTGAAATTCACCGGTAAATGCTGCATTTTCTAACCTAGGCTTATACTCGAGTCAATAAGTTTTCCCAGTTTTTTGTGGCAAAATTAGGGGGGTCGGCTTATACTCGGGTCGGCTTATACTCGAGTATATACGGTACTTTATTTATTCAAATGTAAGAATAATACAATTAATAAATAATAGTAAGAAAGAACAAAAATAATAGGCAGTATATGGAGAAAACACCAAACAAAAGTTCAAAATTGGTGTGAAAATGTCACTGAACCACTTCACAACTAAATATATATAGTTTTGGTAAATGGTATTATCATTTTTTTGACGAAATTCGGCAGGAGCTTGAAGAGCAACGTCACTGGGCCCGCCTCCACGCAGTAGAAACTTGCTGTGAGGTAAAAATTCAAAAATCACACCAAAATGGCGGGCGGAGTGTGTCACAGTACGGCACGTTTCTGATTGGTCGCTCGCAGCAGGCGGCAACCAATCAGACACTGGACACTGTTGACGTCACTTATCTCCGGACATTAGCTCCGGACATTAGCTCCGGACATTATCTCCGCACATTAGCTCCGGACATTAGCTCCGGACAAAGCCACGGAAGTTGGCACAAATTGCAGGAAGTAGTATTCTAGGCAATTATATATTAGATATGAGCGGATTGATCCATAGAGGAGTCAAATTTCCTAAAATTTGCAGCAACAAAGAGCGTGCTAACGTCATTTTGCATTGTTAAACAAGCCTCCACTCAATACCCTGCAGCTATGACATCTAGTGGATTATCATACCTTGTACAGTAGTGGTCAGTGCCTTGGTCATTACAGATCAGCGGTTCCCACTTGAGCAAAGTTAATGCAGCAGAGTCATTTTCCATCTCAAGAGTCTCTGGTTAAGTCTCTCTCCCTCAGAGTGAAAGCTCTTTTGGTCAGCAGGATCCTCCCTTTCTACTGTAAAGTGTAAAGGTACCGTCACACTCAGCAACGCTGCAGCGATATAGACAACAATCCGATTGCTGCAGCGTCGCTGTTTAGGTTGCTGTAGAGACGTCAAACACAGCAGCTCCAGAACGATGCAGGAGCGATCCAGTGACGTAACGGCGACTCACTTATCGTTCTCGCTGGTTGTTAGCTCCATGTAAAACATTGCAGGCATCGTTGCTTTTGCTGTCAAACATGACGATACATGCCGACCTGACAACGAAATAAAGTTCTGGACTTCTAGCTCCGACCAGCGATGGCACAGCGAGATCCAGATCGCTGCTGCGTGTCAAACACAACGAGATCGCTATCCAGGACGCTGCAACGTCACAGATCGTTGTCGTTCTCGTTGTAAAGTTGCTGAGTGTGAAGGTACCTTAAGTTCTTATGATCAGCGGCGTATTCTCTCTGTTTCCTGCATAGTGTAAGCTCTTATGGTTAATGGGGTCCTCTATCTCCTGTAGAGTGTACACTCTTATGGTCAGCGGAGTCCTCCCTCTCTTTCATCTGAAGAGTATAAGCTCTTATGGTCAGTGGGATTCTATCTCTCTCTCAAAGAATCATAGAATGTTAGAGTTGGGAGGGACCTCCAGGGTCATCCTGTCCAACTTCCTGCTCAATGCAGGATTCTCTAAACCATCTCAGACAGATACAACAAGTAGGCCCTCAATAATATTATTCAGGGCACAGAATGTTTAGTTCAAACATATAAAGTTTATTTATCCATAAGTAAAAACTTCATTTTTTTAAAAAAAACATACATAATACAAAAATTGTGATCAGCTGGGTTCTCTTTTTCTCATTCCCTCTCTCGTGGTCAGCAGGGTTCTCCCTCTCTCTTCTCTCGCTCTCTATCATGGTCAGCAGGCTTCCCTCTATCACTCTCTCTGTCTCTCATGGTCAGCAGGGTTCTCTCACTATCATGGTTCGCATGGTTCTCCCTCCCTCTCTCACTCTCTCTCATGATCAGCTGGGTTTTCTTTTTCTCATTCCCTCTCTCGTGGTCAGCAGGGTTCTCCCTCTCTCATCTCTTGCTCTCTATCATTGTCAGCAGGGTTCCCTCTCTCTCATTATCAGCCCGGTTCACTCACTCTTTCTCTCTCATATGGTCAGCAGGGTCCTTCCTCTATTTCTCTCATGGTCAGCAGGGTTCTCGCTTTCATGGTCAACAAGGTTCTCTTCTCTTCCTCTCTTGTGTTCAGCACTCTGTCTCTCATGAACAGCAGGTTTCTCTCTATCTCTCTCATAGTCAGCAGGGTTTCCTCTCTCTCTCATGGTCAACAGGGTTCTGTTTGTGTCTCATGGCCAATAGGGTTCTGTCTCTGTCTCTCTTATGGTCAGCATAGTTCTCTCTCTCCCTCTCTCATGATCAGCAGAGTTCTATCTATGTCATGGTAAGCAGAGTTCTCTCTTTTTTTTTCTCTCTCTCTCTCATGGTCAGCAGTGCTCTCTCTCTTATGGCCAGCAGGCTTCTCTCACTCTCTCTTGCTCATGGCCAGTAGGCTTCACTGTCTGTCTCTCTCATAGTCAACAGGGTTCTTTCTCTCTCGTTCTCTCTCTCATAGTCAGCAGGGTTCTCTCTCCCATATCAGGATTCTCTCTCCCTCATGGTCAGCAGGTCACTCTCTCTCATGATCAGCAGGGTTCTCTCTCTCTCATGGACAGCAGGGTTCTCTCTCTCATGATCAGCAGGGATCTCTCTGTCTCTCTCATGGTTAGCAGGTTCTCTGTTATGACCTGGTGGTCAGGACAATAATGGACCTGGTGGTTAAGAGCACACGGAATAACCTGATAGTTACTGATAATAAAGGACGAGCTCTGGGACGTGGGAACTCTGCTGACCGCAATCCCTAATCCTATCAAACACACTAGAAATAGCCGTGGATTGCGCCTAACGCTCCCTATGCAACTCGGCACAGCCTAAGGAACTAGCTAGCCCTGAAGAAAGAAAAATAAAGCCTACCTTGCCTCAGAGAAATTCCCCAAAGGAAAAGGCAGCCCCCCACATATAATGACTGTGAGTAAAGATGAAAATACAAACACAGAGATGAAATAGATTTAGCAAAGTGAGGCCCGACTTACTGAACAGACCGAGGATAGGAAAGGTTACTTTGCAGTCAGCACAAAAACCTACAAAAAGACCACGCAGAGGGCGCAAAAAGACCCTCCGCACCGACTCACGGTGCGGAGGCGCTCCCTCTGCGTCCCAGAGCTTCCAGCAAGCAAGACAACAATAAAAATAGCAAGCTGGACAGAAAAATAGCAAACCAAAGAAATACAAGCTGGAACTTAGCTTCTGCTGGGAAGACAGGTCACAAGAACGATCCAGGAGTGAACTAGACCAATACTGGAACATTGACAGGTGGCATGGAGCAAAGATCTAAGTGGAGTTAAATAGAGCAGCCTGCTAATGAATTAACCTCGTCACCTGTGGAAGGAAACTCAGAAACACCCACCAGACGAAGTCCATGGACAGAACCAGCCGAAGTACCATTCATGACCACAGGAGGGAGCCCGACAACAGAATTCACAACAGTACCCCCCCCCTTGAGGAGGGGTCACCGAACCCTCACCAGAGCCCCCAGGCCGACCAGGATGAGCCAAAGGAAAGGCACGAACCAGATCGGCAGCATGAACATCAGAGGCAAAAACCCAGGAATTATCTTCCTGACCATAACCCTTCCACTTGACCAGGTACTGGAGTTTCCGTCTCGAAACACGAGAATCCAAAATCTTCTCCACCACATACTCCAACTCCCCCTCAACCAACACCGGGGCAGGAGGATCAACGGATGGAACCACAGGCGCCACGTATTTCCGCAATAACGACCTATGGAACACATTATGGATGGCAAAAGAAGCAGGAAGGGCCAAACGAAATGACACAGGATTGATAACCTCAGAAATCTTATACGGACCAATGAAACGAGGCTTAAACTTAGGGAGGAAACCTTCATAGGAACATAACGAGACGACAACCAAACCAAATCCCCAACACGAAGTCGGGGACCCACACAGCGCCGGCGGTTAGCGAAACGTTGAGCCTTCTCCTGGGACAATGTCAAATTGTCCACCACATGAATCCAAATCTGCTGCAACCTATCCACCACAGTATCTACACCAGGACAGTCCGAAGACTCAACCTGTCCTGAAGAGAAACGAGGATGGAAACCAGAATTGCAGAAAAACGGCGAAACCAAAGTAGCCGAGCTGGCCCGATAATTAAGGACGAACTCAGCCAACGGCAAAAAGGACACCCAATCATCCTGATCAGCAGAAACAAAGCATCTCAGATATGTTTCCAAAGTTTGATTAGTTCGTTCGGTTTGGCCATTTGTCTGAGGATGGAAAGCCGAGGAAAAAGACAAATCAATGCCCATCCTTGCACAAAAGGATCGCCAAAACCTCGAAACAAACTGGGAACCTCTGTCAGAAACGATGTTCTCCGGGATACCATGTAAACGAACCACATGCTGGAAAAATAATGGCACCAAATCAGAGGACGAAGGCAATTTAGACAAAGGTACCAAATGGACCATCTTAGAAAAGCGATCACAAACCACCCAAATGACCGACATCTTTTGAGAGACGGGGAGATCCGAAATAAAATCCATAGAAATATGCGTCCAGGGCCTCTTCGGGACCGGCAAGGGCAAAAGCAACCCACTGGCACGAGAACAGCAGGGCTTAGCCCGAGCACAAGTCCCACAGGACTGCACAAAAGAACGCACATCCCGTGACAAAGACGGCCACCAAAAGGATCTAGCCACCAAATCTCTGGTACCAAAGATTCCAGGATGCCCAGCCAACACTGAACAATGAATCTCAGAGATAACTCTACTAGTCCATCTATCAGAGACAAACAGTTTCTCCGCTGGGCAACGGTCAGGTCTATCAGCCTGAAATTTTTGCAGCACCCGCCGCAAATCAGGGGAGATGGCAGACAAAATTACCCCCTCTTTGAGAATACCCGCCGGCTCAGGAACACCCGGAGAGTCAGGCACAAAACTCCTTGACAGGGCATCAGCCTTCACATTCCTAGAGCCCGGAAGGTACGAAACCACAAAATCAAAACGGGAGAAAAATAACGACCATCGAGCCTGTCTCGGATTCAACCGTTTGGCAGACTCAAGATAAGTCAAATTCTTGTGATCTGTCAAGACCACCACGCGATGCTTGGCTCCTTCAAGCCAATGACGCCACTCCTCGAATGCCCACTTCACGGCCAACAACTCACGATTACCAACATCATAATTACGCTCAGCAGGCGAAAACTTTCTAGAAAAGAAAGCACATGGCTTCATCACCGAGCCATCAGAACCTCTCTGCGACAAAACAGCCCCTGCTCCAATCTCAGAAGCATCAACCTCAACCTGAAACGGGAGCGAAACATCTGGCTGGCACAACACAGGGGCAGAAGAAAAACGACGCTTCAACTCCTGAAAAGCCTCTACAGCTGCAGAAGACGAATTGACCACATCAGCACCCTTCTTGGTCAAATCAGTCAACGGTTTAGCAACAGTAGAAAAATTAGCGATGAAGCGCCGATAAAAATTAGCAAAGCCCAGGAACTTTTGCAGGCTCTTCACAGATGTCGGCTGAGTCCAATCGTAAATGGCCTGGACTTTAACTGGGTCCATCTCGATAGTAGAAGGGGAAAAAATGAACCCCAAAAATGAAACCTTCTGAACTCCAAAGAGACATTTTGACCCCTTCACAAACAAGGAATTCGAACGAAGGACCTGGAACACCATTCTGACCTGCTTCACATGAGACTCCTGTTGTGAATTCTGTGGCTGAGTTCACTTCTGTGGTCACAAGTGGTATTGCAGTCTCTGGGCTTCCTCCCTCAGGTGTTTTGGTGAGCTCGTTGGCTGCCTTGCTATTTAGCTCCACCTGAGTCTGTCTTCCTTGCTCCTTGTCAATGTTCCAGTGTTGGATCTGAGCTTCTGCATCTTTCCTTTGGCCTGCTGCTCTGCTAGATAAGTGCTTCTAGTTTGTTTTCTGTTTTTTTTTTCTGTCCAGCTTGCTATTGTCTTTTGCTGGAAGCTCTGAGAAGCAGAGGGGTGCACCGCCGTGCTGTTAGTTCGGCACGGTGGGTCTTTTTGCCCCTTTGCGTGGTTTTCGTTTTAGGGTTTTTTGTAGACTGCATAGTTCTCTTTGCTATCCTCGCTCTGTCTAGAATATCGGGCCTCACTTTGCTGAATCTATTTCATTCCTACGTTTGTCTTTTCATCTTGCTAACAGTCATTATATGTGGGGGGCTGCCTATTCCTTTGGGGTATTTCTCTGAGGTAAGTCAGGCTTGTATTTCTATCTTCAGGCTAGTCAGCTCCTCAGGCAGTGCCGAGTTGCATAGGTAGTTGTTAGGCGCAATCCACTGCTGCTTATAGTTGTGTGAGGATAGATCAGGTACTGCAGTCTACAGAGATTCCACGTCTCAGAGCTCGTCCTATTGTTTTTGGTTATTGCCAGATCTCTGTATGTGCGCTGATTACTGCACGCTGTGTTGCCTGATTGCCAGCCATAACAGTACAAGGAGCCACACCAATGATTCCCAATAGAGGGAAAAAAGAAATCCTGACATCATTTTTTTTTCTTAGCTCTGTCTTCAGTCTTTTTTTTCCCCTAGACATTAGAGTGCTTCAGGACACAGCTGTGGACATGGATATTCAGGCTCTGTGCTCCTCAATGGATAATCTCGTTGTAAATGTACAAAAGATTCAAGATACTATTGATCAGAAATCGATGCTAGAACCAAGAATTCCGATTCCTGATTTGTTTTTTGGTGACAGAACTAAGTTCCTGAGCTTCAGAAATAATTGTAAGCTATTTTTGGCCTTGAAACCTCATTCTTCTGGTAATCCTATTCAACAGGTTTTGATTATTATTTCTTTTTTGCGCGGCGACCCACAGGACTGGGCGTTTTCTCTTGCACCAGGAGATTCTGCATTGAGTAATGTTGATGCATTTTTCCTGGCGCTCGGATTGCTTTACGATGAGCCTAATTCAGTGGATCAGGCTGAGAAAAATCTGCTGGCTTTATGCCAGGGTCAGGATGATGTAGAAGTATATTGTCAGAAATTTAGGAAATGGTCAGTACTCACTCTGTGGAATGAATCTGCACTAGCGGCTTTGTTCAGAAAGGGTCTCTCTGAAGCTCTTAAGGATGTAATGGTGGGATTTCCTATGCCTGCTGGTTTGAATGAGTCTATGTCCTTGGCCATTCAGATCGGTCGTCGCTTGCGCGAGCGTAAATCTGTGCACCATCTGGCGGTACTGCCTGAGAGTAAACCTGAGCCTATGCAGTGTGACAGGACTATGACTAAAGTAGAACGGCAAGAACACAGACGTCTGAACAGACTGTGTTTCTATTGTGGTGATTCTACTCATGCTATTTCTAATTGTCCTAAACGCACTAGGCGGTTCGATAGCTCTGCCGTTATTGGTACTGTACAGTCCAAATTCCTTTTGTCCATTACCTTAATGTGCTCTTTGTCATCGTATTCTGTCATGGCGTTTGTGGATTCAGGCGCTGCCCTGAATCTGATGGATTTGGATTATGCTAAACGTTGTGGATTTTTCTTGGAGCCTTTGCGGTGTCCTATTCCGTTGAGAGGAATTGATGCTACACCTTTGGCCAAGAATAAGCCTCAGTACTGGGCCCAGCTGACCATGTGCATGGCTCCTGCACATCAGGAAGTTATTCGCTTTCTGGTACTGCATAATTTGCATGATGTGGTCGTGTTGGGGTTGCCATGGCTACAAACCCATAATCCAGTATTGGATTGGAACTCTATGTCGGTAACCAGCTGGGGTTGTCAGGGAGTACATGGTGATGTTCCATTTTTGTCTATTTCGTCATCCATTCCTTCTGACATCCCAGAGTTCTTGTCGGACTTTCAGGATGTATTTGAAGAGTCCAAGTCTGATGCCCTACCTCCGCATAGGAATTGTGATTGTGCTATCGATTTGATTCCTGGTAGTAAATTCCCTAAGGGTCGTTTATTTAATTTGTCCGTACCTGAACACACCGCTATGCGCAGTTATGTGAAGGAGTCCCTGGAGAAGGGACATATTCGCCCATCGTCGTCACCATTGGGAGCAGGGTTCTTTTTTGTAGCCAAGAAGGATGGTTCGCTAAGACCGTGTATTGATTACCGCCTTCTTAATAAGATCACTGTTAAGTTTCAGTATCCCTTGCCATTGATTTCTGACTTGTTTGCTCGGATTAAGGGGGCTAGTTGGTTTACTAAGATTGATCTTCGTGGTGCGTATAATCTGGTGAGAATCAGGCAGGGAGATGAATGGAAAACGGCATTTAATACGCCCGAGGGTCATTTTGAGTATCTGGTGATGCCGTTCGGACTTGCCAATGCTCCATCTGTTTTTCAGTCTTTTATGCATGACATTTTCCGTGAGTATCTGGATAAATTCTTGATTGTTTACTTGGATGACATTTTGATCTTCTCAGATGATTGGGAGTCTCATGTGAAGCAAGTCAGAATGGTTTTCCAGGTACTGCGTGCTAATTCCTTGTTCGTGAAGGGATCAAAGTGTCTCTTCGGTGTGCAGAAAGTTTCATTTTTGGGGTTCATCTTTTCCCCTTCTACTATCGAGATGGATCCGGTTAAGGTTCAGGCCATCCAGGATTGGACTCAGCCGACATCTCTAAAAAGTCTGCAGAAATTCCTGGGCTTTGCTAATTTTTATCGTCGCTTCATCTGTAATTTTTCTAGCATTGCCAGACCATTGACCGATTTGACCAAGAAGGGTGCTGATTTGGTTAATTGGTCTTCTGCTGCCGTGGAAGCTTTTCAGGAGTTGAAGCGTCGTTTTTGCTGTGCCCCTGTGTTGTGTCAACCTGATGTTTCTCTTCCGTTCCAGGTCGAGGTTGATGCTTCTGAGATTGGTGCAGGGGCGGTTTTGTCACAGAGAGGTTCTGGTTGCTCAGTGTTCAAACCATGTGCTTTCTTTTCCAGGAAATTTTCTGCTGCTGAGCGTAATTATGATGTGGGCAACCGAGAGTTGCTGGCCATGAAGTGGGCATTCGAGGAGTGGCGTCATTGGCTTGAGGGTGCTAAGCATCGCGTGGTGGTATTGACTGATCATAAGAACTTGACTTATCTCGAGTCTGCCAAGCGCTTGAATCCTAGACAGGCCCGTTGGTCGTTATTTTTTGCTCGTTTTGATTTTGTGATTTCATACCTTCCGGGCTCTAAAAATGTGAAGGCGGATGCTCTGTCTAGGAGTTTTGTGCCCGACTCTCCGGGGTTATCTGAGCCGGCGAGTATCCTCAAGGAAGGAGTCATTGTGTCTGCCATCTCCCCTGATTTGCGGAGAGTGTTGCAGAAATTTCAGGCTAATAAACCTGATCGTTGTCCGGCCGAGAAACTGTTCGTCCCTGATAGGTGGACTATTAAAGTTATCTCTGAACTTCATTGTTCGGTGCTGGCCGGTCATCCAGGAATCTTTGGTACCAGGGAGTTGGTTGCTAGATCCTTCTGGTGGCCATCTCTGTCACGGGATGTGCGTGCTTTTGTGCAGTCCTGTGGAATTTGTGCTAGGGCTAAGCCCTGCTGTTCACGTGCCAGTGGGTTGCTTTTGCCCTTGCCGGTCCCGAAGAGGCCTTGGACACATATTTCGATGGATTTCATTTCTGACCTTCCCGTTTCTCAAAAAATGTCGGTCATTTGGGTGGTCTGTGATCGCTTTTCTAAAATGGTCCATCTGGTGCCCTTGGTTAAATTGCCTTCCTCCTCTGATTTGGTGCCTTTGTTCTTCCAGCATGTGGTTCGTTTACATGGCATTCCTGAGAATATTGTTTCTGACAGAGGTTCCCAGTTTGTCTCGAGGTTCTGGCGAGCCTTTTGTGGTAGGATGGGCATTGACCTATCTTTCTCCTCGGCCTTCCATCCTCAGACTAATGGCCAGACCGAACGAACCAATCAGACCTTGGAAACATATCTGAGATGTTTTGTTTCCGCTGACCAGGATGATTGGGTGTCATTTTTGCCGTTGGCTGAGTTCGCCCTTAATAATCGGGCCAGCTCGGCTACCTTGGTCTCTCCATTTTTCTGCAATTCTGGGTTCCATCCTCGTTTCTCTTCAGGACAGGTTGAGTCTTCGGACTGTCCTGGTGTGGATTCTGTGGTGGACAGGTTGCAGCAGATCTGGACTCAGGTAGTGGACAATTTGACCTTGTCCCAGGAGAAGGCTCAGCTTTTCGCTAATCGCAGACGCCGTGTGGGACCCCGACTTCGTGTTGGGGATTTGGTTTGGTTATCTTCTCGTCATATTCCTATGAAGGTTTCCTCTCCTAAATTTAAACCTCGTTTTATTGGTCCGTATAGGATTTCTGAGATTCTCAATCCGGTGTCTTTTCGTCTGACCCTCCCAGACTCCTTTTCCATACATAATGTATTCCATAGGTCGTTGTTGAGGAGATACGTGGCACCTATGGTTCCATCTGTGGAGCCTCCTGCCCCTGTTTTGGTGGAGGGGGAATTGGAGTATATTGTGGAGAAGATTTTGGATTCTCGTGTCTCTAGACGGAAACTCCAGTATCTGGTCAAATGGAAGGGTTATGCTCAGGAAGATAATTCCTGGGTTTTTGCCTCTGATGTCCATGCCCCAGATCTTGTTCGTGCCTTTCATGTGGCTCATCCTGGTCGGCCTGGGGGTTCTGGTGAGGGTTCGGTGACCCCTCCTCAAGGGGGGGGTACTGTTGTGAATTCTGTGGCTGAGTTCACTTCTGTGGTCACAAGTGGTATTGCAGTCTCTGGGCTTCCTCCCTCAGGTGTTTTGGTGAGCTCGTTGGCTGCCTTGCTATTTAGCTCCACCTGAGTCTGTCTTCCTTGCTCCTTGTCAATGTTCCAGTGTTGGATCTGAGCTTCTGCATCTTTCCTTTGGCCTGCTGCTCTGCTAGATAAGTGCTTCTAGTTTGTTTTCTGTTTTTTTTTTCTGTCCAGCTTGCTATTGTCTTTTGCTGGAAGCTCTGAGAAGCAGAGGGGTGCACCGCCGTGCTGTTAGTTCGGCACGGTGGGTCTTTTTGCCCCTTTGCGTGGTTTTCGTTTTAGGGTTTTTTGTAGACTGCATAGTTCTCTTTGCTATCCTCGCTCTGTCTAGAATATCGGGCCTCACTTTGCTGAATCTATTTCATTCCTACGTTTGTCTTTTCATCTTGCTAACAGTCATTATATGTGGGGGGCTGCCTATTCCTTTGGGGTATTTCTCTGAGGTAAGTCAGGCTTGTATTTCTATCTTCAGGCTAGTCAGCTCCTCAGGCAGTGCCGAGTTGCATAGGTAGTTGTTAGGCGCAATCCACTGCTGCTTATAGTTGTGTGAGGATAGATCAGGTACTGCAGTCTACAGAGATTCCACGTCTCAGAGCTCGTCCTATTGTTTTTGGTTATTGCCAGATCTCTGTATGTGCGCTGATTACTGCACGCTGTGTTGCCTGATTGCCAGCCATAACAGACTCCCAATCATCCGAAAAGACCAAAATATCATCCAAATACACAATCAGGAATTTATCCAGGTACTCTCGGAAGATGTCATGCATAAAGGACTGAAATACTGATGGAGCATTGGAAAGCCCGAATGGCATAACCAGGTACTCAAAATGGCCCTCGGGCGTATTAAATGCTGTTTTCCATTCATCGCCCTGTTTAATACGCACAAGATTATACGCCCCTCGAACATCTATCTTGGTGAACCAACTAGCCCCTTTAATACGAGCAAACAAATCAGACAGCAACGGCAAAGGATACTGAAATTTGACTGTAATTTTATTAAGAAGGCGGTAATCAATACAAGGTCTCAAAGAACCATCCTTCTTGGCCACAAAAAAGAACCCTGCTCATAACGGTGATGACGACGGGCGAATATGACCCTTCTCCAAGGATTCCTTTATATAACTCGGCATAGCGGCGTGTTCTGGCAAAGATAAATTGAACAATCGGCCCTTAGGAAACTTACTACCAGGAATCAAATTAATTGCACAATCGCAATCCCTATGAGGAGGTAGGGCACTGGCTTTGGGCTCATCAAATACATCCCGATAATCCGACAAAAACTCTGGAACTTCAGAAGGAGTGGAAGACGAAATAGACAAAAATGGAACATCACCATGTACCCCCTGGCAACCCCAGCTGGACACAGACATAGATTTCCAGTCCAATACTGGAATATGAACCTGTAGCCATGGCAACCCCAAAACGACCACATCATGCAGATTATGCAACACCAGAAAGCGGATATCCTCCTGATGTGCAGGAGCCATGCACATGGTCAATTGGGTCCAGTACTGAGGCTTATTCTTGGCCAAAGGCGTAGCATCAATTCCTCTCAATGGAATAGGATACTGCAAGGGCTCCAAGAAAAAAACACAGCGCCTAGCATACTCCAAGTCCATCAAATTCAGGGCAGCGCCTGAATCCACAAATGCCATAACAATAGGATGACAAAGAGCAAATCAGAGTAACGGACAATAGAAATTTAGACTGTACCGTACCAATGGTGGCAGACCTAGCGAACCGCTTAGTGCGCTTAGGACAATCGGAGATAGCATGAGTGGAATCACCACAGTAAAAACATAGCCCATTCCGACGTCTGTGTTCTTGCCGTTCAGCTCTGGTCAAAGTCCTATCACATTGCATAGGCTCAGGCCCATGCTCAGATAGTACTGCCAAATGGTCACAGCTTTACGCTCACGCAAGCGTCGATCGATCTGAATGGCCAAGGACATAGACTCATTCAGACCAGCAGGCATGGGAAATCCCACCATGACATCCTTAAGGGCTTCAGAGAGACCCTATCTGAAGATTGCTGCCAGGGCACATTCATTCCACTGAGTGAGCACAGACCACTTTCTAAACTTCTGACAATATATCTCCGCTTCATCCTGACCCTGACACAGAGCCAGCAAGATTTTCTCTGCCTGATCCACTGAATTAGGTTCGTCATAAAGCAATCCAAGCGCCAGAAAAAAACGCATCAACATCACGCAATGCCGGATCTCCTGGCGCAAGGGAAAATGCCCAGTCTTGAGGGTCACCACGTAACAAGGAAATAATGATCTTTACTTGTTGAACAGGGTCACCTGAGGAGCGAGGTTTCAAGGCAAGAAACAATTTACAATTATTTTTTAAATTCAAGAACTTAGATCTATCACCAAAAAACAAATCAGGAATTGGAATCCTAGGCTCTGACATCGGATTCTGAACCACTAAATCTGAATGTTTTGTACCCTTGTAGTGAGATTATCCATCCAAGAGGACAGACCTTGAATGTCAATGTTTACACCTGTGTCCTGAACCACCCAGAGGTAAAGGGGAAAAGAGAGACAAAACACAGTGCAAAGAAAAAAAAATGGTCTCAGAACTTCTCTTATCCCTCTATTGAGATGCATTAGTACTTTGGGCCACCTGTACTGTTAAGACCTGGTGGTCAGGACAATAATGGACCTGGTGGTTAAGAGCACACGGAATAACCTGATAGTTACTGATAATAAAGGACGAGCTCTGGGACGTGGGAACTCTGCTGACCGCAATCCCTAATCCTATCAAACACACTAGAAATAGCCGTGGATTGCGCCTAACGCTCCCTATGCAACTCGGCACAGCCTAAGGAACTAGCTAGCCCTGAAGAAAGAAAAATAAAGCCTACCTTGCCTCAGAGAAATTCCCCAAAGGAAAAGGCAGCCCCCCACATATAATGACTGTGAGTAAAGATGAAATTACAAACACAGAGATGAAATAGATTTAGCAAAGTGAGGCCCGACTTACTGAACAGACCGAGGATAAGAAAGGTTACTTTGCGGTCAGCACAAAAACCTACAAAAAGACCACGCAGAGGGCGCAAAAAGACCATCTGCACCGACTCACGGTGCGGAGGCGCTCCCTCTGCGTCCCAGAGCTTCCAGCAAGCAAGACAACAATAAAAATAGCAAGCTGGACAGAAAAATAGCAAACCAAAGAAATACAAGCTGGAACTTAGCTTCTGCTGGGAAGACAGGTCACAAGAACGATCCAGGAGTGAACTAGACCAATACTGGAACATTGACAGGTGGCATGGAGCAAAGATCTAAGTGGAGTTAAATAGAGCAGCCTGCTAACGAATTAACCTCGTCACCTGTGGAAGGAAACTCAGAAACACCCACCAGAGGAAGTCCATGGACAGAACCAGCCGAAGTACCATTCATGACCACAGGAGGGAGCCCGACAACAGAATTCACAACAGTTCTCTCTCTCTCTCTCTCTCTCTCTCTCTCTCATGGTCAGCAGGGTTGCCTCTCTCTCTGTCTCTCTCATGCTCAGCAGGGTTCTCTGTCTCTCATGGTCAGCAGGGTTACATCTCTTTCATGGTCAGCAGGTTTCTCTCTATTTCTCTCACATGGTCAGCAGGGCTCTCTCTTTTTTTCTCTCTCTCCTTCTCCCATGGTCAGTGGTGTTCGCTCTCACTCTCCTGGTCAGCAAGGTTCTCCATCTCTCTTGGTCATCAGGGTTCTTTCTGTCTCCCGGTCTGCAGGGTTCTCTTTCTCTCTGTAATAGTCAGCAGGGTTCTCTCTCATGGTCAGCAGGTTTCTCACTCTCTCTCCTTCTCATTCTTTTATGGTCAGCAGGGTTCTCTGTCTCATCTCTTTCTTATGGTCAGCAGGGTTCTCTCTCTCTTTCTCTCTCACATGGTAAGCAGGGTTCTCTCTCTCTCATAGTCATTAGAGTTGTCTCTTTCTCTTTGTCAGCAGGGTTCCCTCTCTCTGTCTCTCTCATCGTCAGTAGGGTTCTCTCTCTCCCCCCTATCAGGGTTCTTTCTTTCTTATGGTCAGCAGGGTTCTCTCTCATGATCAGCAGGTTTCTCTTTCCCTTTCATGGTCAGCAGTGTTCTCTCTTTTTCTCTTTCTCCCTCTCTCATGGTCAGCTGGGTTTCCTCTCTCATGGTAAGCAGGGTTCCTCTCACTCTCACGGTCAGCAAGGTTCTCCATCTCTCTTTCTCGTGGTCATCAGGTTTCTTTCTGTCTCACGGTCCACAGGGTTCTCTCTCTCTCATTGTCTGCAGGGGTCTCTCTCTGTGTAACAGTCAGCATGGTTCTCTATCTTTCATGGTCAGCAGGGTTCTCTGTCTCTCCTCACTCTTTCTCATGGTCAGCAGGGTTCTAACTTTCACAACCAGCAAGGTAATCTCTCTGTCTCTCTCTCATGGTCAGCAGGGATCTCGATCTTTTTCTCTCTCACATGATCATCAGGGTTATCTCTCTCTCATGGTCAACAGGGTTCCCTCTCTCACACATTGAGCATGGTTCACTCTCTCTCAGGGTCAACAGGGTTTGCTTTCTCTCTCATGGTCAGCAGGGTTCCCTCTCATATTCAGCAGGGTTTGCTCTGTCTTCCCTATGTGTATTTTCCAAACAATTACAAGCTTACAAGCAAGAAGTGATTTTGCCTGGAAAAACTCGATGTCTGCAAAAAGTTGCCGTGTGCACATAGAATTCAGCTGTGGACATACAAAACCTAATATGTATCTCAATTACGCATAATGGGTATTTTTTAATGGCTATATCTAAGTAGATGCCAACAATCTAAAATTTGCACAAATTGTCCTGATTTTCCAGATACAATTAAGGCAAATTTAAGCCATCCCCTGTCAAAAAATGGATGGGATATGTGTTAACTCCACCTAACATAAGCGGCCATGGTAGGGTCGGCTGCATTCCCGGTTAGATCAAGGCATTCAAGGTTAGGATTAGGAAATAGGACTAAAACGTCTCCATGGTACCAACTCTAATGTTGTTAAGTATACATCTCTGGCTGAACTACCTGTAAAATAAATATAATGTAAACCTAAAATCGAAAGAATGGATTAATGACTCAATAATAGAACATGTCCTTCAGTACAATCTCAATTAAACTGCTCACCATATTATATCGCTGAGATGTGTTAATGTATCTTAGTTTGTTCACAATGGCACTATATCTTCTATGTGATACATTTATTTCTTCCTAAAATCAGAATTTGATTGCATGGTTATTTTTGGCTCACACAAATGTGCTTGTCCAGGTTATCACAGACTGTGAGAGAATTACCACTTGCTCCTGGTGACTCACGCAAGGAAAGGACAGGCCACCTGAGCCATGTAATTAATATGCATTACACAGCTGGCTGTACGTGCCATGATGAACAGGTGCCTTATTGAGCTCCAGTGAGCATGCTGCTGATATGCCTCTGTTCCTCCTTTGTTCTCGGGCACTGTGTGACAAGAAACTAATTTTTGATTGGATGATTGATGATCCATGTCAATGATATGCAGCTTACCAGCCATGATGATGAGCCGAAACATATTACTGAAGTCAGTAAAAATTCTGCATTCTATTGGACCCTTAAAGCTTAGAAAATAACAATGGGAATTTGGGCAACTGTGAAATTTATCATTTGTCTTATATATATATACCGTAAAAAAAACTTACACAGAAAGTTCTACAATCCAAAATGCTTATAGTCTAGCATTTCTATCTCACACAGTGCTGGTAAAGATTTTGGAATCTCAAAAGAACAAAAGACAAGGATACTAAGTGGAAGAAAATAAATAGTAGATTTAAAGGGAATCTATAAGTAAGATGAAACCCTTCACCCTCTCCCGAAACTTAATCTATAGGCATGCACGTCTTTTAAAGCTATATCCACCAACACCTTTTATATCTTCTATCTGTTGCTGCACCCTGAAGAGATTAGCATTTAAATTCAGATGCAAGGAAGACACTAAGTGCTCTGGGTGTGATACTGCACTTCCCAAGCCTCTTCCTCTTGAAGTTTTTCTCACACTTGGCACCAGACTTTTTAGCTTGATTGATACCTCCCTGTCTGTGAAGCATCAAGAGGCAGGCAAATAAATCTGATAACGAGATATCAATCGGACTAAAGAGGCTGCTGCTGGTCAGGAGAAACAATCTAGGGAGGTAGAAACTTGGGAAGTGCTTTGTCACACCCAGAGCACTTAACATTTCTTTTCCATATGGTATAAAATACTGATATCAAGAGAATGCAGCAACAGATATAGGATATAAAGATGACAGGTCCTTCTCAAAAAATTAGCATATAGTGTTAAATTTCATTATTTACCATAATGTAATGATTACAATTAAACTTTCATATATTATAGATTCATTATCCACCAATTGAAATTTGTCAGGTCTTTTATTGTTTTAATACTGATGATTTTGGCATACAACTCCTGACAACCCAAAAAACCTGTCTCAATAAATTAGCATATTTCACCCATCCAATCAAATAAAAGTGTTTTTTAATAACAAACAAAAAAACCCTCAAATAATAATGTTCAGTTATGCACTCAATACTTGGTCGGGAATCCTTTGGCAGAAATGACTGCTTCAATGCGGCGTGGCATGGAGGCAATCAGCCTGTGACACTGCTGAGATGTTATGGAGGCCCAGGATGCTTCAATAGCGGCCTTAAGCTCATCCAGAGTGTTGGGTCTTGCGTCTCTCAACTTTCTCTTCACAATATCCCACAGATTCTCTATGGGGTTCAGGTCAGGAGAGTTGGCAGGCCAATTGAGCACAGTAATACCATGGTCAGTAAACCATTTACCAGTGGTTTTGGCACTGTGAGCAGGTGCCAGGTCGTGCTGAAAAATGAAATCTTCATCTCCATAAAGCATTTCAGCCGATGGAAGCATGAAGTGCTCCAAAATCTCCTGATAGCTAGCTGCATTGACCCTGCCCTTGATGAAACACAGTGGACCAACACCAGCAGCTGACATGGCACCCCACACCATCACTGACTGTGGGTACTTGACACTGGACTTCAGGCATTTTGGCATTTCCTTCTCCCCAGTCTTCCTCCAGACTCTGGCACCTTGATTTCCGAATGACATGCAAAATTTGCTTTCATCAGAAAAAAGTACTTGGGACCACTTAGCAACAGTCCAGTGCTGCTTCTCTGTAGCTCAAAAGTGGCTTTACCTGGGGAATGCGGCACCTGTAGCCCATTTACTGCACACGCCTGTGCACGGTGGCTCTGGATGTTTCCACACCAGACTCAGTCCACTGCTTCCTCAGGTTCCCCAAGGTCTGGAATCGGTCCTTCTCCACAATCTTTCTCAGGGTCCGGTCTCCTCTTCTCGTTGTACAGCGTTTTCTGCCACATTGTTTCCTTCCAACAGACTTACCATTGAGGTGCCTTGATACAGCACTCTGGGAACAGCCTATTTGTTGAGAAATTTCTTTCTGGGTCTTACCCTCTTGCTTGAGGGTGTCAATGATGGCCTTCTTGACATCTGTCAGGTCGCTAGTCTTACCCATGATGGGGGTTTTGAGTAATGAACCAGGCAGGGAGTTTATAAAAGCCTCAGGTATCTTTTGCATGTGTTTAGAGTTAATTAGTTGATTCAGAAGATTAGGGTAATAGGTCGTTTAGAGAACCTTTTCTTGATATGCTAATTTATTGAGACAGGTTTTTTGGGTTATCAGGAGTTGTATGCCAAAATCATCAGTATTAAAACAATAAAAGACCTGACAAATTTCAGTTGGTGGATAATGAATCTATAATATATGAAAGTTTAATTGTAATCATTACATTACGGTAAATAATGAAATTTAACACTATATGCTAATTTTTTGAGAAGGACCTGTATATGCTAAAATAGACAGTTAGGGTGGGTAATTCTCTTTAATATTTAATGCACAGATGTGTGTGTTCTGACAGTTTTCTAGTATAAATTATTTTGCTGTAATGTTCTTAAATGTTTTACAAGAACAGATAGGCTAAACTTCACTCCCATAAGCTTCAAGGAATTTTATTGCCAGTTTATTGATTGTTCATCTTTGGACTATTTTTGATAGATACTAACCACTTCATACCAGGTACACGCCAAAAACTTGCCGTGCTGAAGATGCTCTGACGAAGGCATCTAGACGTTAATATTTGTACTTTGTAAAATACTTATGCTTGCCTATTTTCCCTTCTTCCAACATTTTAAAATGGTGTTCTGATCAATTTATGTATGATTATATTGCCATATTATAACAGAATCTAACTTCACTGTGTCACCACAGAATTAATAATGCAATATAGAAAGCACCATATAAACAATGCTATAAAGTGCCAGATAGAAGGTGGATATACTACACTGCTCAATACATAGAATGACCATAATATCCAATTAATGGACCGAGTGTATCACATAGCTGATACCCATACAGGATCCAGTTGGTGCTGTTCATTGCTTACAAAATGAGTGCATGTTACCGTGTAAAAGCTCATCTGTCATCATACTCTCCTGCCCTGTTTAATTGACATTGATTGATGGCTAGTATGAATCTGAATGTATACATATCAGTCATCAATCACTGTGATCAATCATGGAAGAAGGCTGGTAGATCGCTTTCCCCCCAATCAGAAGGGTTTCTGAACTGCTGCGTATGTTCTTGTGTATATGGCAGCCATTAATCAGTGGTGAGAAGGTTGAAATATGAAGGTGGAGAGCGCATCTCAATGTCAACTTGTCAAAACAATCATATTCGTTTTTATTATTTTATGGTTTATTTTATTTATTTATTTTATTATTTATTATTTTTTATTTTAAATAGGTTCTAATCTGGACCCTGGTTTCATTGCAAACTAGATATGTAAAACTAACCCTAATACAGTGTTCACTCTAGTGTTGGACTGGGGTGCCAAGAGACCACCAGTAGCCTTGACTCTGGAAACCCAATGTGTTGCTATATGAAAATATTACATTACCCTAATTCACAAATTTACCTATGCTTCTATATAATAGTAGCTGGATAGTTTGATAAATGAATGATGAGCTGCTGCCTTTTTGCATAGGGAATCATAGGTATTGCGCCTGTTACTGATCATATAAGATGTGGGTGGCCCACCGGGGGATTTTCCTGCTCTCCTATGGGCCAGTCCGAGCCTGGTTTACATGATGCATTCTCAAAGTGAACACATCATATGAACATGGCCTTAAGATTACTATCTACACCTTAGATGGCTGTCAGCTTGTTTAACCAACAGCCATCTCTCCCGACTCGTCCATATGTTGAGTTGGAATGGTGCAGAAAATAAATCAAGTAGCTCAACTCTAAAACAAAAAAAAAGGTGTTCTTGTCCTTTAACGGTCTAGTTTATGATTGCCTGGGATAAGTTTGCAATGTCTATGTTGTTTTCTTGAGTGACAAATATTGGGCTTTAAATTTCAAGAGGTTTTTGAGACACATAGGAAATTTAATGCCAAAATAATCAAGTGCTTGATTCTCAGTCGGGTAAATAATTACTGTTGGATAATAGTAGCCGAATCTCCCTGCCAGGTTAAATCTCCAGAAAGTGATAATTGAAAAACTGATTGTGAAAGCTGCGTACATATTCCAATTTTGAGCTGTTTTTTTTTCTTATGTTTTATTATTGGACTAAAATAAAAAAAAATAATGCAGAATATAAAGAGTGAAGATATTCAGGACAAATTACAAATCATTTCCACTTATTCTTAAAAGAAGACGCCTTCAAAAATACATGATTCATCTGTTATTGTGCCAGTTCTCCAATGGTTTTATTGGTGCATCCATTGTAATTATTTTGCCATTTTGTTTGTGAACAGTTTATTCATCAGATATGGATCTATCAATAATTAATTGTGACTTCCACATTTAGAAATTAACCTAGCAGCTGGGGAAACACTGGTCATGTTGTTATCACTAGTTACAGCCAATATTATAATCCAGAGCTATATTCAGAATTCTGTATTCTTCAAAGCTAAAATCTCAAAGCATTACTTGCAACTTCCAACTGTAAGGATTTCCAATCAGCAATTGTCATCTTTAGGCTAGGTGCAGACGACCGTTTATTTTCTCTTCCAAGAGAATCGGGCAGATTATGTAAATCATACTCTGATCAAAGTCTGATCCAAATGTGAGCATAGTGTGATCCAATTCTCTCGGATGATGAGGAGAAGATGGAGAAAAAAATGTCTCCATCTTCTACATTCTGTCGGCCTGTGGAAATGCAGGTTGTTAGACAATGTGCTTATGAAGTTCCGCAAATTTAAAGGAGTTGTAGGGAGCAATCTTTTGAAAAATGGCTTAAGAAAATATAAAGTTAGACCTCATTAATAGATCAGATATGCTATTGTGATATTCACATGTCTGAGTTTTTTACGGACCATATGTCCATAAAAAAAAATGGAGACATGTCCGACTTTTACAAGAGTCAGTGATCAAAACTACCCATACAGGTCGATGGGTCTGAGAAAATCATGGACATCAAACAGATACTTTACTCTGTGTGTGTGTGCGTGCGTGCGTGCGTGCGTGCGTGCGTGTGTGTGCCTGTAATGGTAAAATCTGACACGCTGATGAAAATCGGGTGAAAAATATAATATAAAATAGATAAGATTTTTGCTAGTTTTCAGTGTGTATGGAACCATTGTGATCATATAATTTAACTTAAATTGTAAGTCACACCTAAAAAGAAGATGCAATATTTGATATGGAACAGTTTGCACATATAAATCTCATAATATCTAACAAGCAAAATAGGAAAACATATAACAATATTTAGGGAAATGAACACTAAACTTAAAAAAAGTATGAAAGAGTACTTTCCAATTTGTGGTTTTTATTAGATGTGTTTTCAAATTAATTTGATCCCATTCAATGCCTTTTTGTAGGCTGCCTTTACATATAATAAATGATTACAGTCCCACAGCATCATTTCTCACAGAAGGGCTTTTGTCAAGTACTTAATGGTAGCAAAGCTTCATTATTGTGAGAGGTGATGACTGATGACTAGCTTTAATAAATAATTATTTTATGTCTATTGCTCCAACATATTCCTCTGCACTTTCCAATTTGGCGCCAACATGTACAAACGATAAACATGTGCAACAATAAATACATTAACAAGTAACATATAGTTCAGCAGTTACAGGAGGAGTGAGGGATCAGATTCTGAGGAACATTTAGAATGAGGGAACAGGTGAGAGTTAGATTAGAGAGGTGAAGTGAGGTGATAGCCTTTTCTAGAGAAATGTATTAAAGCACACTTATGGGGGGCTAGGTATCAGTCAAATCACCCAGGATAGCACTTTGTAGAAAATTCGTGCAACATGAGAGAAGTCTTGGAGATGGAAATGGGAGGTTCAGATTATGGAGGGTGTTAGTCTTAGATCAGTTGCAGAACAAAAAAAATTGGTAGGGGGATAAACAGAGATGAGGGAGGAAATGGATGGTGGTGCAGAACTGTGGAGAGTTTTGTGAGTAAGATTGATAAGTTTATATTGTATTCTGTAGTGGATGGGTAACCAGTGCAATGACTGGCACAAGGTGGAAGCGTCAGTGAAGCGGCTGGACAGAAATATGACCCTGTCTGCCACATTCAGGATGGATTGGAGAGGAGAAAATTTGGTAAGAGGAAGACCAATCAGTAGAGAGTTGCAGTAATCCAGATGAGAATAAATAAGAGCAATAGCAGGAGTTCTTGCAGTTTCAAAGGGGAGAAAAGTTTGGATTCTGGAGATGTTTTTAAGTTTCAAGTAACAGAGGGAGTGAGAGGGAGTGATCAGATGTAAGGAAAAAGGAAAATGACCCAAATACAGCAAAAGTGCTGCTTGGGAGTTATCATTGAATCTCCCAACGCAATTGCAATACAGGATATAGATAGGGTACTAGAGGGAGGAAACATGAGAAGTTGCATTCTGGAGATTCCATTTCAGACAGAGTGAGGACATGATGTTAGAGGCAGGAGACAGACAATCGATGGTGATTTGTAGTAATGCAGGGGGATGTCAGGAGAAGAAGTGTATAATTGGGTGTCATTAGCATAGAGATAGTAATGGAAACCAAATCTGCTAATAATTTGTTGAATAGTGGCAATGTATAGATAGAGAGGAGGAGGGGGTCTAGGACTGAGCCTTGAGGAACCGTGACAATATATCAGGACTAAGGAAGTGGACCCTCTGGGTCACGGCTTCAGAGCCCCCAAGGACGAGTGAACCAGATGATGCCACCCCCTGTACAGGGAGAGTTAAGGACAGGCCCAAGGAGGGTGAAGCCGCAACTGCCGGAGCCAAAGGGATGACTGAAGTTAGAACACAGAGAGAATGGCAGACGGAGGGAAGACGGAACCAGTGAAGTGACTAGAATGGCGGAGGCACTGGACAGATGGAGGCAGGAAAGACAAGGTACTGACCGGTAAGATGCTAGCACCCGGTAGGTGGAGACAACATAGACTCAGGACTGGCAGGGTACGGCAGGAACACAGGACTGGCAAGGTAAGGCAGGAACGCAGAGCTGGCAGGAGACAGCAGGACCACAGGACTGGTAGGACACGGCAGGAACACAGGACTGGCTGACACAGCAGGAACACAGGACCAGCAGGACATGGCAGGAACACAGGACTGGCAGGACACGGCAAACAGAGACAGTAAGAGACACAGTGAAAATTCACAGATCTGAGCCTAGGAACCTAAGGGGATGTTGGCGGTAAGCCATCAAACACAATAGACACAAAGGCGTCTGAGCAGGGCAGGCGCTGGGAAGAATTACCCGACGGGTCGCCGCCATATTGGAGGCGGAGCCGCCGAGTCACGACCTCCCAGAAGCCCCAGTGGAGCGCAGAATGGACGAGCGCCGGAGAAGCTGGAAGACGGAGAGCAGGAGGGAGCATCGGGAGTGCGCCGGCCAGACAGGTGAGTATGAGGAAGCGGTGTAACACAATAAGAATAATATTAGAGGAAGAAGAGCTGACAAATGATGCAGTGATAGAGAAAGGTAGGATGAGAGCCAAGATATAGCAGTATCCTTGAGGCCTATAGAGAGGAGCATAGTGAGGAGAAGCTGATGATCCACAGTGTCCAATGCTGCAGAGAGATCCAGGAGAATCAGCTTGGAGTATTGACCATTAGACTTATCTGTAAGTAGATCATTAGGGACTTTAGTAAGGGCAGTTTCAGTAGATTGTAAATAGCGAACACTAGATTGTAGGGGGTCAAGAAGAGTTATCTGAGAGTTAGCGGATTAGACGGGAATAGACTAAATGTTCCAGAACTTTAGAGATGAAGAGGAGATTAGACAGGTCTGTAATTAGCGGTGGCGTTCTGGTTGAGGGATGTACTGCTGCTGGACAGGCTGAATACATGTGAGGAATGCCTGTTTGTTAGGGAATTCCCACATGTATTCAGGCTGTCCAGCAGCCATGAATTATGCAGCTGAGGCATCAAAAACTTAATCTCCGAACACTAACAAATAACTCGGAGATCACCTGAGCATGCTCGGGGAGACCCGAGCAACAATACTATTCGCTCATCACTAGTTAAATATTTTACTTAGTTTTCAAGTGGATTAAAGGCCACTATGCCACAAAGATAGACATCAATACTATTATGGTCTGTCTATAGCACTGGTTGTTGGAAAATTCTTGGCAAACATTTTACATAGGGTCCAAAAATTTCTAGATAAGCCTCTATAGATGTATATAAGCACATTCAGGACTATTGTGAAAAGGCATGGCTTAATTTCCAAAGTGTATATTTATAATATATGGGAGTTGTCCAGTTAAAAATTAGTTATCACCTATTAACAGGAAAGATGATAACTTACTGATCGGGGGAAATCCAATTGCGTCAATTGGCAGAACAGGACACTTTTATACCAGCTATAATGAAGCTGCAGTGTGCATACTTAAACACTGAGGCTATGTGCACACGTTCAGGATTTCTTGCAGAAATTTCCTGAGAAAAACCTGAAATTGTTTGCAAGAAATCTGCAAGAAATCTGCATGTGTTTTTTTGTGCGTTTTTGCGCGTTTTTACCGTGTTTTTGGTGCGTTTTTTCGCAGAATTTTCCGGACATTTCCCAATGCATTACATAGTTGAATAGTGGCAATGTATAGATAGAGAGGAGGAGGGGGTCTAGGACTGAGCCTTGAGGAACCGTGACAATATATCAGGACTAAGGAAGTGGACCCTCTGGGTCACGGCTTCAGAGCCCCCAAGGACGAGTGAACCAGATGATGCCACCCCCTGTACAGGGAGAGTTAAGGACAGGCCCAAGGAGGGTGAAGCCGCAACTGCCGGAGCCAAAGGGATGACTGAAGTTAGAACACAGAGAGAATGGCAGACGGAGGGAAGACGGAACCAGTGAAGTGACTAGAATGGCGGAGGCACTGGACAGATGGAGGCAGGAAAGACAAGGTACTGACCGGTAAGATGCTAGCACCCGGTAGGTGGAGACAACATAGACTCAGGACTGGCAGGGTACGGCAGGAACACAGGACTGGCAAGGTAAGGCAGGAACGCAGAGCTGGCAGGAGACAGCAGGACCACAGGACTGGTAGGACACGGCAGGAACACAGGACTGGCTGACACAGCAGGAACACAGGACCAGCAGGACATGGCAGGAACACAGGACTGGCAGGACACGGCAAACAGAGACAGTAAGAGACACAGTGAAAATTCACAGATCTGAGCCTAGGAACCTAAGGGGATGTTGGCGGTAAGCCATCAAACACAATAGACACAAAGGCGTCTGAGCAGGGCAGGCGCTGGGAAGAATTACCCGACGGGTCGCCGCCATATTGGAGGCGGAGCCGCCGAGTCACGACCTCCCAGAAGCCCCAGTGGAGCGCAGAATGGACGAGCGCCGGAGAAGCTGGAAGACGGAGAGCAGGAGGGAGCATCGGGAGTGCGCCGGCCAGACAGGTGAGTATGAGGAAGCGGCGTAACACAATAAGAATAATATTAGAGGAAGAAGAGCTGACAAATGATGCAGTGATAGAGAAAGGTAGGATGAGAGCCAAGATATAGCAGTATCCTTGAGGCCTATAGAGAGGAGCATAGTGAGGAGAAGCTGATGATCCACAGTGTCCAATGCTGCAGAGAGATCCAGGAGAATCAGCTTGGAGTATTGACCATTAGACTTATCTGTAAGTAGATCATTAGGGACTTTAGTAAGGGCAGTTTCAGTAGATTGTAAATAGCGAACACTAGATTGTAGGGGGTCAAGAAGAGTTATCTGAGAGTTAGCGGATTAGACGGGAATAGACTAAATGTTCCAGAACTTTAGAGATGAAGAGGAGATTAGACAGGTCTGTAATTAGCGGTGGCGTTCTGGTTGAGGGATGTACTGCTGCTGGACAGGCTGAATACATGTGAGGAATGCCTGTTTGTTAGGGAATTCCCACATGTATTCAGGCTGTCCAGCAGCCATGAATTATGCAGCTGAGGCATCAAAAACTTAATCTCCGAACACTAACAAATAACTCGGAGATCACCTGAGCATGCTCGGGGAGACCCGAGCAACAATACTATTCGCTCATCACTAGTTAAATATTTTACTTAGTTTTCAAGTGGATTAAAGGCCACTATGCCACAAAGATAGACATCAATACTATTATGGTCTGTCTATAGCACTGGTTGTTGGAAAATTCTTGGCAAACATTTTACATAGGGTCCAAAAATTTCTAGATAAGCCTCTATAGATGTATATAAGCACATTCAGGACTATTGTGAAAAGGCATGGCTTAATTTCCAAAGTGTATATTTATAATATATGGGAGTTGTCCAGTTAAAAATTAGTTATCACCTATTAACAGGAAAGATGATAACTTACTGATCGGGGGAAATCCAATTGCGTCAATTGGCAGAACAGGACACTTTTATACCAGCTATAATGAAGCTGCAGTGCGCATACTTAAACACTGAGGCTATGTGCACACGTTCAGGATTTCTTGCAGAAATTTCCTGAGAAAAACCTGAAATTGTTTGCAAGAAATCTGCAAGAAATCTGCATGTGTTTTTTTGTGCGTTTTTGCGCGTTTTTACCGTGTTTTTGGTGCGTTTTTTCGCAGAATTTTCCGGACATTTCCCAATGCATTACATAGTGGAAAATCCGCAAAAAATTCACAAAATTAATGAACATGCTGCGTTTTTTACCGCGATGCATTTTTTTCACGGAAAAAAACGCATAATGTGCACAAAAATTGTGGAATTCATTCTAAATGATGGGATGCAGAATGTATGCTTTTCTTTGCGGTTTTATAGCGTTTTTATCGTGAAAAAAATGCCAAAAAAACGCAAAAAATCAGCAACGTGTGCACACAGCCTGAGCCATTCATTCTTTAGTGGACTGCTGGGGGCTGTGCTTTACTTTTTCTGGCAGTTCTCATAAAGAAACAATGGAGCAACGCTTGGGTATCTGACCTGCAGCTTAATTTTTTTAACTGGGATACATATGTCCTTTTGAGGATAAAAATTACCTTGTTCTGAGAATGTGGGTCCTAGAGCTTGGAATCCCATCAATCAGTAAGTTATCACCTATCTTGAGGATAGATAACTTTTTTTCACTGAATAAGCCCTTTACATAATGCTTATTTTTTTAAAATAAATTCTATTTCATTTTCATTTTTGGGAAATTTTCTCTCAGATAAGTTAGGTTATATGGGTGGTTCACGCAGAAAGAATTGATTTTTTATAGCCTGTTGCACTTCAATGCAAAGTTCACAATTTTATTTTGCTGAAAATTGTAAGACATAAACTATTCGAGCTGCAAAGTTTATTTAGCTGATAAATGTAGGCCAAAGTGGTTATATAAAAAAGTTGGAATCTTTCCAGTATCAGTTAGACTTATACCTGAGTTTTTGTGATGATACAATTTCCCGCCGCATACCACAGCTTTTAGAAAAATACACCTCTAATACAACTACTCACTTCTGGTACCTTCCTAAGACAATTTAAGGGACACAAAACCTTAGAGAATTTTAATATGTAGGAAAAAAGAAGGGGGTTGAGTTCCAGCTCTTTAAAATAAATCTTTTATTCATGCCATTAGAAACATATAGTACAAGGTGTACATTCTCCCTCCGGTATGTGCCGATGGACAGCAGAGACACGGCGACGCGTTTCGATCAAACAATCTTTGTCAAAGCCATCATTGGCTTTGACAAAGATTGTTTGATCGAAACGCGTCGCCGTGTCTCTGCGTATGTGCCGATGGACAGCAGAGACACGGCGACGCGTTTCGATCAAACAATCTTTGTCAAAGCCATCATTGGCTTTGACAAAGATTGTTTGATCGAAACGCGTCGCCGTGTCTCTGCTGTCCATCGGCACATACCGGCGGGAGAATATACACATTGTACAAAATGTTTTTAATGGCATGAATAAAAGATTTATTTTTAGGAGCTGGAACTCAACCCCCTTCTTTTTTCCTATGGATTACTACGCTTGTCGGCAGCGGAGTTCCGAGCACCTGTGGTGAAGACTGGTGAGCTGGCTTATTTCTTATTTTTGAATTTTAATATGTACATACAGTTGAAGCCAGAATTTTCCATACACTATATAAAAAGACACATCTGCGTGTTTTTCTGAATATCTGACATGAAATCAGAATAAACCTTTCCCGTTTTAGGTCAATTAGGATTACCATAATTATTAATATTTGCCAAATGCCAAAATACTGAGAGAGAGTGAATGTTTAAGGCATGTTTATTACTTTCTGCAAAATCAAAAGTTTACATACATTTCATTAGTATTTGGTACCATTGCCCTTAAGCTGAATGACTTGGGTCAAACGTTTGGAATCTCCTTCCACAAGCTTCTCAGAATAGTTGGTTGGACTTTGGGCCCATTCCTCCTGACAAAACTGGTGTAACTGATCCAGGTTTGTAGGTCGCCATGCTCGTACCTGCCTTTTTAGCTTTGCCCATAAATTTTCAATAGGATTGAGATCAGGGCTTTGTGATGGCCACTCCTGGGACTGAATCCATCAAAGGACAACAACGTGTAAATTCACTCTTTGTTTGTGTGGGTTTCCTTCCATATTACAAAACCATACTGATAGGTTAGTAAGTGTATGGCTGGAAAATTAGAGTGTGAGACCAATTGGGGACATCATCTGTTGTTACAGCATACAAAAATACAGAATATACTATGGTAAGAAACACTTAAAATGAAGATTAAATTCAGGTTACATTAAAATTAGTGATGAGCGAAAATGCTTGGATAGCATCTTATCCAAGGACGCTCAGGTGTTATTTGAGCATCTGGGCGTGCTTGCATATTATGTTCGAGCTCCTACGGCTGCATGATTTGTGGCTGTTGGACAACCACAGCACATGTGGAGATTCCCTAACAAACAGATAATCCCGCATGTGTTTAGGACAAGATTATCTTCATACGCACCCTGCATACACACCCCATTATGATACAACCATTATGTAGGATGCCAATCCCTCACAGGAAGGCGTACTGGCTAGTGGAACAAACACCCCCCTGGGGTTGTGGTTGTAAAAAAAGATAATAAAAATGTAAAAATGGGAAAATAGACACAAATTTCTTATCTTACTTTACATTTTTCCCCTACATGAGGAGAAAAAATAATATAGAAAAATGAAGCCCTATGTATTGCCAAAAAAATAGGCAATAATATTTTGAATTTCCAAAAGAGACAAAATAATTAAAGCAGTTAAAATCACATGTGCGCTAAAACTCAAAAATGCTAAAAGTAGCCCGATCCGAAACAGGTTAAAGAAATCTCCACCATATTAGCAATAGGGAAACAAGTGAACAAGTGACCTGATTTGCAAATCTTTAATATAGACTAAATACATTAGCACAAAGAGAATACCCTAAATTCTATATTTCCAATATGAATTTACCCATTTTTAAAATACATTCTCTAAACTTTGTGCCCCATAAGTATGTGCACCCTGTTTCCATTTCCTTAACCAACCAGTGCTTTGAATTATAATAAAAGAAGACAGATGCAATATGGAGAATTGAATACCTGATACAATTACCGCTTCATCATTTCCACCTAACAATTGGCTTGATAAATGGACCTTATTGTATTGTAAGCTGAGTTTCACGGCGAGGAGCACAGGCTTTGTCCGCCGCTATATAAACCCGCCTCTTTTAATCTTTCATTTTCAGCTCGTTCAGACATTGAGGGCTCGGTGAAGCGTGCACACATCAGGTTTTCAGAGCAAACTGATCAGTACTCGTTAGGGCGGGCTCATTAACCGTTCTTTTCTCAGCCTCTTAATCAAAGCCAGGGAAAAGGATCCGGCTGTCCTTACGAGCACAAATACATTTATGGAGAAGTCATGCGAAAAAGGAGGGGGGAAAGAATAGGGAAGAAAATAGATGCCAGTAATGGTTGTTTAATCAGGCACCAGGCGTTCTTCTAGATTGCTGCCGGGCCCCGGGGCTCAGGCAAAGATACTCATCCCCTAATGAAAGGGGACAATGTTCCTAAAACATTTTCAGATCAAATTGAATACAGAATAAAGAGCTTTCGCAAAACTCTCCCATGACATAGATTCTGTGGCAGAACGGCAAAAAGCCGAAAGACCGTTCCTACGCATGCAACCGGAGGATATGTTAACCTCTTCCACAGCCTCTTTTTTGCTTTGATGCAGGTGCACGCATATTCCACTAAAAGAAACATCTGTGAAAGTAGAGCTTGCAACATGTTGGCATCATTGTGATTTTTTAGGTTTGCTTTTATAAACAAGTTTGGTGCCAATTAAGGACTGACGCAGATATGTGCAGTCAGACAAGGTGCATCGGCAACCTCTGCCGAGGAGGAGATAGCTTGGCATCCCACACCTACCACCATGAATCTGGTATGTTTGCATTATTTCAGCATTGCAATATAATATTCACTTAAAGGAGTTATCCCTTAAATAACATCCATCCCATATTCACAGAATAGATGGTAAATTTATGATCGTTGGCTGAGGTCCGGCCACTAAGTACCAATCACAAGAGCCAGAAGCTCAAAATCACCAATGTGAATGAAGCAATAGTGAGCACCTATAACCACCAGTCCAGTGGATGGAGCGGTGGTCACACGTGCTTACTAACACTCTATTTAAAGGGAATCTGTCTGTCAACAGAACTCTGGGCAAAACCGTCAATGAAAAAGACCTGGGTGTATGGGTGGATGACAAACTCATATTCAGTGGCCAGTGTCAGGCAGCTGCTACAAAGGCAAATAAAATAATGGGATGCATTAAAAGAGGCATAGATGCTCATGAGGAGAACATAATTTTACCTCTATACAAGTCACTAGATCTACCACACTTAGAATACTGTGCACAGTTCTGGTCTCCGGTGTATAAGAAAGACATAGCTGAACTGGAGCGGGTGCAGAGAAGAGCGACCAAGGTTATTAGAGGACTGGGGGGTCTGCAATACCAAGATAGGTTATTACTCTTGGGGCTATTTAGTTTGGAAAAACGAAGTCTATGGGGTGATCTTATTTTAATGTATAAATATATGAGGGGACAGTACAAAGACCTTTCTGATGATCTTTTTAATCATAGACCTGAAACCGGGACAAGGGGGCATCCTCTGCGTTTGGAGGAAAAAAGGTTTAAGCATAATAACAGACGTGGATTCTTTACTGTAAGAGCAGTGAGACTATGGAACTCTCTGCCGTGTGATGTTGTAATGAGTGATTCATTACTTAAATTTAAGAGGGGACTGGATACCTTTCTGGAAAAGTATAATGTTACAGGGTACATACACTAGATTCCTTGATAGGGCGTTGATCCAGGGAACTAGTCTGATTGCCGTATGTGGAGTCGGGAAGGAATTTTTTTCCCCAATGTGGAGCTTAGTCTTTGCCACATGGGTTTTTTTGCCTTCCCCTGGATCAACATGTTAGGGCATGTTAGGTTAGGCTATGGGTTGAACTTGATGGACTTATAGTCTTCCTTCAACCTTAATAACTATGTAACTATGTAACAGGTTTTTGCTATATACGACTTCATAATTTAGCTACTGAAACACAGATTTCAGGGATGTGTCACTTATTAGGCTGTTGTTTCCATACACTGAGGGTTTTATAACTGGGAAATAATTACTGCATGGACCACAGTGCACATGAGCCATGGTCCGACCACGAACTCTACTCTGGATAGCAGCTCAATATCCAGGAATTGAAGCTTGAGGGAGATAATTTGCATATTTCGGTTGCATTCTGGGAAGAATGATGAGTCACCACGAGTCTGAGGATCTTTGGATGCAGCTGGATCGAGCTGCTTGGGGAAATCGTCAAACCGCGTGCCTAACGATGCACAAATCTTTACGACGTTTCACAGAAAATTGTTTTGTTCAACATGGAGAAGGAGATTACCCATATGGTGTGCTGTAATGTGTGCTATATGTTTACAGACTTGCCAGAACAAAGATTATTTACATGCCAGAAATGCAAGCTTGTGACTCTGTTAGGGGAAAAGGTGTAATGCAGAGGCGTAGCTAGGGTTTTGTTTCGGGGGGGGGGGGGGATTTCTGAGTGGGCCCCTAACCAGGTAACCTTGATTAAAACTCGGTGACGCACCCTAATAGTGTAGGAGAACCTCAGCAGATGACTGCGCTATTACTGAAGATAATCTCTATTTTAAGACCAGCATAGATATTACCGCCATATGGTCAGTTGTAGATACCAGTCCTACAGAACATATAAGAGATCATAGCACAGTTACAGATAATGACTTACCACTGACGTTCTTTCTGATGGAATCGTTCACTTTTCCATCTGGCTCAGACCAACATAACAACTTCTTCCAGTCAGGACTCGCCAGCAGAGAATACAACAAAGACACATTTCACTTCTCATATTCCAGCCCCATCACCATCTATACCCAACCTGCACAATCTCCTCATCCTGCTGATACCCCAATACTGAGCCTCTGCTGCCATATGTGTCCCTATTACTACACCTGATACCCCAATACTGAGCCGCTGCTGCCGTATGTGTCCCTATTACTGCACCTGGTACCCCAATACTGAGCTGCTGCTGCCGTATGTGTCCCTATTACTGCACTTGCTGTGTGGTTCTCTGTGCCCTCTAAATTCTAAAGAACTCCTCTATAATATAGTAATGCCGGGTGCAAGTGCCCTAGAAAACAGTGCCCACATTTTGCCCCCTAGAAAGTAATAATTCCCTGTGTGCCCCTATGACAATCACAGTAACCTGAGTTCCCCTATAACAATAAGTGCCCAATTTACATTTAATAAAGTCCTGAGTCTCCCCGTCAGCTCCCCTATGCACAGTATGATGCTCTATTATACGCAGTATAAAGCCCCCTCACTGTATAGTACCACCCACACAGTATACTGACCCCCTTAGTAGCCCCTAAACTGTTTGATGACTCCAACACTGTATGATGGCCCTTCATTGTAATCTCCACACTGTACGATTGCCCCCTCACTGTAATCTCCACACTGTATGATGGCCCCCTCACTGTAATCTCCACACTGTATGATGGCCCCTTAGATAGCCTCCTTATAGTATGATGCACCAGATCATCCTAAATATAGTATAATGCACTCCCCATAGGCAGACTCCATATTGTATAATGCACCCCCATAGGCAGACTCTATAGCATAAGACAGCACCCAATAGGCAGACCCTGTAGTATAAGACAGCACCACCATAGGCAGACTCTGTAGTGTAAGATAGCACCCCCATATTCAGACTCTGTAGTATAAGGTAGCACCCCCCACAGGCAGACTCTGTAGTATAAGACAGCACACCATAGGCAAATAGAAATAAATTGTAGCCGACAGCACTACGCAGGAATGCACATTCCAATCCAATGGCCCAATTGGAGAGAAGTCACAGTCCAGTACAAAAAAGGAACAACATCCCATCCAGGTGATGAAAGATTAAAAGAGATTTATTCTGCCATCATGCAACGTTTCAACTATAATCGGTCTTTGTCAAACTTGACAGAGACCTATCATGGTTGAAACGTTGCATGATGGCAGAATAAAGCTCTTTTAATCTTTCATCATTTGGATGGGATGCTGTTCCTTTTTTGTACAGCACACCATAGGTAGACCCTGTAGCATAAGGCAGCACCCCATAGGCAGATCCTGTATTATAAGGTAGCACCCCATAGGCAGACCCTGTAGTATAAGGCAGCACCCCACAGGCCGACCCTGTAGTATAAGGCAGCACCCCCATAGGCAGACCCTGTAGTATAAGGCCACAGACACTGTAGTATAAGGCAGCACCCCATAGGCAGATCCTGTAGTATAAGGCAGCACCTCCATAGGCAGACCAAGTAGTATAAGGCAGCACCCATAAAAACATAAATAAATACTCACTTCTCTTTCTCCTTGTTCCAGCGGTGCTCCGAGCTCCCGCTCATCTCTTGACAGCGGATGCCGGGTGGTGATGTCATTGCGCCCACTGGCACCTGACCCCGCGCCTGCTCAGGGGCCCCATAGGGGGTGGGCGGCAGAACAGGGAGATCGATTCTCCCTGCTCTGCCACAGAATGTAACTGTATTGGCAAACTTTTCAGTGTTAATGCAGAAGCTAATGATCGAGTAGATTTAACTATTCAGGATGTTTGAAGAGAAGCACCTTTATTTATTATACTTTGCTTATATAGTGCTATCATATATCACGGCACTTTACATACTGTATATTATCATCGCTGGCCCCATTGGGGCTCACAATCTAAATTCCCTATCAGTATGTCTTTGGAATGTGGGAGGAAACCTGAGTACCTGGAGGAAACACACGCAAACACGTGGAGAACATACAAAGTGCTTGCGATGTTGTCCTTAGTGGGAGGATGGGGAGGCAGTCAGCACTCATACTGCTGAAGAACTGCTACCAGGCTCTCACATGGGACAAGTATGAAGATGTCCATCAACAAAGTGCTTTGCCCACAAAGAACACCCCAGAAAGAAATGAGAAGCTTCTTGAAGGGAGAAAAAGAAGTGCTGTAGTGAAGAAAAAAAGGAGATTGGTGGTCATGGGGGATTCCGTACTAAGAGCAAAAAAAGATCTGGAAACTATATACAGAGACTTTGAAGACCTAGGCCGGATAGTCAAGGAACTGGAAACACAGGTCATCTTCTCATCCATCCTCCCAGAGGATGGACATGGACCAAGGATATTTAACAGGATTCTACCGGTGAACAACTATGTCGATGGTGCCGTGAGCAACGTTTTGGGTGTCTATACCATGGAGTGAATTACCTGTATAATGGACTCCTTGTTAGAGATGGGTTGCATCTTACCAAAACAGAAAAACAAATTTGGTTGCCGCCTTGCTACACTCATCAGGAGAGCTTAAAATTAAAGCAATATGGGATGGAAAAAATAGGCATCTAATGAATTCTTTTGAAAAACCTGCTATTAGAAGTGGAAATAAAGAACAAACACAACAAATTCTGAATGAAAATAGAGGAGGAGAAATAACCTACAAGCTAAAATATGTCTATACAAATGCACAGAGCATGAGAAACGCACAAGGAGAATTAGAGCTGCTAACACAGGAAGAAAAACATGTTGTCATAGACATCACTGATACTTGGTAGGATGATACGAATGATTATATTGTAAACATTGAAGACTACAACTTATTTATTAGAAACAGCATTAATAAGAGGTGAGGAGGTGTTGCATTGCATGTTAGGAAGACCTATATCTGCACAGAGATCCAAGCTTCAGAGACTGGTAGCTCTATAGAAACTGTGAAATGAGAATATCCTTTATTTACCCAATCAGTAACAATCTAGAAAAAAGGAAGTATTGGACGCATTTAAATAGACCAGGATGGATGAGCACAAAATTGAATCACTTGTTAAAAAGGAAAAAAGAAATGTATATTAAGTGGAAAGAGGGGGCTATATCTAAAGAATAATGCAATGCTGTTTCCAGGGAATGCAGGGCAAGCTTTAGAAGAGCTAAAGCCTGTAATGAAGTAAGGCTTGCAAGGGAGACCAAAAGCAGTAAAAAGGATTTTGGTTAGTAACCCTTACTTCTATACAATGAAAGATCTTTGAACATATTATTAAACAACATGTATGTAAGGACAATAATTAATACAATAATTAACCAGAGCCAGAATGGGTTTGTAGCAAACAAGTTATGACAGTTCCTTCTATGATGGAATCACTGACTGGGTGTATCAGGGAAATGCGGTAGATATGGTATATTGTGACTTCAGTAAGGCATTTCATAAAGTATCTCATACTATCTTTATTTAAAAAAGACCAAATATGGGATTGACAAGGCTACGGTTAGATGGACTCATAACTGGCTCAGTGATCATACTCAAAGAATGGTAATAAATGGTTGCACATCCGATTGGAAGAGTGTTTCAAGTGGGGTACCACAAGGCTCTGTCCTGGGCCCTGTGTTGTTCAACATTTTAAAAATGATATAGATAAGGGAACTGAAGGTAAACTGATCTAATTTACAGTGTATGCAAAGTTAGGAGGAGGGACAGGAAATAGTGATGAGTGAGTGTACACGTTGCTCAGGTTTTCAGGCAACCCCCTCATGTACTCAGCCTGGCTAGTAGCTGTAAATGATTCAACTGCGGCAATGAAAACGAAATCTCTGAACACTAAAAAATACTCAGAGGTCACCCGAGCGTGCTCGAGAAAACCCGAGCAATGAGTGCACTGGCTCATCACTAATAGCAAACACTAGAAAAGACATAGAAAGGATTCAGAAGGGTATAGATAAGTTTGAACAATGGGCAGTAACTAATAGAATGGTATTTAACAGGGAGAAATGCAAGATTCTACATCTGGGAAAGAAAAATGAAAATTGCACCTACAGAAAGAGAGGAATAGAACTAAGCCACAACACATGTGAAAAAAAACTTGGGTATACTAATAGATCACAGAATGCACATGAGTTAACAGTGTGATGCAGCAGCCAAAAAGCAAAGACAGTTCTGAGATGTATTAAGAGAAGCACAGAGTCTAGATCTCGGGAAGTAATTATCCTCCTTGGTCAGACCTCATCTGGAATACTGTGTACTGTACAGTATTGGGCACCACATTTTAAAAAAGACATTGAAAAACTGGAGCAAGTTCAGAGAAGAGCTACCAGGATGGTCAGCGGACTGCAAAGTATGTCCTACAAGGAACGGTTAAAGGATCTGGGAATGTTTAGCTTGCAAAAAAGAAGGCTAAGAGGAGACTTAATAGCTGTCTCTAAATATCTGAGGGGTTGTCGCAATGTAGAGGGATCATCTTTATTCTCATTTGCACATGGAAGCACAAGAAGTAATGGAATGAAACTGAAAGGAAGAAAAAACATATTTGAGTTGAAGAGGCTGCCATGAGAGGTGGTGAGTTCTTCTTCAATGTAAGTCTTCAAATAGAGGCTGGACAGAAATGTGCCTGAGATGAATTAGCGAATCCTGCCCTGCATTGAGCAGGGGGTTGGACACGAAGGCCCCTGAGGTCCATTCCAAATCTAAAATTCTATGATTCTATGATTCTATGATTCTATGATTCTATCAATAGACATTGTACAGACAGAGCCTAGTGTGGGCGTGGGCAGGGTCAGTTTTCTGAGCTTTGCTACCTACTGCATTTAAAAACTCTGATTGCATCACAACTGCTACATCCAGTAAACTAAGTGATACATAGTTGAAATCAGGAACTCTTTCTCTACATTATGCTGCTCTCAGATGAGGTAGCAAAAATCTGTTGAAAAATTCCCTTTAATCAGGTGACTTTGGCATCAGTGAGGGTCTCAGCCGCCTGTATATAGATGCTATATTTTATTTCAGGTAAACCACTTTAAGACTTGTGCAACTTTGCTACTCAGACACTATACATCCAATTATTTTTGCAGTATTTGTTGGCCACTGTATAGTTATCTTAGTTACTAACCTGATTGTTGTTTGGCTGCTATACTGAAAGGAACTTATTAGTCACTTTTTGGCCTTCTTTAACACTGTATGACACTACAACATATGGGGGTGCCAACAGAAGGCATTACATGGGTAATTTTTGTGAATTATATACCGACTGAGTTTTAATCACTGGTTACACGAAGAATTTCCAAGAGAATTTCTTTATAGTTTGGGTATCATAAGTTATTTTTGTTACACATACAACAGGGGCGGATATGCCATTGGTTCAACCTATGCAGCCGTACAGAGGCCTAAGCGGTAAGGGGGCCACTACTACCTCCAAAGCAGGTGGAAAAGTGCATTATGATGATCTATTGGGCTGCAAAAGGCCTATATATTGTTATTACACAGGGGCCTATTCTGTGTGTTTCCGCTCCTGACATACACATTACTGTATAGATAATAGTAATCATTTTTATAGTGTCATCATATTCTGCAGCACTTTAAATTTTAGAGAGGATTTGTACAAGCAATAAATACATTACAGAGTAACATATAACTCACCAGATACCAAAAGGAAGCCTTGCTAGCAAGTTTACAATCTATGAGGAAATAGGGGAGAGACGAAACATAAAAGGTAAAAACATAGTGCTTGTATTGTATGGTCCAGCCATCAATATAACAAATAAAGTATTGACCTAATGCTGCATGAACCAGTAACCAACCAGTATGTGTACGGGCACAGAGGGCTCTTAAATGCATGGAGGGTGTGTGAACAGATGATACGAGGCTCCTGATTTTGAAGAAAATATTGTATGGGGAAAACGTGGATAGTTATGTAAGTGAATTGAGATGATAGGCCAGTCTAAAGAAATGCACTTATAGGTGATGCTTAAAACTGTGTGTATTGGGAACTAATTGAATTGTCCTGAGTAGTACATTCCATAGAATTGACGCAGCACAAGAGAAGTCTTGGAGATGGGAGTGGGAGGCTTGGGTTATTGAGGATGTTAGTCTTAGGTCATTAGCAGAATGGATGGCACGGGGAGAGTGGTAGACCGAGACAAGAAGGAGATGTAGGGTGGTGCTGAGCCATGGATTGCTTTTTGGGTGAGAGTGATAAGTTTATATTGAACTTTGTAGCGGATGGGCAACCAGTGCAATAACTTACACAGGGTAGAGCATCAGTGTAGCGACTGGGGAGGAATATGATCGTGGCTGCTGCATTCAGGATAGATTGGAGTGGGGAGAGTTTAGTTAAAGGGAGACTGATTAGTAGAGAGTTGCAATAGTCCAGAGAAGAATGAATAAGGGCAAGAGTAATGGCTCGCTCACTCTTGCGATGAAATTGGATAAGTGCAATCCGATAAAAAATCGGATTGCACTCAACCCAACATTAAACTAAAAAAAAGATGAAAAAAATGAAGTCATCGATGCAAAACAACAAGTAGCTTATTGCAAGAGTGTTGGGGCCAGTGTGATATCATCAATATTTTCTTTTGTAAATTAATGTTTCTTTTCATAAAAACACCACTAAATAAACATGTATTGTGTTATCTATTGTATGGATCCTTGGAAGTTTTCTTTTCTATATAAAAATGTCCATTTTAAAAGCCAAGCTTGTGAGGTGTTTCATTAATTTTAATAATAGGATCTCTCTGCTTTCGCAAGGATTGAGTCTTCTTTGTGAATATTTTGACAAAAGAAATGATAATACTTTAACTCTTTAAGGATCGGGCACATTTTCATGTTTGTGATTCCAGTTTTCTTTCCCCTTGTTTCAAAATCTTAAAATTTTTATATTTTTTTATTTTTTATGTATTTATTTTTACTTTTTGTTTCATGTTTTAGTTGTTAAAAAAGTCAGAACTTTGTAAAAATAAATATTAGTATGTTTTGACATTTTTTTTACATTTTCTTTGAGGGCTGTGGGAGAGCTCAATTTTTTGCGCAGTAACCTGAAATTTTAATTAACCCCTTTCTGACCTTGGATGGGACAGTGCGTCCGAGGTCAGATCTCCTGCTTTGATGCGGGCTCTGGCGGTGAGCCCGCAATAGCGGCGGGTGGAATCGTGATTCACCCGCCGCTATTAACTAGTTAAATGCCGCTGACAGCGGCAGTTAACTAGCGCTTCTGGCCATCGGGCTGGAAATGAGCTCATCGCTGACCCCTTTCACATGATTGGGGGTCAGCGATGCGTCTGCATAACTACCAGAGATCTCCTTGAGACCTCTATGGTTGTTGATGCCAGATTGCTGTGAACACCACCCTGTGTTAGGCACTCATAGCAATGCGGTAAATCTACTACATAGGAGCGATCTGAGCATCGCTCGTATGTAGCAGAGGCTATCGAGTTGTGCCAGCTTCTAGCCTCCCATGGAGGCTATTGAAGCATGGCAAAAGTTTAAAAAAAAGTTGTAAAAAATCTGAAAAAATGCCTCATTTAAAATAAAACAATAAAAAAATCAAATATACACATATTTGGTTTCGCCGAATTCAGAATCGCCCGATCTATAAATAAAAAAAAGGATTAACCTGATCGCTAAAGGCGTAGCGAGAAAAAAATTCAAAATACCAGAATTACGTTTTTTGGTCGCCACGACATTGCATTAAAATGCAATAACGGGCGGTCAAAGAACATATCTGCACCAAAATGGTATCATTAAAAACATCAGCTCGGCATCACAAAATAAGCCCTTACCTGACCCCAGATCATGAAAAATGGAGACGCTAAGGGTATCGGAAAATGGCGCAATTTTTTTTTTTTTTAGCAAAGTTTGGAATTTTTTTTCACCACTTAGATAAAAAATAACCTAGACATGTTTGGTGTCTATGAACTCATAATGACCTGGAGAATCAAAATTGCAGGTCAGTTTTAGCATTTAGTGAACCTAGCAAAAAAGCCAAACAAAAAACAAATGTGAGATTGCACTTTTTTGCAATTTCACCGCACTTGGAATTTTTTCCCGTTTTCTAATGCATGACATGGTAAAACCAATGATGTCGTTCAAAAGTACAGCTGGTCACGCAAGAAATAAGCCCTCATATGGCCATATTGATGGAAAAATAAAAAAAATTATGGCTCTGAGAAGCAGGGGAGCGAAAAACGAAAAAACGAAAATATCCCGGGTCATAAAGGGGTAAATACCAATTTGGCAATATTGGGTTACATACAGCAGGTGAAATAAGTATTGAATGTATCACCAATTTTCTAAGTAAATATATTTCTAAAGGTGTTATTGACTTGAAATTATCACCAAATGAGAGTAACAACTCATCTATCCCACACAGGCAAAGAAATCAACCCATAGATGTCCATAAATTAAGTTATGTGTAACAATGAGAAAGAAAAAAGGGAGTTTGGTACCGTGTTAGCCAGTTGAAAATAGAATGCTCTCATAGAGAAAAGCAAGATAATCTTGTAGTTATGATACCTTTTAATAGCTAACAAAAATAAAACAAATGATGTTACAAAGCAAGCTTTCGAGACTTCTTAGGTCCCTTCCTCAGGCACGGTGTAACAAAGTTTCTGAAGAAACACAAATATATGCACACAGAAAAAAAAGAAATAAAACAAACAATAACAAAAGAGGAAAAAAACAAACATGGCATAATAAATGGGCATTTAAATAGACAACCAAACTGAGCTAAGAGAATGAATCCTTAATTGGATTAGGTTAGTGATGTGAACGTTTTCTAGTCCCAATATCCAAGTAAAGCTTTAGTCACACTAAACGACTTACCAACAATCACAACCAGCGATGCGACCTGGCCGTGATCATTGGTAAGTCGTTGTGTGGTCGCTGGGGAGCTGTCACACAGACAGCTCTCTCCAGCGACCAACGATCAGGGGAAAGACTTCGGCATCGTTGAAACTGTCTTCAACGATGCCGAAGTCCGTGGGTAACCAGGGTAAATATCGGGTTACTAAGCGCAGGGCCGCGCTTAGTAACCCGATATTTACCCTGGTTACCATTGTAAAAGTAAAAAAAACAAAACACCACATACTCACATTCTGATGTCTGTCACTTCCCCCGCCAGCGTCCACAGGGTTAAAACTGCTTTCAGCAAGAGCGCTGCTAATGCACGCGCTGCTGCCGAGAGCTTCCCTTCACTGACTGTGTCAGCGCCGGCAGTAACAGCGTGTGCTCTGCTTTACAGCCGGCGCTGACACAGTCAGTGAAGGGAAGCTCTCGGCCGGAGCGCGTGCATTAGCAGCGCTGCTGCAGAAAGCAGTTTTAACCCTGTGGACGCCGGGGGACGTCACACACGCCGATCCAGCGATGACAGCGTGTGATCAGCGACCAAAAAATGGTCCTGATCATTCCCCAACGACCAACGATCTCCCAGCAGGGGGCTGATCGTTGGTCGCTGTCACACATAACGAGATCGTTAGCGGGATCGTTGCTACGTCACCAAAAGCGTGACGTTGCAACGATATCGTTAACGATATCGTTATGTGTGACTCCAGCTTTAGATCAGAGGCAGGGTGCCCTCACTGTCTCTGGAGCAGATTCCTCAGATCTATTTTTAAGTCATAAATCCTCCTGAGAGATTTAGTCCTATGTAGAGAGAATCAAAGACTGTAATACGTTTTAATTCTCAAACTCTTTGATGTTTTTGAGATTTAAAATTGCCTTTTAATATGACAACTTTCACATTGTTTATGTTGTGTCCTGGACCACAGAAATGTTTGGCGACCAGTAAATGTTTTTTTTTCTGCAATCGTGTGGCGATGAGATCTCATCATTGCTCCCAGTTTCTGGCCTGTTTCTCCCACAGAGACACCCTATATTACATATACAGAATTAAGTAAACCACATTGGAAGAGGAACATGTAACAAGAATCATATAGTTTTGCTGTGTGTTGGGAATCAGTATCATGTCTTTGGTCTCTACATGAGTGCAGGTTTTGCAGGTGTATCCGAGGGCTTTGAACTTCAGATCATGATAGTTCCTATAAACTTTAGTGTTAAAAGCACCCCCCGTCCCTCACTTTTAAAGATTTTTTACATCCAAGAACTCCATTGTCACCTGGCTGTATTGGCTTGATAACGCAGGTCTGCAAAAAAAATTTTTTTCAAAAGCTGTTTTGGTTATTCCACGTAATCTTTATGTTACTGAATCCGAAAATGACCTCTGTTTTGTCATAGGACATCACGTTTTCTGACAATTTAAGTAACTATGTTAAATAAGACAATACCTCAAAATAAATGAAAATAGACTCATAATCATAAAATTAATTTTTTATTACAAATGTTTCATGAAAATCATTTTTTAACTGCAATGAGCTCACTAACACACACTAAAATCGATTTTTCTTCCCTGTGAGGCTTCTGTTGGTACATTTACGCTTGTGAGTAGCATCTGGAATGTCTCTCTGAAGCGTCCAACATTAGTCTGTCATCATTGTACTGTTCCATCTTCCCTGATATCTTCTTTCCATCTCTTTAATGTCCTGGTGGAATCGTTCACCTTGCTCTTCACTGACAGCTCCCAAATTTTCAGGAAAGTTGTCATGGTGGGAATGGAGGAAATGCACTTTCAAACTCATCAGGCAACCTAAAGCTTGAAATGCTTTCAGCATTCGTCAGACAATTTTTTTGTAGTCAGGGTCTTGTATATCTGCAATGCATTGATTTGAATTAATTAATAGTAATTTTGACTTTCAAAACCCTAAGATAAAAAAATACCAAAAATTGAGAAAAATATACTAAATTTGAAGAGAATTTTGCATTTTGAGTCAAATCCTGACTTCCAGGATTTTTTTCAATATTTTTTTCGTTTTCAGCACACTAAAATACATGGAAATTAGATGAAAAGAATCAAACCGCTTTTTAGTCGCAGACCTGTGTAATTTGATTTTTTTTCTGATTGGAGTTCAAATTCTGTATGAACAGTTTGAGCTCCAGCACAGATGCCTGCCAAAGGAAGAACATGTTTTCTATTAAACAGGTCCATAGCAGGACCTTTTCAATGGATGGCAATGTGCTGGTAAAAAAAAGGTTCCCCTTTCCCAGAGGCCTAGAAATAAATTTGCATATGAGGGCACAAATGCTGCCCCCATCACAGTCTCCTATAATTGTAGGTGAAAATTACTTTTAAAGATGAAGTAGTTGTATCTTAAGGCAGATTCCAACAGGATAAGGAGAAATTAGGCCAAAGGGGAATCTATTTCTGTTATGGATAAAAAGATTCTAACCGCCTCCATACCATCATCATGACGAATAGATGTGTAAAGTGACTCGACATCTAGGGTAACTATTCACATGTCCTTCTTCAAAATAATGTTCTCCACTTTATTGAGGATGTTATTAGTGTCTTTCAAACATGATAGCAAATTTTCAACCATTGGTTTGAGGTATTTACACGTCTCCTCACACAAACTACCATAGCCTGATAAAATTGGACAGCCTGGTGGATTATCAGTGTTTTTGTATACCTTGGGTAATAGATAGAGGCATGCCACTCTCGGAGATGCTGGAAGTAGGCCCTCTTTGGTATCTTTAGATATTACTCCTTTTTGAAATGCTTCACCTACAATCATGCAAAGTTGTCCTTGGAAGGAAGAAATAGGGTTACGGGCGACCTCAATTATCTCAAAGGCTCCTTTGCATAACAGTTGATAGGCCAGATAACAACATTCCCAACCTTGTTGGCGGGTTTGATAATTATCCCTTTTAGATTTTTCAATTCACATAATGCCCGTCTTTGAAATGGTGAAAAGTTGTCATTGTAGATGCTGCTTGGGATTCTCCGAAACTCTTCTGCACCAATTTCCCAAACAATTAATTGTTAGGAAATAAGTTAACAGGTGGAAACTTTTTAACTTTAAGGAAATTGTACTTACCTCTAGCAGGACTGACTTCCTATTCTTGACATAGTTCTAGAATTTGTATCGCTTACAATTCTTGTGATGTCCATATTCCCTCTGTTGTAGGTTTCTCATGTAACTTCTTAAGGACCTGCTTTTGGGTGAACAGGCGTAAATCCTTTATAGCTGTAAAAAGATCAAAGTAATATACAGCTAGGTCCATAAATATTTGGACAGAGACAACATTTTTCTAATTTTGGTTATAGACATTATCACAATGAATTTTAAACAAAACAATTCAGATGCAGTTGAAGTTCAGACATTCAGCTTTCATTTGAGGGTATCCACATTAAAATTGGATGAAGGGTTTAGGAGTTTCAGCTCCTTAACATGTGCCACCCTGTTTTTAAAGGGACCAAAAGTAATTGGACAGATTCAATAATTTTAAATAAAATGTTCAGTTTTAGTACTTGGATGAAAACCCTTTGTTGGCAATGACTACCTGAAGTCTTGAACTCATGGATATCACCAGACGCTATGTTTCCTCCTTTTGATGCTCTGCCAGGCCTTCACTGCGGTGGTTTTCAGTTGCTGTTTATTTGTGGACCTTTCTGTCTGAAGTTTAGTCTTTAACAAGTGAAATGCATGCTCAATTGGGTTGAGATCAGGTGACTGACTTGGCCATTCAAGAATATTCCACTTCTTTGCTTTAATAAACTCCTCGGTTGCTTTGGCTTTATGTTTTGGGTCATTGTCCATCTGTAGTATGAAACGACGACCAATCAGTTTGGCTGCATTTGGCTGGATCTGAGCACACAGTATGTCTCTGAATACCTCAGAATTCATTCGGCTGTTTCTGTCCTGTGTCACATCATCAATAAACACTAGTGACCCAGTGCCACTGGCAGACATGCATGCCCAAGCCATCACACTGCCTCCACCATGTTTTACAGATGATTTGGTATGCTTTGGGTCATGAGCTTTACCACTCCTTCTCCATACTTTTCTCTTTCCATCATTCTGGTAGAGGTCGATCTTGGTTTCATCTGTCCAAAGAATGTTCTCCCAGAACTGTGCTGGCTTTTTTAGATGTTTTTTAGCAAAGTCCAGTCTAGCCTTTTTATTCTTGATGCCTATGAGTGGCTTGCACCGTGCAGTGAACCCTCTGTATTTAATTTCATGCAGTCTTCTCTTTATGGTAGATTTGGATATTGATACGCCTACCTCCTGGAGAGTGTTGTTCACTTGGTTGGCTGTTGTGAAGGGCTTTCTCTTCACCATGGAGATTATTCTGTGATCATCCACCACTGTTGTCTTCCGTGGGTGCCCAGGTCTTTTTGCACTGATGACTTCACCAGTGCTTTCTTTCTTTCTCAGGATGTACCAAGCTGTAGATTTTGCCACTCCTAATATTGTAGCAATTTCTCGGATGGGTTTTTTCCGTTTTTGCAGCTTAAGGATGGCTTGTTTCACCTGCATGGAGAACTCCTTTGACCGCATGTTTATTTCACAGCAAAACCTTCCAAATGCAAGCACCACACCTCAAATCAACTCCAGGTCTTTTATCTGCTTAATCGAGAATGACATAACGAAGGGATTGCCCACACCTGTCCATGAAATAGCCTTGGAGTCAATTGTCCAATTACTTTTGGTCCCTTTAAAAACAGGGTGTCACATGCTAAGGAGCTGAAACTCCTAAACCCTTCATCCAATTTTAATGTGGATTCCTTCAAATGAAAGCTGAATGTCCAAACTTCAACTGCATCTGAATTGTTTTGTTTAAAATTTATTGTGGTAATGTCTATAACCAAAATTAGAAAAATGTTGTCTCTGTCCAAATATATATGGACCTAACTGTATGGAAGAAAAAAAATAGACCAAGACTCAGCACCTCATTTTGTTCCTGAGATATTGGATAAATTAAGAACTTACAATTTTGAAGATTCAGTCACCCTGTTGGTAATGCTTCTCTTCCTGTCATGTCACCTGCAGTAGTTGGTCTTACATTTTCCTTCTCTCTAGGTGTATCTCATCTCACCTTGTTGAGATTTAGTCTCATCATCAGTAGAAGTAATTGAACTTGAGATTGAGTGGTTATCAGAATTTGTCTCCAGTTATTCACAGTATGGGATTGTAGTTCTGTAAATCTTGTTGGAACTTTTTTACTTTGTCATCCTGCAACTCTTTTTCCCATACAAATGAACTGTTTTTCAATATCTACTTTGAACGAGTCAAAGTTCACTGAGGGGAGGGCCTCTTTTAGTTTCACCTGATTCATTACGATCTCAAGTTCTATAGTTTCTAAACTTTTCTTGTTTAAACCAATAAGTAGTTCAATTCAATAAGGCATCAAGAGCACATTTAACAGGCTTCCGCCCATCTGTTTCGGAATACAGTGTCCTCAACAGGGAAAGATGGCATTTTTTTTACGTTGGCCTCCGGAAATGAGGCTCTACACTAAGTCATTTTCGAAAGATGCCTTGTTCCACCATATTTTCATCCGCTATTTTAGAAGATGTTTAATGGTATTTTGAATTTCTAACGTAGGTCTACTTCCTGTGGAATTATTCAGACTGACCTCTCCATTAAAAGTTGTATTAATTCGGGACAGCCAGGACGGATCCCTGGACTTAATGACCATGATGGCCACAAGCCACTCTGTAAAAAATATAGGAACAATATAGTTATCCAGTGGGCCAAAACTAATAAGAGTTCTCCCACATAATTAACCACAAAATCCTACATACACAAGGAAGTACAAGTCATGTATAAAAATACCAATCTTCATTAAGTAATCATAACACATATAAAAACATTAAAAAGAAGAGTATCAGACATAGGCAAATCAAACACAGATCCTGTAAACACAAATATCAATAGTCACTTGAGCAATAATAGCAATCTTTACATTCATATGCAGAAATGAATTACATATATACCTCAAAAGTGCAGGGTGGAACAAAAGCAGTCTCGCCAAGCAAAGATGCCTAAATGCACCAAATTATATACTACAATGAGGCAAAGAGGATCCAAACTTGTAAGGATAAATATCCCATAAAAAGATATCTGCTAAAATTAGATGACATGTAGGCTATAAAGTAGCATAATAGAGAAAAATGGCAGGCAAATCACATAGAACGCTCCATAAGGATAAGATCCCAAAATGGAAATAGGGAGCATTCCTAGACTGAACTACATGTGAACTGAGAAGACCATGATTAAATTCCCATTTTAGGCAATATGTGAAGATAAGCATAAACCTGTGTGGCAGCCCCCATAGTCAGACCCTGTAATAAGGCAGCACCCCCATAGTCAGACCCTGTAATACGGCAGCACCCCCATAGGCAGACCCTGTAATAAGGCAGCCCCCATAGGCAGACCCTGTAATAAGGCAGCAGAACCCATTAAAAAATAAATAAATAAATACTCACTTCTCTTCTTCCTGGTTCCTGCGCTGCTCCCGCTGATCTCCTAACAGCGGGCACCGGCCAGTGACGTCATCGCACCTGCTGTCAGTGTCGGCGACGTCAGACGCCGACACTGACAGGGGGATGATGGGAGAAGGAGCGCAGCGCTCCTTCTGCCATCATTGCGATCAGCTGTATCATCTAAATGCTGATACAGCTGATCTTCTGATGATGGCGAGGGGCCCACTGCTGGCACCGGGCCCCCCGCCAGCTAAATGCTGATACAGCTGATCTTCTGATGATGGCGGGGGGCCCACTGCTGGCACCCGCCTGCTCAGGGGCCTCATAGCGGCAGAGCAGGGAGATCGATTCTACTGATGTCAATCATTTTACACGCTTACTTACTGTTAAGAGACATTTTTTTGATGAACAACATTATTTTTCACCTTCTAGTGAGACTGATACTGTTCATGAACAAACTCATGATGCATCTTTAGCAGTTGCTGAACAAGTTGCTTTATCAACCTTGTCTTCATTACAGGACATTGAGCAATCATCTGATAAACCAGCAGATGAAGATATTCGTGTTACTTCTTGTAATCCATCATATTATCCTGTACAATCAAGGGTTCCCTCCTTGGATCTTTTTCAATCTTTGGTTGAGAGAGATCTTAGGAGGTTACATGCTGATACACGTGATAGCCCCATTTATAGCAATTTTTATAAATCTCAGTCTGATTCTGTCAAAGACCTACAACACAATCCACACTTGACTATACGTCAATCTGACAAAGGAGGATATTTTGTTGTGCTTGACACGGATTTGTATTGCACAATGGTTTTTTCTATTCTGAATTATACCAATACTTACTTGAGGTTGAGGTCTGATCCTACGATTGCATTTAAATCTGCATTGTCTGAGTGTTTAAACGAGGGCACCAGGCTTGGTGTTCTCGATTCTAAGCTATATAAGTGGTTGTATCCTGAATTTCCTATTATTCCAATTTTTCATGGTTTGCCCAAGATTCATAAAGAAGTTTTTCCACCTCCCTTGAGACCCATAATAGCGGGCATAGGTTTATTGAATGAGAATCTCAGTGAATGGATTGATGGTTACCTTCAGCCCCTTATAGATAGAACCCCAGGTTATTTGAAGGACACCTCCACGGTTTTGAAGGTTTTTGATACTTTTACTTGGCATTTAGATTATTTTTTTGCAACATGTGATGTAATTAATTTGTACTCTTCTATTCCTCACACTACAGCCATGGTAGCTGTGAAATATCATTTGGATCAGTACAGTGTTATTCATCATCTCTTAAGCAATTTATTTTACTGTCATTGGATTATTTACTTCGACATAATTTTTTTATGTTTCAGTCCAAATTTTTCCTTCAGAAGTTGGGAGCCCCAATGGGTTCGAAATTCTCACCTTCACATGCTATCCTTTTTCTGGCTTGGTGGGAGGAACTTTATATTTTCTCTACTGATAATAATCCGTTTATTTCATCTTTAGTATGGTTTGGTAGATATGTGGATGATGTACTCCTAGTTTGGAAAGGGAGTGCATCCACATATTCGGATTTAGTTTTGTATTTGAATACCAACAATTGCAATGCTCGTTTCACATGCAGCAATTTAACTATTGATATTCCTTTTTTGGATATTGTGTTACATAGTAACTCTATTACTAATAGGGTGGAGTCGTCCCTATATAGGAAAGATACTACTGATAATACTATCCTTCTAGCCTCTAGTTCACACCCGTGATGCATGCTATCCTCAAAGGGGAATTTATCAGAGCCAGAAGGAGTTGTTTTAATGAGGATTTTTTTGTCAGGGAAAGTATTGTTATCAAAAATAGATTGCAAGACAGAGGATATACTAGATCCAGGGTCAACCAAGCATTTGAGAAAGTGCACAATACTCCACGTGATAATTTTTGGTATGGCATAGGGAAAACACCAAGGTCAGTTTGTTCCTCTAATATTATTTTTTCCACTGCCTTTAGCAATCAGTTTCATATCATCAAGGGCATTATTCAGAAATATCTACCAGTGGTAAATCAAGATGATCGCCTTCGTACGTTTTAGATGGTGGTTGTCAGGTGGTAGCTAAAAGAGGTAGATCACTTGGCGATACGTAACACGGAATCTCCTTCATCTTGGCTTTCAGTCACGGGCTTTTATACATGTGCTTTAAGCAGATGCAATGTATGCCAGTATGCGGATAATAAGAAACGCACTCATTAAAACATTTATAAATTGTGAGACCAGTCACGTGATTTACTCTATATATTGCAAAACCTGCAATCTACAATATGTAGGTTATACTACACGTAAACTCAAAAAAAGAATAGCTGAACTTATTGGTAATATTAGCAGTGTCAATTCTGGTTACTCTGGGGCAGCCAAACATTTCAGAAAATTGCATAGAGGGGATTGTCTTGTTTGTCTTTTTTTGGGATTGAAAAAGTTGATCATTCCATCGGGGGGGGCGGGGGAGGGGGGGTAATTGGCAGAAACAATTAGCTATAAGGGAAGCTCACTGGATATTGACCTTGGATGCCAAATATCCCCGAGGTATGAATTTCAAAAATGATTTATTTTTCATCTGTTAGTAATTATGTTTCTAAAAGAATATTCTGATATGTGCAGGGGTTGGTATTTTGTGAAGTATTATTGTAATTTCATTTGTTTCAAGAATTATGTGGTTGCAGTCATATGGTGGTATTATTTGTATTGTTTTTGAAAAAATTTGGAAAAAAATGTAAAAAAATATTTTTGGGGGTATGTTTATGGGTTAACTATTGCACCACATTCATTGTCTTATGGTTGACACCTGTATTGTTTGTAACATCATCTGCAGCATTGATTTGCGCTCCACCTATTGTTTTTGCTCATTCACTGCAAGCTGAGTATAAAATTTGTTTTGTTACATGTTATCTCAGTTATCCTATGAAACCAGAAACGCGTCAGGTTTCATTTTTTATCATGTTTTAAAGTTTCTTCTAATAAATAGTACATTTTATTCTCCTGTTGGACGTGCCGGTGGATTTCCCTTTTCTTTTTTCCTCATAAAGTACTGTGCACAGTCTAAATCTAAGCTATAAAGTGATTTTAGAAAAAGAGCCGTGTTATGGGTAAATTTAAATACCGGTTGAATACCAATGGGTATAGATAAGGTGATGCCAGTTCTATAAAAAAATGTGATAATGGTCATGAAATCAGCTTTATGTGTTTGAGTTGCCATTAGTAATATTCATTACAAGACGGGAGGTTTTGCATTTGACTATTATTTCACACTAACTGCATTTTCCTGTTTTACTTCTTAGCAGAGAGGAGGATGGAGGCCCGTGCTTTATACGAGTTCAATGCATCCGGGGAGGATGAGCTAAGTTTTAAAAAAGGAGATATACTGAAGGTATGTGAATGATGTTTTGCATTGATTACTTGGTTATCATAAGATTCCCTGAATATTTTGACAACATATAAAAACACAATATCAATGGACAAGTCATAAACCACTAAGAATAATGATCCTAACACGTGTCTTGGTCATTTGAAGAAGGGGTACACACACCATAAGCAGATGTTTTCAACAATAAATATGGCCTTTTGGTCAAGAAGTGATGGATCCAGAAGTCTTCTGGTAATAGTAGTTTCACAAAATTCTGCTATTTTTCATACGCGACCATACCCTCGGAAATGCATTTGAACACCAAGGCAGCAAATTCTGGAGGCACTAGCTGTTATAACTCGCTTTCAATCAGACATTATTACAGCTGTTGTGACTGGGACAACAGAGGAAGGGGAGAACCTCAACTTTTCAGCACCTGATTTTACTGTCTACAGGACAATGCCCTATGTGATGATCGGCTTTTTTCCGTTAGTTTCCATATTTCTTTATACACTTTAGAAAAAGTAAAACAATGCCCATGGTGAAGGCATCTGCCATAACTCCAAAGTTTTACTTTGTTTTAGTTTTCCAGAGATTGATGAGGTCTTGCAAGTAAATTAAAGGTCCTGACAGAGAATGTCATAAGATGTCACTGATAGAGTCAACATGACAAGTATCGTTAAGGTAATAAAGCTGCAACGATTCAATGGGCACTGTGTAAGGTATTATTATAAGGGCAATACAGCAGGTATTTCATATCTCCTCTTCTGCAGAGTAATTTTCTGTAGTTATCATTATTCAAATTGAAAAGAAAGGGAACCCCAATCTAGATAACATAGGAGTACGCAACTTATAAAAGGTGATGGTGAACACAGCTCACTTCTCCAGCCTCTCTGCATAATGACCTCTGCACAGATCACAGAGCACGCCATCAACATTCTCAAACCAAAGTTAATGAATATCTTCAGACTATAGTTGAGCATGATCCATGTGGCAGCGTAAAGTACTGTATATCTCTAAACGCTATTAGTAGCTCAGGCAAGATAGCAGCCCCCATAATGAAAAAAAAAATAATGAAAAAAATAATGAATAAATTAAACAAAAATCTTCATTTTCATAGTTTTTTTCTGCTGTGAAGAATGAGATTAGTATTCAGTAAAAAAAAAACTTCTGGCATCTTCAGAATCCTGGACTGGCCACCTCCGAGCATGGACTTCATCATTGTATACATTTAGTATTATATATATCAATAGAAATGGAACCCGCACCCAACTGTGTAGGTGTGTACAAAAAGCAAGGACTCCGATTTCTATGAAAAATTCTCTGGCAACATTCAATTAGTGTTGTACCAGACTATAATGTCCAGCTTTCAACTGATTTATACACTTTCAAGAGGAATAACAGAGGAACTGCAGAGTTTGCAGAAAAGATGTTCCAGAATTATTTTACCGGGAATGCAAGTGTTTACTAAACCAGAAATGACGTTAAGCTACTAGAATGCAAAATGAAAAGCGGCAAACACATTTTTATTACTGTGTCTGTCCACATCCAGTCTTCATTGTAAGTGAGTGAGTAGAAGGTTTTTGCACAAGTGAAACATGCAGTGCAGGGTCTGTCATGCTGTCAGCAAAGCTGGAGTCTGGAGAGGCTGTGGTCTACAGACAAAAGTGTGGCTTCCGTTTGGTCTATGAGCAACACAGCAGCTGTAAGATGACTAAGCCTGGGCCACTCATGGCGGAGACACCCTGCATAGTGCTCAGGATGTTAGAGACAGATTGTCTTGTAACCACTGCAGATGTACTAGGGTTTTCTGAGAACTCATTCACTGTGCAAACTTACTAATCATCATATTATTATGTTTACCCAACAACCATTATATATATATACATACTGAAGCTCTTCCACAAAATGATCGTGGCGCTCTCTAAAAGCAGAAACATTCCACCTTAGGCCTCAGTCAGAGGCCACTCACCTACAAATCAGATTGTCACAATTCTGCCGATTACTGTGTCCTAGGGACGCAGTGGGTGACAGCTCAGCTATCCTATAGACTGCAGGGGCGTGCTGCGCTGTCTGCATTGTGAGTGACAACTCGGCCATCCTAAAGTATGCAGAGGCATGCTGGGCTGTCAGTTTTGTGCATGGGATTTTTCTGAAGCCCAATTAGGATAGGCCTGCTGAAAGTTCTCCATGTGTCTCCCTCTCAGGGTGATGGCCTAGCTATTTAGCTGGCTGGCTATGCTTGGACTGTTGCCAGTTGTAGTTCTTGCACGGTGGTATGTGTGCTTTGTGTGCAGTATTCTCCGACTCTGATATTTGTTGCCAGACTTCGGATACGGCTTCTTTAACCATTCACCTGGATTGCCACTTCACCTTGATGTTCTCTGACTCTCGGTGCCAGACCTCATACTTCCTCTTGACTATTCTTTTGTTTTATCTTTTTGTCTCTGACACACTCTCTTGGTTTTGTCCTCAGATTCCTTGACCTCCCTGCTTCATGGCTTGTCAATATGAAGTGACTTGGAGTCACATAGACCTCCTGCTTTGCATTGAGGAGGGGCAAACACACCTAAACACATGTGTTTGGTTTTGGCTTCTTATCCTAATTCATGTGGCAAAGCTTGTTAAATGGTCGATATTGACTTTTTATGATTGCTATATCCAATAAGTGGCACTAGAGTTCAAGTTTTCACCCTTTCTGAAGAGGCTATTTGCATATTTGCATATTTAAAATTCCCAGAGGAGCATTGCATGGCCTATAAGTCACCTAGAAGAAATACTCCCCCTTAGACCCTCAAACTATAATAAAGATTTTTTTAAAAACATGTAGCCTTTTTAATATATAGGTACAGACAGAGCTGTTCTAAAATGATAAAAGTCCTGGAGCAGGAAAGTGTAATTCAACCTCCAACTATACAAATTCAAAGGCTTTTGTTATGCTAAAAGTGAACTTTCTGCATCTTGATATCTTTCTTCTGTGTTAGTCTAATCCCTTGCCAAAAACTGCCATACATGTAGAGCGCATCTCAGACACGGGACAATAAAGCGGGCTTAGGAGTTGAGCCCACACTACGCCCAGTGGATGCTGGCTGTGTCAAACAACTATCATCTGTCTCTAGTAGCCACAGTCAGAGCTCAGCTGCAATCACTATGGCTATTCCTTTAAATGCTGCTGTCAATCCCTGACAAACTGAACATGAAGAGGAAGTCTGGGATGAGCTGCAGCCCTGGCTTCCTCTCCATGTTCTGTTTGTCAAAAGGTGGAAACAGTGGCACCATCGCTGATTTGGCACCAGCGTCATGTGTCACAGCACCGCATCACAACCCCGGGGAGATCGAGTGCCAACACTGTGGGAACGGCCAGCATGGGAAGTGAGTATAGGCTTTATTATTTTATCAGGGCTGGACATTTAGCAGTAGACAACCCCTTTAGTTAGCATGTTAGGGTTATGGCTTGTTCACCATCATCATTAGGAAAGTCCAAATGCAAATTTCCCAGCTTTTTAAAAACCTATCCTCCTCTAACCTTATACCAAAAAGCAGCAGCTATTGGTTCTTCTAAGCAGCAGCCTTGCACTCTAAAAATGAAAATATTGGTGGCTCACAAAGCAGAAGGTTATAAGATAGCAAAGCCCTTTCCTCAGTTTGAAATATAATTAAGAGATGGCAGTTAAAAGGAACAGTGGAAGTCAATATAAGGTCTGGAAGACCAAGCAAAATTTCAGTGAGGATTGCTCATAGAATTGCTAGAGAGGCAGATCAGAACCCCTGCTTGACTCAAAAAGACCTTCAGGAAGATTTAGCAAACTCTGGAATGATTGTACATTGTTCTACTGTTCAATGGCACCTGCACAAATATAGCCTTCATGCAAGAGTCATCAGAAGAAAACCTCTTTTTCATCCTCACCATAAAATTCAGCATCAGAAATATGCAATAGAACGTCTAAACAAGCCTGATGCATTTAGAAAATAATTTCTATGGACCAATGAGGTTAAAATGGAACTCTTTGGCCACATTTATCAAAGGCATGTGTGGAAAAAAAAGAGCACAGAATTTCAGGAAAAGAATATATCATCAACCATTAAGCATGGGGGTGTCAATCATGCATTGGGGTTGTATTGTAGCCAATGGCACAGGGAACATTTCACGGGTAGAGAGAATAAATTCAATGAGATTTCAACAAATTCTTAATGCAAACATAACACCATTTGTAAAACAAAACTGAAGTTGAAAAGAGGATGACTTCTACAAATGGATAATGATCTTAAACACACTTCAAAATCACAATAGACGGCCTCAAATGCTGCAAGCTGAAGGTTTTACAATGGCCCTCAGAGTCCCATGATCTGAACATCATTGAAAATCTGTGGCTACATCTCAAAATAGCAGTGAAAGCAAGACGACCCAGGAATCTCACAGAACTGGAAGAATTTTCCAAGGAAGAATGGATGAAAATCCCTCTAACAAGAATTGAAGGTCTCTGTCTCTACATCGTGCTGCTCACATATTAGGTGGTAAAAACCTGGTGAGAGATTCCCTTTAAACGTCTACGTTTGCAATGTGTCTGTCAGACTGCTCATGACAATCACTACAGTCTTGGACCTAATAGAATCGTCCAAGGTTGTCTGGTTTTCAAGCCTTTTTATGCATTCTGGTATAATACAAAAAAATCCAGCAATTCTACATTACATACTGTATGTAAAGCCAAAATATTTACAAAAACTTCAAGATCAACAAATCGTCAGTTATTCCCTTAGTCCCCAAAAAAGTTATGGCTGATGGAATTCAGGGAAGCAAAAATGTAAACTTTCCCTCAATCTTCAAAATTGACTCAGTCCTTAAAATAAGGTTTAAATAACTTGATAGGGAAAATAAAAGAAAAATTACTTGTAAATTAACTCTACCAAAAATACAAAAATCTATGAACAGCGTAAAAGAAAATAAAATTCCTTGTTAAGATATTCTACTTTCACGTTTAGTAATAAGATTATGAAAGTCTTCCATTGTAATTGCATATCTGCTCAGTCATCTATTCCTGGACTTGCTATGAATTCTACATTATCAGCTTTTACAAAAAAAAAATCACAAGTCAAATTGTCAGAATCACCAGACTTCCAGGCAGTAAAATGAAGAAATTTTGTAACTAATATTAACTTTCCACTTTTACTGTTATTTCCTCTTATTATTTTGAAAAAAACACAAAAATTGAGCTTAACTTGAGTTGGTACACATGCAGAGGTTAAACGCATGTTCACATTGGACACAAAACATAAAAACCTACCAGAGAAAAAAGTAAGCAAAAAACCCTGATGTAACTAAGTAAAAAAGCAAAAGTGCATTTAAATATCACAGAGTTTTTAGTAATACTGTTTTTTGATCAAAAAATAGCACAAAGCCATCCCACCGCGTCCAGGTAACTCTGATAGGGACAGTCCTACACTGTCTAATATTAAAACCTTACCATGTGTCAATGTTGACTTCAGTGTGAATAAGGGCAAACAAAAGGACTGGGCCCAACCAGTGAAACACCAGACTGGGGAGGCCTTATATATAGTCCCTAGCTCAGAAACAGGGAGGCCACACCTTGGCTTGCACAGAATGCAACAATACACAGAAAAAAAACACAAAAATTTAGCTTAACTTGAGTTGGTACACATGCAGAGGTTAAATGCATGTTCACATTGGCCACAAAACATAAAAACCTACAAGAGAAAAAAGTTAGCAAAAACCCTGATGTAACTAAGTAAAAAAAGCAAAAGTGCATTTAAATATCACAGAGTTTTTAGTAATACTGTTTTTTGATCAAAAAATAGCACAAAGCCATCCCACCGCGTCAAAGGTGAACATGTGTTTAACCTCTGCCTGTGTACCAACTCTAGTTAAGCTCAATTTTTGTGTTTTTTTGCCTCTTATTATTTTGGCAAAAGACAAAATCGGCATTTTTATTGGAAATGTAATATATTTCTGTATAGTGTTTATTGTGTTTTTATAACAGAACTTGGAAATGTTTCTGAAATCCATATCTTTTATAACTGACTGAATTCGCTATTCCCATTGTGAGATTTTACAGCTATACACACGGCCATGGCAGCATGTTTTGGATAGAGCTACCAGCTATAATGTTGTGTTATACACTGAAAATCGTGTCCTCACAGGAACAGTTATAGAACAAGACAAAAAAAGAACATTTGCTCTGGGTCCTTAACTTCCCAGTTACTCCCTGGATCCAGTTTTATTATGATTTTGATCAGAGAATTTTAGAAATATCGAAATACTAACATGGGTAACATGGGGATGACACTGCTTGTCTGCTACCAGGAAATGCATCCTCTTCTCTTAGTACAGAGCAAATACAGTTTTTACCTACACAGTTGAGGCAATGGATACAACTTCGCAGCATGCCTTTTTTTACCACTTTTATTTAACTTTTGCAAAAAGACATCTAGGTGTAGAGTTTATTAGGTTCCAGGAAAACAATATCTTGAGATAGTCTTCTGATATTTGAATAATTTCTAGAAATGGACGGATCTTTCGAAGTTCGAATTCCCACGGTTCAGCAAATTTTTCCCCAAAAATTTGTATAGCGGTGAATTTTTTTTTACAAATGTTAACGCAGGAAAAGGAGAGAGAGATGAACATTGTGGGTGAAGAAAACGAATCACTGCACACGTCAGAACAAGTCAATTTGGTTGAAGTGGAAGTTTTTTATTCAAGGTGCAAAAAAAATTCGAGGACGTAACAAGGCAACAGTGTAGACTCTAACGTTTCGGCCACAACCGTGGCCTTGGTCACAGAGTGGTGCTGAAAAAACGGAAAAAAAACGTATAAACAGACAATATATACAATGATAGACAAAATATATACAAAATATATACAAAATAATGGTTGCTCAGTGTGGAATAACAAACCACATCTTGAGCCATAGGGGAACTGGAACTCATGTCAATAGAACTACTAGAATGAGCAGAAAAAGGTTGTAACCAACTTGTCATAAGTGTACGTATAAGGCCAAAAAGACAAAGCAAAGGGTCCTACAGGAGTTAGTACAGATATAAATCAAAAAAAGAGAGATATGGATCGAGTCTAACAGCAGGAGGACAGGATGAAAACACATACCCTCGGTGGTAGTCCAAATCGTATCGTATGGTCAATACAGTATTCAGAAAAGGGGGTACGGCCCCGTGATACCCTATTGAGGCAATAAGAAAGCAAAACAAATCACATACAGGTGTATGAACTGGCTTGTAAAAATTGCAAGCTGGAATGGTATATGTGATCAGACCCTCAGGTGAAATCTACGAGGATAGATACAAAAGTAAAAGGTATTTACCCAGATGGATGTCACCGGTACTTAACGGTAAAACTATGCGCAGTAGAGGTACACTAGTCCAATGTGGGCTTCAGCTAAAACAGAGAATATGTACATGTGTCCATATACATAATGCTCAACAAACTGCAATGGGTGATATAGAGGCAGCAAAATAATGATATGTACTCTAGGGGAAAAAAACTACCAAAGGTCCTGATGTTAACAGAATTCCAATTGTTCTATACGGAAGGATAGTGGAAGACAGAAGCAAACGGCATCCATGTACCCGTATGGGAACCCGTCCAGTTCTGTGGAGAGATGCACAAGATAGAGTGTATGGTGGAAACCCACATGGTGGGTTAAATAAACATCCGTGGTCTAACCGCAATAGTACTAGTGAATCTAGACACCATCGCCTACCTCAGGTCCTTTACACAGCAAGGGTTGTAAGGCAAGAACAGGAGAAGTTGTGTCCAAACATAAGCCCTAAAGTTGAATTTTAGTGTGGCGTGGGTTCACCTACATCGCATCTAGAAAAAGATGCATATTAATTAAAAACCGGTATAACCGCAAGAAGGGCACTTATCTGGGGTCCGAGTCTCACATCCATTGGTGGTGCAGGGGTCACATCGTCCGCATAAGATGTCCTGGGAGAAGCGCCGACACACCACAGTGTCCTGGCGGAGGAGGCGGATGTGACATGCAGCCGGCAGTAGCTGTTATAAAGGGATCTGGCCGGAAGTGCGGGGAGTAACCTGCGCCTGCGCAGAGCGATCAAAGTGCATGGGCGCAGGAGCAGCCAGAAGAGGCTCGCACCTGCGCAGTACCTCTAGTATGCTGATGGGCGGCTGGGAGGAACGGTGCGCGCGTCGCAGTCCTACAGAGGAGTGGGCGGGAGCGACTAGCTAGTCTGAGCTTGCGCACTAACACCAAGAGGTACTGGCGTAAGGCGCAAGTGCAGAAGGAAAACCGGAATGGATAAAAAAAAGAAAGTGTGTAATGTGATGATGTTAACAGTGGGGTAGAAATGTAAGGCTGGCATGAATAAAAGGATAAAGGGACAGCTGTAGAACCCCGGTGGTGTACTGACAAAAGTAATTAACCATATATGTGCAAGGCAACGAAAACATATATATATACATCTACATATATATAAAGGAATACAGGCCCAAATTAATGTTTATGCACGATGTCAGTACATGTTACATCACAAAAAAATGTAAACATAGGTCGCAGATATATAGTAGGAGTCCAACAACATCCTGATTATTCCCAGGAAGAGCCTTGAGTTGAGAGGGTCAAATGAGGAAAGGTAATGGTATAAAAAAATAAGGTTTGAAAAAAAATAAAATACAAGAGATACTACCCTTCCAAAAAAATTGGAAAAATAATTGAAAATAATGAAAGGAAACTTTTTATAAAGAAAGGAAACTTTTCCAAACCAAACTCCTAAAGGGTATGCGCCTTACCATCCTGCTGAAGTATAGTACGAGTTCTACAGGTGCAGTGGGTTAGTTTGCCTAAGGAAAAATAGAAACCCGGTTAAGAAAGCCATTCAATTTCCCTATTTAGACCCCTAGGGTGAAGGGTGTCTAGCGTGTAGATCCAGTACGACTCCCGCTGTTTAAGCAGTTGGATGTGGTTCCCACGTCGCCTAGGGCGCGGGACTTTCTCAATAATTTGGAATCGCAGTTGGGCAACCGTGTGTTGGGCTTCTTTAAAGTGTAGCGGTAGTGGCAGCCAGGTTTTACCACATCTAATAGTGGATTTATGGCTAGAGATCCTATTCCTGATGGCTTGGGTGGTTTCACCCACATATAGTAGTCCACACGGACATTTGATGACATAGACTACAAAGTTCGAATCGCATGTGTAATAGTCCCTAATTGGGAAAGCCTTCCCAGTGTGCGGATGTAGGACTTCATTACCCTTAATGATATTCGAGCAACACATGCAGTTCAGACAGGGAAATGTGCCCGTTCTTTTCTGACCTGTCAGTGTCCTATGTGGACGTGATTTAGATGAGCCTAAGTCAGCCCGTACCACTTTGTCTTTTACATTGCTAGGACGCCTCATGCTCATTAGAGGGGGGTCTCTGAAAATTGGGATCTGTGGATAGGCTTTGTTCAATAGGGGCCAATGTCCCCGAATGATGTTGTGAATTTTGTGCATGGTCGGGTGGTGATTATGAACGAAGGGGAGTCTGGGGTTTTTTTGTGTGGTATTAACGGTATTGATGGTACTGTCAAGAGCTTTAGCAGATTCGAGTTCAAGAAGTTTTGTTGGATAGTTGCGTGCCCTAAACTTATCAGCCATTTCGTTTATTCTGGTGTTTCTCGTAGCTGGGTTAGAGACAATCCTCGCCACCCTCTTGAACTGTGATCTAGGGAGACTGTCCCGGGTAGGCCTAGGGTGACAACTATTATACAGTAGTAAACTGTTACAATCCGTTGGTTTAACATATAAGTCAGTGCTTAAAAGTCCAGTGGGATCCTTAAGAATCTTTGTGTCCAGAAACGCAATCTCCTTGTCATGTTGTGCCAGTGTAAATGATAGTTCTGGTCTAGCCCCATTGATGGTGTTAAAAAATTCCTGTAGACTTGTCTGATCACCTTTCCATATACAGAAAATATCGTCTATGTATCTGTACCATGTGAGGGCATTCTGTTGGAAGATCGGGTTGGAATACACATGTGTAAGTTCAAAATGGTTCATGTATATATTGGCATATGCCGGGGCCACATTGGACCCCATGGCGGTACCGCAGGTCTGTAGAAAGAAATCATCCTCAAACATGAAGAAATTTTCCCTTAGGACCAAATTAAGCAAATCGATACATAGATACTGTAAGTTGGTATCAATACCGGCCTCACGAAGGGTTAGTGCTACAGCTTCAATACCCCTGTCGTGTTTAATGGAGGTGTAAAGACTGTTTACATCCAGAGTACATAGGGTACTATCTGGTGGAACGTTTTTGAGGGTATGGATTTTATTTAGGAAATCGCTGGTGTCAAGGATATAGGACCTGGTCGAACGGGCATATGGAGTAAGAATTTTTTCGAGGAAGACGGACAATGGATTTAATATGGAATTAGTGGATGCCACTATCGGACGCCCAGGAGGATTATGGAGATCTTTGTGTATTTTGGGCAAAATATAAAGTACTGGAGTCACTGGGTGGTGATTAGTAAGATATGTTCTCGTTTTAGAGTCAATAGTCTTGAGTTGAACATACTTGTCAAGTACTGTGTTAATTTTCCGACGTATGTTGTGGGTGGGGTCAGTCTGTAGTTTTTTATATGTAGTAGAATCAGAAAGTTGTCGTCTAATTTCAGTGACATATTGGCTTCTGTTCATAACAACCGTGGCTCCCCCTTTATCGGCCGGCTTTATGATGATGTTTTTGTTATCCCTCAAGGCCTCAAGGGCCTGTTTCTCCGAGGTACTGAGATTATGTTGTACGGGGAAGAGGCCTAAACGTTGGTCCCGAATAGTGTTAATTACTCAGTAATTAACATATCTGATTATTCTTTGTCTCCCCTTGAGTTGAAGGTACTTAATATGGGTCTATCTTTTTGTCCCACTCCAAGGTGGGATGCCTTCCAACTAGAGAATGATCTACAACGCTTCTACAGGAGTATCAGATTGAAGGTCCATTTTGACACAAACATGATTGACAGGGGTAACACTCTTGATGTAACACCTGATCGGGATACACCTAAAATCACCATTGATTCCTTAGGTCTCAGGAACCTGAGCACATTCATGCCACCTAAATCATATCACGCAGTGGAAACATTTATTAGTCTACTCGACAGGGACATCAAAAATACTATTCGGGACCAACGTTTAGGCCTCTTCCCCGTACAACATAATCTCAGTACCTCGGAGAAACAGGCCCTTGAGGCCTTGAGGGATAACAAAAACATCATCATAAAGCCGGCCGATAAAGGGGGAGCCACGGTTGTTATGAACAGAAGCCAATATGTCACTGAAATTAGACGACAACTTTCTGATTCTACTACATATAAAAAACTACAGACTGACCCCACCCACAACATACGTCGGAAAATTAACACAGTACTTGACAAGTATGTTCAACTCAAGACTATTGACTCTAAAACGAGAACATATCTTACTAATCACCACCCAGTGACTCCAGTACTTTATATTTTGCCCAAAATACACAAAGATCTCCATAATCCTCCTGGGCGTCCGATAGTGGCATCCACTAATTCCATATTAAATCCATTGTCCGTCTTCCTCGAAAAAATTCTTACTCCATATGCCCGTTCGACCAGGTCCTATATCCTTGACACCAGCGATTTCCTAAATAAAATCCATACCCTCAAAAACGTTCCACCAGATAGTACCCTATGTACTCTGGATGTAAACAGTCTTTACACCTCCATTAAACACGACAGGGGTATTGAAGCTGTAGCACTAACCCTTCGTGAGGCCGGTATTGATACCAACTTACAGTATCTATGTATCGATTTGCTTAATTTGGTCCTAAGGGAAAATTTCTTCATGTTTGAGGATGATTTCTTTCTACAGACCTGCGGTACCGCCATGGGGTCCAATGTGGCCCCGGCATATGCCAATATATACATGAACCATTTTGAACTTACACATGTGTATTCCAACCCGATCTTCCAACAGAATGCCCTCACATGGTACAGATACATAGACGATATTTTCTGTATATGGAAAGGTGATCAGACAAGTCTACAGGAATTTTTTAACACCATCAATGGGGCTAGACCAGAACTATCATTTACACTGGCACAACATGACAAGGAGATTGCGTTTCTGGACACAAAGATTCTTAAGGATCCCACTGGACTTTTAAGCACTGACTTATATGTTAAACCAACGGATTGTAACAGTTTACTACTGTATAATAGTTGTCACCCTAGGCCTACCCGGGACAGTCTCCCTAGATCACAGTTCAAGAGGGTGGCGAGGATTGTCTCTAACCCAGCTACGAGAAACACCAGAATAAACGAAATGGCTGATAAGTTTAGGGCACGCAACTATCCAACAAAACTTCTTGAACTCGAATCTGCTAAAGCTCTTGACAGTACCATCAATACCGTTAATACCACACAAAAAAACCCCAGACTCCCCTTCGTTCATAATCACCACCCGACCATGCACAAAATTCACAACATCATTCGGGGACATTGGCCCCTATTGAACAAAGCCTATCCACAGATCCCAATTTTCAGAGACCCCCCTCTAATGAGCATGAGGCGTCCTAGCAATGTAAAAGACAAAGTGGTACGGGCTGACTTAGGCTCATCTAAATCACGTCCACATAGGACACTGACAGGTCAGAAAAGAACGGGCACATTTCCCTGTCTGAACTGCATGTGTTGCTCGAATATCATTAAGGGTAATGAAGTCCTACATCCGCACACTGGGAAGGCTTTCCCAATTAGGGACTATTACACATGCGATTCGAACTTTGTAGTCTATGTCATCAAATGTCCGTGTGGACTACTATATGTGGGTGAAACCACCCAAGCCATCAGGAATAGGATCTCTAGCCATAAATCCACTATTAGATGTGGTAAACCTGGCTGCCACTACCGCTACACTTTAAAGAAGCCCAACACACGGTTGCCCAACTGCGATTCCAAATTATTGAGAAAGTCCCGCGCCCTAGGCGAGGTGGGAACCACATCCAACTGCTTAAACAGCGGGAGTCGTACTGGATCTACACGCTAGACACCCTTCACCCTAGGGGTCTAAATAGGGAAATTGAATGGCTTTCTTAACCGGGTTTCTATTTTTCCTTAGGCAAACTAACCCACTGCACCTGTAGAACTCGTACTATACTTCAGCAGGATGGTAAGGCGCATACCCTTTAGGAGTTTGGTTTGGAAAAGTTTCCTTTCTTTATAAAAAGTTTCCTTTCATTATTTTCAATTATTTTTCCAATTTTTTTGGAAGGGTAGTATCTCTTGTATTTTATTTTTTTTCAAACCTTATTTTTTTATACCATTACCTTTCCTCATTTGACCCTCTCAACTCAAGGCTCTTCCTGGGAATAATCAGGATGTTGTTGGACTCCTACTATATATCTGCGACCTATGTTTACATTTTTTTGTGATGTAACATGTACTGACATCGTGCATAAACATTAATTTGGGCCTGTATTCCTTTATATATATGTAGATGTATATATATATGTTTTCGTTGCCTTGCACATATATGGTTAATTACTTTTGTCAGTACACCACCGGGGTTCTACAGCTGTCCCTTTATCCTTTTATTCATGCCAGCCTTACATTTCTACCCCACTGTTAACATCATCACATTACACACTTTCTTTTTTTTATCCATTCCGGTTTTCCTTCTGCACTTGCGCCTTACGCCAGTACCTCTTGGTGTTAGTGCGCAAGCTCAGACTAGCTAGTCGCTCCCGCCCACTCCTCTGTAGGACTGCGACGCGCGCACCGTTCCTCCCAGCCGCCCATCAGCATACTAGAGGTACTGCGCAGGTGCGAGCCTCTTCTGGCTGCTCCTGCGCCCATGCACTTTGATCGCTCTGCGCAGGCGCAGGTTACTCCCCGCACTTCCGGCCAGATCCCTTTATAACAGCTACTGCCGGCTGCATGTCACATCCGCCTCCTCCGCCAGGACACTGTGGTGTGTCGGCGCTTCTCCCAGGACATCTTATGCGGACGATGTGACCCCTGCACCACCAATGGATGTGAGACTCGGACCCCAGATAAGTGCCCTTCTTGCGGTTATACCGGTTTTTAATTAATATGCATCTTTTTCTAGATGCGATGTAGGTGAACCCACGCCACACTAAAATTCAACTTTAGGGCTTATGTTTGGACACAACTTCTCCTGTTCTTGCCTTACAACCCTTGCTGTGTAAAGGACCTGAGGTAGGCGATGGTGTCTAGATTCACTAGTACTATTGCGGTTAGACCACGGATGTTTATTTAACCCACCATGTGGGTTTCCACCATACACTCTATCTTGTGCATCTCTCCACAGAACTGGACGGGTTCCCATACGGGTACATGGATGCCGTTTGCTTCTGTCTTCCACTATCCTTCCGTATAGAACAATTGGAATTCTGTTAACATCAGGACCTTTGGTAGTTTTTTTCCCCTAGAGTACATATCATTATTTTGCTGCCTCTATATCACCCATTGCAGTTTGTTGAGCATTATGTATATGGACACATGTACATATTCTCTGTTTTAGCTGAAGCCCACATTGGACTAGTGTACCTCTACTGCGCATAGTTTTACCGTTAAGTACCGGTGACATCCATCTGGGTAAATACCTTTTACTTTTGTATCTATCCTCGTAGATTTCACCTGAGGGTCTGATCACATATACCATTCCAGCTTGCAATTTTTACAAGCCAGTTCATACACCTGTATGTGATTTGTTTTGCTTTCTTATTGCCTCAATAGGGTATCACGGGGCCGTACCCCCTTTTTTGAATAATGTATTGACCATACGATACGATTTGAACTACCACCGAGGGTATGTGTTTTCATCCTGTCCTCCTGCTGTTAGACTCGATCCATATCTCTCTTTTTTTGATTTATATCTGTACTAACTCCTGTAGGACCCTTTGCTTTGTCTTTTTGGCCTTATACGTACACTTATGACAAGTTGGTTACAACCTTTTTCTGCTCATTCTAGTAGTTCTATTGACATGAGTTCCAGTTCCCCTATGGCTCAAGATGTGGTTTGTTATTCCACACTGAGCAACCATTATTTTGTATATATTTTGTATATATTTTGTCTATCATTGTATATATTGTCTGTTTATACGTTTTTTTTCCGTTTTTTCAGCACCACTCTGTGACCAAGGCCACGGATGTGGCCGAAACGTTAGAGTCTACACTGTTGCCTTGTTACGTCCTCGAATTTTTTTTGCACCTTGAATAAAAAACTTCCACTTCAACCAAATTGACTTGTTCTGACGTGTGCAGTGATTCGTTTTCTTCAGGTATTGGGGGTCAGCTGACTCCGTTCACTTGCACCGTCCACATCCCATCTACAGTCGAGTGCTAGCTCTTTGTTTATTTCACAACATTGTGGGTGAGGCAAGCATGACTATGCCAAAGCAACATTAGTCCACTCAATGATGGTCCTGGGCAAGAGAGACTGAGTTCTGGTGATGTTGACTATGATACAGTATATACCTGAGTATATATTGTACTGATTTCTTCTCCTCTTTTTGGTTGAGACACATACACCCTTTTAAAAGGAATCTGTCAGCAGGATTTTGCTGTAGAATCTGAGAGCTGCATGATGTCAAGACAGAGACCCTGAATCCAGGGATATATACTTTGTGCCTTTTTTTATAAAATCCCTGTTTTCTCTTTTATAGATGTAGCAGAGCTCTAATGCTGAGTAGTGCATAACCCTGCCCACACCCCTGATTGGCAGCTTCATGTGTGCACTGTGAATTGTCAGAAAGCAGCCAATCAATGCTGGGGGCGAGGTAATACAGATTAGACTTACGGTACTTTTCTACACATGATATGATGTCCTCTAATTATCTCCTGCTATATAAATAAAACAAGGAAAAATATCAGCACAGTCTTAATGTTGTGGCTGCATTACTTCCACAAACAACCAGCCTAAAAGCCTTGTGATTAGTGATGAGCGAGTGTGCTCGTTACTTGGGTTTCTCCGAGCATGCTCTGGTGGTCTCCGAGTATTTTGGCGTGCTCGGAGAGTTAGTTTATGTCGACGCACCTGCATGATTTACGGCTGCTAGACAGCTTGAATACATGTGGGGGTTGCTGAACAAACAGGCAATCCCCAAATGTATTCAATACTCGGAGACCACCCGACCATGCTCGGAGAAACAGGAGTAACGAGCATACTCGCTTTTCACTACTTGTGATGTCAAAAAAGTAGAATGGAAGCAGCATTCCAATGGAAGTCAGTGGAAAAGTATGAGAAAGGCTTCGAGGCATTTAAAAAGAGAGAAGGATGTACTCTGATCATAAATAATGATGAGCGAGCGTGCTCAAATAAGTTATTAGCTGAACATGCTCAAGTACTAATTTAGTGTCTTGGGAGTGTTTGACAGTCGCAACCTATCCACAGGTTGACTGTTTGTTAGGCAATCCCTGCATGTTTCATGGCTGTCGAAAAGCCATGAGACATGCAGCTGCAGGGACTTGAACACAGCATTAGGGCACACCAAAAATACTCAATTACTGTAGTACTCTAGCATGCTAGGTAACACCTTATCTAAGCACGCTCGCTCATCACTAGTCATAAACTATGCATCAATAAACCCGTTGTAAAACTCATTCTGAAGAGTTATGTATCACATAGTAAGTGGAGAGGCATGACAGGGTTAAAAGCTGCTTCTTTGTAAAGTATGGTAGCTCACAGACATTGTTTTCCTGCTCTACAACCCTGGCAATGATCAAAGTAATGATTCACATCTATTATGTTATTATCAGCCTAATATAGAACTAATTACTTAATGAGAAAAGTCATTATCTAATATAAATCCTTTACCTAATGAAATACAAATAGCATTTATGACATCAGAGGAGTCTGTCATTGTTTGAATGATCTGTGAACCTTGTCAGTGCAGTGAGTTATCAGCTATAGTATTAACACACAGCGTGAAGCGCACTTTCCTTTACTAGATGACTATTATCTCTGTCTGGAGTGGGAAATCGTACTCTCTTTATCCTTTATGTATTGTGATCTACTGTATTTATGGATTCCTTTATTTGTACTCATTTGGTGTAGGGTGAAAGAACACATTCCCAGTTATTACATGCATCCTTTATTTTATGGAGAATTCTTCATTTTTAGTATTTAGCAAACGTTGTCCATCTCTGTTCATCCTCTGTGCAGGGAGGTCAAACATCGAATGCATCTGCACCAGAAATCCACAATGGATTGACTTTTAGTGGATTAGTAGTAAAGCCTGCTGTGATATCTCTCTACTACAAGCATTTATTTTCCAAAATTGTGTCCATCCCTGCCAAAAATTAGGATGGAGCACAGAAGGGAACCTGATCTGCACGCTAAACAAAAGTGTGAACGAATCCAATGAGTCGCTAGATTTCTAATTAGGAACAAGATAGTTACAGTGTTTTTAATGTTAGACAATCAGCACAAGTCTACCAGACTCCTCTCCGACAGAGCTCCTGCTGCTGCTCCTCCATGCTGCAAGGCTTGCATATGTTTCCCGTTTAACAATAATAAGTAACATCAGGATATTAGATTTTTCATGGCCCTAACTCCAAATCCTAAAAGCAAATTTATAAGCATAGTAATGCAATTCCTCCAAGCCATACTAACCAAACCGGTGATGTGGGAGTTAGGCTACGTTCACATTAGCGTTGTGCGGGGCAGCGTCGGCGACGCAACGCACAACGCATGCAAAAATGCATGCACAACGCAGCTTTTTGTGACGCATGCATTCATTTTTGCATGATTTTTGGCGCAGAAAAAACTGCATCGTGCAGCGTCCTCTGTGCTCTGACAGTTGGGCCAAAATGACGCATGCATCACAAAACGCAAGACAACAACGCATGTCCATATGTCCATGCACCCCCCATGTTAAATATAGGGGCGCATGACGCATGCGTCGCCGTGGCTGCGCCCGACGCTGCCCCGCACAACGCTAATGTGAACGTAGCCTAAGTTAGATATAGCTCTCAGACCACAAATATATGGTACCCAAGCTACTAGCATCTGCAGATATTGCAACAAAGCAGAATACACATCTATGAAGGTATGTTCACACTGAGTTTTTTCCAGGGTTTTTGAAGCAGATTTTTTTCAAAAATCTACATCAAAAGTGCTAAAAAAAACATGCTTCGTGCTAATGTGAGTAGTGATGAGCAAACCCGAACTGTAAAGTTCAGAGTTCGTACTGGACTCCTAGCGTCCATGCAAAGACAGACTTTTTCCCAGAAGTCCATCACACTGTTCGGGTTCACCAACAGAATCACGCTTGTTGAAAGGTGGCTGCACAGCCAATCAAAAAGATTTTAAGCTATGGCAACTTCTGGAGCCATCAAAGCCATGCCAAGTGCTGGCATGGCTGTGATTGTCAGGCACACCATGTAACCCTGCCTGTATAAAGGCCGGGTCATGAGTTGCGCCACCATTCTGTTCCTCATGCGCTGTCAGTGTGGCTATCTGTGCCATATCAGCCTCGTGTTGTGTGTCATATACGCTTCATGCTCTGTGCCTGAAAATACAGTACTGTTTCTGTGCACCATAACAGCATTGTGTAGACTGTCCTAACAGCCTGTTACCCTGTGCCATAAAAGCCTCATGGTCTGTGGCAAAAAATCCTATTGCTCTATGCTATATAAACCTTGTACTCTCAGACAAAAAATCCTCTTGCCTTTTGCCACATATGCCTTGTACTCTGCGACATAAAAATATATTGATCTGTTGCATAAAAAGTTTGTACGCTAAGGAAAAAAATCCTATTGTTCTGTGCCATATAAAGCTTGTACTCTGAGGAAAAAAAATCATATTGTTCTGTTCCATATAAAGCTTGGACTCTGAGGAAAAAAAAATTCTATTGTTCTGTGCCATATAAAGCTTGTACTCTGAGGAAAAAATCCTATTGTTCTGTGCCATATAAAGCTTGTACTCTGAGGAAAAAAATCCTATTGTTCTGTGCCATATAAAGCTTGTACTCTGAGGAAAAAAATCCTATTGTTCTGTGCCATATAAAGCTTGTACTCTGAGGAAAAAAAATCCTATTGTTCTGTGCCATATAAAGCTTGTACTCTGAGGAAAAAAATCCTATTGTTCTGTGCCATATAAAGCTTGCACTCTGAGGAAAAAAATCCTATTGTTCTGTGCCATATAAACCTTGTACTCTGAGGAAAAAAAATCCTATTGTTCTGTGCCATATAAAGCTTGTACTCTGAGGGAAAAAAATCATATTGTTCTGTGCCATATAAAGCTTGTACTCTGAGGAAAAAAAATCCTATTGTTCTGTGCCATATAAAGCTTGTACTCTGAGGGAAAAATCCTATTGTTCTGTGCCATATAAAGCTTGTACTCTGAGGGAAAAAATCCTATTGTTCTGTGCCATATAAAGCTTGTACTCTGAGGAAAAAAAAATCCTGTTGTTCTGTGCCATATAAAGCTTGTACTCTGAGGGGAAAAAATCCTATTGTTCTGTGCCATATAAAGCTTGTACTCTGAGGGAAAAATCCTATTGTTCTGTGCCATATAAAGCTTGTACTCTGAGGGAAAAAATCCTATTGTTCTGTGCCATATAAAGCTTGTACTCTGAGGAAAAAAAAATCCTGTTGTTCTGTGCCATATAAAGCTTGTACGCTGAGGGGAAAAAATCCTATTGTTCTGTGCCATATAAAGCTTGTACTCTGAGGGAAAAATCCTATTGTTCTGTGCCATATAAAGCTTGTACTCTGAGGAAAAAAAATCCTATTGTTCTGTGCCATATAAAGCTTGTACTCTGAGGAAAAAAAATCCTATTGTTCTGTGCCATATAAAGCTTGTACTCTGAGGAAAAAAAATCCTATTGCTCTGTTGCATAAAAGCCTGGTTCTCTGTGGCTAAAAGATCCAATTCCTCTGTGCGATATACTGTAGGCCTTGTATTCTGAGGAAAAAACAAATCCTATTGCTTTGTGCCATATAAACTTTGTACTCTGAGGCAAAAAATCATATTGTTCTGTTGCATAAAAACCTTGGTCTCTGTGGCAAAAAGATCCTATTGCTCTATTGCATAAAAATCTTGTTGTCTGTGGTAAAAAAAAAATCCTATTGCTTTGTGCCATATAAACCTTATACTCTAAGGTGAAAAATCCTATTGCTCTGTTGTATAAAAATCTTGTTCTCTGTGGCAAAAATCCTATTGCCCTGTGCCATATAAACCCTGTTCTCTGTGTCAAAAAACATATTGCTCTGTTGCATAAAAAGCTTGTACTCTTTGGGAAAAAAACTTGTACTCTGTGGCATAAAACCTGTTGCTCTGTGGCATAGTAGCTTTGAGTAGCGTGCCCGAATCCAGCCTCTTGCCTACCGATCCAAGGTATTTTTTATGGGGGAAAAACATGAGAGCAGCAATGTAGTTATGGTGCTGCTGGCAGTGATGGAGTAGTTACTGCAGGGAGAGGACGTGGTCGATCTGCACCTATTGCGTGTCCAACTGCAACACTTTCCTCAAGTGCACGCATGCAACAGGATGTTCAGTGATATTTAGCAGGCCCCAGTACACAGAACAAATGGAGAGGCAAGAACAAGTGGAGGCCGTGTTAGATTGGATGGCTGAGAGTGCCTCCGGTTCCTTCACATTTTCTTACAACTAGTCCCCTGCAGAAAGTGTTCAGTCGATACTTGTTGATCTTAGTCATCGTTCTTCCACCTCAACCCCTCGCAAATCATTCAAGCAGTAGCCCCAAGTTATGCAGCTGTCATTTCTACTTTTTGATGAGTCCGCTGACTGGAGTTCCGTGGCCGATCCACATGTGAAATGTGTTCAAATCTTCTGTGAGGGTATTGCTTCCCATGCTCTGAGGCTGAAATTTGTTAAAATCTTCTGTGGCGATATTGTTCCCCATGCTTTGAGGCTGAAATGTGTTCATATCTTCTGTGGGGGTTTGTTCCCCATGCTCTGAGGCTGAAATTTGTAAAAATCTTCTGTGGGGGTATTGTTCCCCATGCTCTGAGGCTGAAATTTTGAATAATCTTCTGTGGGGGTATTGTTCACTATGCTCTTAGGATGAAATTTGTGCAAATCTTCTGTGGGGTATTGTTCCCCATGCTCTGAGGCTGAAATTTGTAAAAATCTTCTGTGGGGGTATTGTTCCCCATGCTCTGAGGCTGAAATTTGTACAAATCTTCTGTGGGGGTATTGTTCCCTATGCTCTGAGGCTGAAATTTGTTAAAAATCTTCTGTGGGGGTATTGTTCCCCATGCTCTGAGGCTGAAATTTTGAATAATCTTCTGTGGGGGTATTGTTCACTATGCTCTTAGGCTGAAATTTGTGCAAATCTTCTGTGGTGTATTGTTCCCCATGCTCTGAGGCTGAAATTTGTAAAAATCTTCTGTGGGGGTATTGTACCCCATGCTCTGAGGCTGACATTTGTACAAATCTTCTGTGGGGGTATTGTTCCCTATGCTCTGAGGCTGAAATCTGTTAAAAATCTTCTGTGGGGGTATTGTTCCCCATGCTCTGAGGCTGAAATTTGTAAAAATCTTCTGTGGGGGTATTGCTCTCCATGCCCTATGGGTGAAATTTGAATAAGCTTCTGTGGGGGTACTGTGTCCCATCGTTTAGGGGTGAAGTTTGTAAGCTGCTTCTCTGGCAGTATTGTGCCCCATGCTCTGTGGGTGAAATTTTTAACTGGACCGGTGGTAGCAAGCCTCAGTCTTTGTGAGGGCACTGTTAAAATTTTTATGTTATTCATTTACTTCCTATTTTACCATAATTGCTATGGTGACATAACCACTTTAAGTCATTTTGCTATCCACATTTGTTTGCAGAGCAATTGTCCCGCTCTTATCCCCATTTTGCTTCCTTTTGCTGCCCCCTAGCTGTTAATATGACCATTAAATAGCAATTTTACAGCTCTCAAGTTTGGGTCCCCATTGAGTTATATAGAGTTCATGGTCCGGGGTCAAGTTTGTGCCCCAGTAAAAACACAACACCAGGTAACCCTGTGAGCAAAGCCCCCTTGGAAAAAAACATAAAAACTAGCAGTAAATAAAAATATTAATATCTCTTGTACCATGTGGCGAATTTAAAAAAAATGCAATACTTAGGGGAGCTGCTGGCAAAAAATAAGAACAAAAATTAGACACTTTTGATCTGGTGACAGGACTTCTTTAACCCCTTCACCAGCTTGGGTTTTTTGTTTTTGAGTTTCCATTTTTTGCTCCCCTTCTTCCCAGAGCCATAACTTTTTTATTTTTCCATCAATATGGCCATGTGAGGGCTTGTTTTTGTGGAACGAGTTGTACTTTTGAACAACACTATTGGTTTTGCCATATAGTGTACTGGAAAATGGGAAACAAATTCAAAGTGCGGTGAAATTGCAAAAAAAAGTACAATTCCAAATTGTTTTTATTTTTTTACCATGTTCACTAAATGCTAAAACTGACCTGCCATTATAATTTTCCAGATCATTACGAGTTCATAAACACCAAACATGTTTAGGTTCTTTTTTATTTAAGTGGTGAAAAAATAATCCAAAGTTTGTAAAAAAAGAAAGTCGCTATTTTACGAGACCTGTAGCGTCTCCATTTTTCGTGATCTCGGGTTGGGTGAGGGCTTATTTTTTGCGTGCCGAGCTGTAGTTTTTATTAATACCATTGTGGGGTAAATACGATCTTTGATCATCCGTTATTGCTTTTTAATGCAATGTGACAACCAAAAAAAAGGAATACTGGAATTTGTATTTTTTTCTCGTTACGCTGTTTACCGATCGGATTAATTGTTTTTATATATTGATAGATTTAGCGATTCCGAATGCAGAAATACCAAATGTGTGTTCTTTGTTTCATTGTTCTATTTTGAATGGGTCAAATGGGGGGTGATTTAAACTTTTATATATTTTTTTAACATTTTTATAAACTTTTTTTTTGCTTTAAACTTGCTTCAGTAGTCTGCATGGGAGACAAGAAGGTGTGATCCTCCGATCGCTTGTGCTACACAGAGCACGGCTGCAGCCCTGCTCTACATAGCAGAAATGCTCACTTGCTATGATCGCTGACCCCTGGGCGATGACAACCACACGGGTCTCCTGCAAACTCGGGTTGTCATGTCAACTCATCGGCAACCTGCAGTCATGTGACATGGGCGGGGTTAGTGACGCGCTTCCGGCATAAGCATGTTAAATGCCGCTGTCAGAGATTGACAGCGGCATTTAACATGTTAACAGTGGTGGGTAGATTGAGATCCTTGGTTCCGTGGATCCGGGTGTTAGGGCCGAAAAAGTTGGGGCCCATCGCCAAAGCTTTCAGAAAACAGCTGGAGGCAACCGTAGATGTACCTATACTTCTAAGATTAGAAAGGGTTTAAAGGGGTTGTCTGAGGAAATAAAGTTATCACCTATTGACAGTGTAGGTGATGACTTATTGATTGGTGGGAGTCCAACACCTTGGACCCTCATGATTGACAATCAACTACCCCTCTATTCATTCTCTATGGGGCTGCAAAGCGCTCACTCGGTTTTTTTTTGGCAACCCCATAGGAAATGAATGGAACGGCGTTTGAGCATCCAACCTGTCACTCTATTCCAGCGGAGAAGTGCCCTGATGGGGATAAAAGTTCCCCATTGTGACCATAAAAGTTGGTCCCAGCAGTTGAACCTCCACCAATCAATGTTATCCCCTATCCTATGGATAGAGGGTAACTTAATTTCACCAAACAACTCGATTATGACCCAAACTTGGCCATGATCTTAAAGTTAATTTTAAAGTTGATTTTGCACAATTCATCTTGGAATACTAACAAGTTCTACAATTGCATGTGTTTAAAATAAAATTTTCCTGTACTGAGAAAATCTTATAAATGAGCCCCTGCTGTGTGCTGTGTAATGGCCGTGTCTGACCCTGCAGGGACATGTTAGAAAAACACGGCACTCAATAGGTATGGAGAATGGTGGTGCTCAAGTAGGGTGTCCACCCCGTAGAATATGGATAAATAAACTTGGCACTCAAAATGCGAAGAGTAATGCTTCTAATTTTATTGATGCATCCAGACACATGCACAATGCTAAACGTTTTCGGTCCACATCGGACCTTCGTCAGAGCGTAAATTTTCATTTCCAATTTCACCCAGTATTTATATTGTATTCAATAGATGGCCTAAGTGATAAAATAACTGATGGTTGATGGCTGACAATTGACAAATAACAACTTTTAAAGTTACCAGTTACTCCAGAAAAAGAATATGTACCACTTATAACAAAATGTCAGGTTTTATTTTTTTTATATGGTAAAATATGCTGTACAGATAGATGATTGCTTATAATTGCTGAGGATTTGCAGAGAAATTTGAAGTATATTTTATATACAGTGGTTACAGTGAAAGTTTGTAGAACCGTCAACATTTTCCATATTTCTGCATAAATTTGACCAAATACTACATCAGATTTTCAACTCCTAAAATTAGTACCAAAATCAAACAAAAGAGTCAAAGATATTAGACGCTGGCATGTTTCTATTTTTGAAAATGCTCCAATAGGTTTGTGAGAAATTTGCTTTCAGCATATGGTGCAATCATTTGTGCAGCAATATCTGCAACTAAACTTTTCGGCACATCGGCTTGTGGGAATTTTAGCTTATTCCTCACTACAAAAAAGCTTCAACTCTGTTATGTTAGTGGATTTTCTCCCATGAACTGTTCACTTCAGGTTTTTCCACATTTCTTTAGGTCAGAACTTTGATTTGGTCATTCCAAAACTTTACCTTTTTTCTTCTTTAACCATCCTTTTCTAGACCATCTTTTGTGCTTTGGGTCATTTTCTTTCTGTATGACCTACGTTCTCTTGGGATCCAGCTTATGGACAGATGTTCTGACATTTTCGTTTAGAGTTTTCTGGTATAAGTCAAAATTCATTTTCCATCAGTGATGGCAAGTCATCCTGAACCAGATGCAGAAAAACAGGCACAGAACATGATACTACCACCACCAGCGTCAGACTGGAGCACCTTGGGCCCACCAGAAAAAATTATTCTTGGGGCCCACTATATAGCTTCATAGAAGTAAATGCAAGACCACCAATTGTGTGGTAAAACACAATAATATCAGAGTATAATATAAGGTAGTACACATCTTAATTATGTAGCAGGGGTAGGGGTAGCCCGCTCATAGAATATAAAGTAGCCCCTCATAGAATATAATGTAGCTCCCCTCATAGAATATAATGCAGCCCCCCTCATAGAATATAATGCAGCCCACCTCATAGAATATAATGCAGCCCCACTCATAGGGTATAATGCAGCCCCCACAAAATATAATGCAACCCCCTCATAAGGCATAACGCAGCCCTCCCATAGAATATAATGTAGCCCCTCATAAAGTATAATGCAGCCCTCCTCATATAGTATAATGCAACCCCTCCACAGAATATAATGTAGCCCCCTCAGAGTATAATGCAACCCCCTCATAAGGTATAATACATCCCCCCATAGAATATGCTGTGGCTGCCTCCCCTCGTATAATATAATGTAACCCCCAGAATATAATGTAGCCCACTGAGAGAATAATGCAGCCCCCTCACAGAATATAATGCAGCCCCCAAAGAATATAATGTAGCCCCCTCAGAGTATAATGCAACCCCCTCATAAGGTATAATGCATCCCCCCATAGAATATACTGTGGCCGCCTCCCCTCATTTAGTATAATGTAGCCCCCCAGAATATAATGTAGCCCACTGAGAGAATAATGCAGCCCCCACACAGAATATAACGCAGCCCCCTGTCAGAGGGTATAATGCAGCCCCCCTCATAGGGTATAATGCAGCTGCCCTCATGGGGTATAATGCAGACCCCCACCTCCATCATTGTTCTTCCCCTCCACCCCATCATTGTCCTCATCACCACCTCCATTGCCTTCTCACCCACCACCCATATCATTGCCCTTTCAACCACCTCCATCATTGCTTTCTCCCCACTACCCAATCATTGCCCATTCCACCACTTCCATCATTGCCTCCTCCTCCACCACCATCATTGTCCTTTCCACCACTGCCATCATTGTCCTTTCCACCACAACCATCATTGCCTTCTCCCCCACCACCCCATCATTGCCCTTTCCACCACCTCTATCATTGGTTTCTCCCCCACCACTCCCATCATTGCCCTCTACATCTCCTCCATCATTGCCTCCCCCTCCATCTCCATCATCGTCCTTTCCACTTCAACCATCATTGCCTTCTCCCCACCACCTCATCATTGCCCATTCCACCACCTCCATCATTGCCTCCTCCCACACCACCCCCATCGTCTTTTCCACCACCAACAATATTGCCTTCTCCCCCACCACCCCATCACTGCACTCTCCATCACGCACATCATTACCCTCTCCAATACACACACAGCACCACACACACAGAGCACCGCACCACTCTCACACACACACATAGCACCTCACCTCTCTGCACATTTCCCACAGCCGCAGCACATCCTGGCAGCATCCTCGTTGCCAGCTGCTTTCTCAGTTGTAGCAAGAATGTATGGGCTCCTTCCAGGTCCTGACTACAGCCCATACATTCTAGCTGTCTCCCAGAAATGACATCATACCTGGAAGCAGCCCATACATTCTAGCCTGAGGCTACCACTGCCTGCTATTAAAGTAAAATGAATATTCACTCCTCTCCACACCCATGAGGGTGTGGGGAAGCGTGAATATTCATTTCTCTTTAGCAGCGGGGACAGGCTTCTGTCTCCAGCTGCTGCTCCGCTTGCACCGGGCGGGCCCCCCTGACCCAGGGGCCCCATAGCAGCTGGGTGCGCCGCTATTAGTGACACGCCACTGGCTGGGGACCCCTCGAACAGCAGGGGCCCTAGGCAGCTTCCGCCCCTGTAGGCCAACAGATGTAAGTACTGGGGCCCACCGGAGAGTCCTCCGGTTCCTCGGTGGACCAGTCCAATCCTGGTTTGGTGGTGCCACATTGCCCCATACATGATAATAACCACATATGCAATGCTCTCTGAGTTTCCTGTGAGCCACAAGAAAAGATGATCACCTCTGGTAAAGAGACACAAAATTAAACAAAAACTACCAAATCTAGAGTAACACAATGGCAGGAGTGCGTTACTCTCTAACTCCCAATTCGTATGATGAACCCTTCCAACATCCCAATGAATCTAGTAGTGTTGCCCCCCCCCCCCCAGATTTCTCACAACACAACTACCATCCAAAATTTCATCCCAGAGCACTGTGATGTTGATCAGTTTTGGACCTCTTCATAGTGAGAGTCACTACCATGAAATAGTAGTGCATTTTAGTGTCCTCATTTTCCTAATTCTAACATCTTTGGAAAAAGCAAAATGAAAATGCTATATAGAAAAGGTGATGATGAAAAGATGATAGACACAACATACCCATCACCTCCAGTAACATCTACAACAACATTATTACACAAATAGTCATTTCACAGCAACTTCCATTTTCAATCTTTTGTCCTTCATTAGTGTAAAGCTTGAGATCTAATTCGTCTAGATGAGACACGTCTGGCAAGGGTAGAGACAAGTGGCTGGGCCATCGGTCTGACCATGGACCCCTTCATTTACTCAAATAGAAATGAAACACTACAAATAGGTGAATAACTGGGACTGACAAAAAAAATAATTGAGGAGACAAGTACAAACAGATAATCGCTCTCTTACCTCACCCTTTTAAGAAACGAGGTAAATTTCTCAAAATCGATATTGCCTCATTAGCAAACAAGTATGTACATAGAACGGATCAATCACATGACGACCTAACAAACAGAAACACTGAAAATGAATAAACGGAAAGCCACATGCTTACCATCATATGAAACGGAAATAAATGTATAAATGGACCGCTAGAAATGAATTGTGCATATAGATCAACTAGTCTTGTTCTACGACATCATTTAATCCATCAGGATTAAATACATTCATTCTTAGCAGTCCCTTTATACAGTCCTTTTCCGTTTTGTATGATGATAATCAACAAATAAATGACCAGCTGGTTGCGCATTATATTGAAATGGACTTTGTTTATTAATCCCTGTGTGATGTATTCTCCCACCCTGGAATATGCTTGCAGGCCGCTCCTTCGTGCAGGAGCGATTAAATGAACAACACTTTCCATACCTTTTTTAGTCCTGCAGGCTTCCATAGCCCATTCTTTAACCCCTTTACCCCCGAGGGTGGTTTGCATGATAATGACCGGGCCAATTTTTACAATTCTGACCACTGTCCCTTTATGAGGTAATAACTCTGGAACGCTTCCATGGATCCCGGAAATTCTGACATTGTTTTCTCATGACATAAGGTATTTCATGTTAGTGATAAAATTTCTTCGATATGGCTTGCATTTATTTATGAAACAAATGAAAATATGGCGAATACTTTGAAAATTTTGCAATTTTCAAACTTTGAATTTTTATGCCCTTAAATCAGAGAGTGATATCACACAAAATACTTAATAAGTAACATTTCCCACATGTCTTCTTTACATCAGCACAATTTTGGAGCCAAATTTTTTTTTGTTAGGAATTTATAAGGTTTAAAAGTTAACGAGCGATTTCTCATTTTTACACCACCATTTTGCGTTTAGGGACCACCTAGCATTTGAAGTCACTTTGAGGGGTCTAATATGGGCCAATCATTTTGTCAGGGACATTCATTTTGTGCAGTCTGATATGCATGCAATAGAAGCTGTCAGCGCTGCACAGAGTTGCACACTGACCTGAGAGACTTCCTGGTCATCGCTGTGCATGACCGGAAGTCTCTCAGCAGTGGAGACCCGGATGTCGTTGTGATGACATCAGGTCCCCATGGCAGCAATCAGGACACCGCGGCATGCCGCGGGGTCTCCGATCCAAAGGCAGAGGGGCTGTCAGTTCCTTTGCCAGCTCCGGAATGCTGAGATCATGTTTCATCGCAATGTTTCATCGCAGTGTTCCGGGAGTAAGCAAGTAGGTGTAAATAAGGTCAGAGAAAGTAATCTGTCATGCACGATGATAGAAAAGATGTAGATTATTGGATGTAAATTACATGACCCCTCTGTACTATACCTGCGCTGTACCCTGCCTGAACAGCGGAGGTTGACACCCAACTGGTCAGCGGATATGGCGCCTCCTCTCCACAGCGGCTGTCCCTGGGAATCCCTGATAGACTATAGCAACAGGAAATTTAGAAAAAATGATGTGTGGAGACAGAGGGTTAGGTGCTAATCCGATGGCTATAATATTCCTATGGAAATATAAACAAATGCCAATCCATCCATAAAAAAATCAGAAAACCATATTGACCAAATGTCCATAAATGTAGCCCAAGGCTGAATCCTCCAATAGGATATTAGATAATAACAAAAATATGTACCAAACCTAAATTAACCAGTAGGATACAAGATAAAACATGATGGCAATGAAATAGTCAGAGGGGAGTACTTATCAATCAGATGTCATGTAACCTCTAGGTGTTTCACCACACGGCTCATCAGGAGGTTGGATGGATATATGTTGCATGGTGCTTAAGCATGCTACACCAGCATTATATATAGCCAATAAACCCCATCTTTAACTGGGGTCAATCAATGGCATCACCAGGGTAATACATGTACCAGAGTAAATTATAGCAAATTTGTCCCTTGTCACTGGTTATCAAGGTAAAACCTATGGCCAGTAAAGCGCTCCATAAAAATGGCACCAAATGAGCCTCAACTGGCCTCAACAAACTATCAAACTGACCCAGCGTCAATAGAGAGAGAAAGGGTCAAAAAGCCTGTGCTTATATTTACCTTGGTTGCACCAAGCCAGTGTTCAAATAGAAAGTGCTCGCACATTACTTCCGGGTATTACTGTCACATGATATCATACCTGGAAAGTAATACCGTTAAAGCACCGCGCATGCGCCGGATCTCTATGCGTTCCACAGCTTGAAACACATCAATATACAAAAGTTCCGACCGAATGATTGCATTGCACAGGCACTGAACAGTAACTGGAAGTGACGATAGCCATAGACATTGCGCCTGTGTCGAAATCCAATGCATTCCACCATCTGGTACGCATAATATACAATGACATTGCGCAGGCGCTGCACAAATATCAGCTCAATAGAGGAAGTATAGATTAATAATTATGCACTAAACGAACCCCTCGATGCACCAAAACACAGCAAAGTGCTCCACACCCACATATACACCCTCCAGGGGAATTGTGATTAAGACAAATAAGGGGCTAAGCATATAACAGTATGGTGAAATCCTATACAATGATAATCCCCACATTCAGTTGATTAATGAGACCAATTGATGACTAAAAAATCTTTACATCAATATGTACCTCCCTGAAAAATGGGAAAATGTAAAAAGCATGGCTGCAATCTCTTGGATACTCAGACTGAAAGTATTAGGTTGTTTAGATGAAACAGGCATACGATATCTGTTTGTTCAGCCCTAAAGGGGTCACCGAACCCATACAAAAAATCCATTCACATTCTCTTTGGAGTAGATATCGATCATAATCTCCACCTCTCGGGTTTGATTTTACTACCTCTAAGACACTGAACAAAATCTCTCTGAGGTTGCCCTGACGTTTACAATTCATGCCGTATGTCTGGCTATTGGAGTATCACGTTTGTGTCTAATGTTTCCAACATGCTCGTCCACCTTCCTCCTGAACTCTCTTCCAGTGTTGCCTATGTAATCCATAAGACATGTACATGTAGCCAGATAACACTTGTGCTTTTGCAGTTAGAAAAATCTTGCTGAAAATTTTTTTTCCATTAGAGGAACTGCAACTCCATATAGTATAATACGTTCCCCATAGTCATCCATATAGTATAATACACTCCCCATAGTCATCCATATAGTATAATACACTCCCCATAGTCCTCCACATAGTATAATACACTCCCCCATAGTCCTCCATATAGTATAATACACTCTCCGTAGTCCTTCACATAGTATAATATGCACCGCAGTCCTCCATACTGTATAATGCATACCCCATAGTCCTCCATATAATATAATGTGCCCCATAGTCCTCCATATAGAATAATACACTCCCTATAGTCCTGCATATCGAATAATACACTCCCTATAGTCCTGCATATAGTATAATACCTTCCCCATAATCCTCCATGTAGTATAATACACTCTCCGTAGTCCTTCACATAGTATAATATGCACCGCAGTCCTACCCCACAGTTCTACAGTATTATGGCCACCAGTACTCACTCATTGATATATGTAAAAAAAACACAATAGTCACCACTCCTCGTTTTCCCCACTGCTCCAGGCTCTGCTCTGGTCTCAGCAGCTGCACTGCCAGGCACACAGCAGAATGCACGATGAAGTGACGTCATCACGCACCACTGTGTCAGAGGCAGAGGGGAATGATGGGGGAAGGAGCATCATCCAATGTTTTCAACTCCATTATTGCTTTCAAGTGCATCGGCATCTATATAGTTGAATGCAGCGCAGGGGGGCGGCACTGGTGCCGGACGGGCCACCCTGACTCACAGGCCCCATAGCGGTGCCAGCAGGAATCTCACTGAGGTTACCGCAGTTCAGCCCAGTTGGGAATACAGCCTCAGTGACCAGAGGCACCTCCAGCCACACTCCAGCCACATAAGTTTCCATCTGTTGTCTATTCCATTTGCACAACAGCATCTGAAATTGATTGTCAATCAGTGTTGCTTCCTAAGTGGACAGTTTGATTTCACAGAAGTTTGATTTACTTTGAGTCATATTCTGTTGTTTAAGTGTTCCCCTCATTTTTTGAGCAGTGTATTATATTATTTATAACAAATTATAACGCTTATATTGCACGTAAGAATATTTCACATCATATATTCAACACTACAGATTTTCAACACACATTAACTAAATGATTACCCAAGTACTGATAGTTTTTTTTTGTTTTCAACTCATTCAAGAGCCTTTTGATAAACAACATTTTTGGTTTTTCCTTCCGGTGCAAAGATGAACAGATTTTTGACAGTTCAAACTCTTGAACAGGCCATGTGAAATTGCCCATGAGAAAAGCATGGAGATTGCAAATCCATCCCTACTACTTCCAAGGACTGTCCCTGAGCCTTGATAATGGACATTGTAAATGCCAGTCTAATTGGAAACTGGAGGCGTTTAAAATCAAAAGACAAATCAGATGGAATGAGTGGAATTCTTGAAATGATAATATCCTCTCCTTTGGCACATCCTGTCAAAATGATTGCTTCAATTACATGTGTAAACAGGTGCTTAATCAAGAGTCTTGTTCCATTACACAGCTTTGGTGGATCTAAATTTCTCAACAGCATATAGGTGCTCCAGGTTACCATTTAGTTAGAAATTTTAAAGAAGGACTAATTTAAAGTGGCATTAGTTGTGTAGCTGTATAAATAATTTTAAGACGAACCTGTCATCAGGATTTTTCTAATTAAATTGCGGGCATTGTTAGGTTAGCGCAGTTACACCGATTAAATGATACCTGGGTTGGAGAAATCCATCTTATGTTTCATTTTTTAATCTGTGTTTAAAGTTTTAAGTTAATGAGATGCTTGTGCTCCGGGGAGTGTCGGTATGCGGATCTTTTTTGGTGCTCTGGTCTCATCATGATCATTCTGGGCTTAAATGACAGGTCACTGAATCTTCAGTGACGTGCTTCCTATTTTAAATACTGTGCCTGCGCATTTATTATTGGTCTTCAAAAAAAGAAAAAATTTTCTTCAACAAAACGGTGCTGGTGCATGTGCAATGGCATCTATCGGCAAGCAATGCTCTCAATCTGCCCATGCACAGTCCACTGTGTTCCGAGGACCAATGTGGGAACACGCACAAGAAAAAGAATTTGTCGTTGTTGAACATAGCAACGGTCCTGTCATGATCCCAATGGCAGGGGATCACTAAAGGACAAGCACAGATACAAACAAGCTCTAGGGCGATGGAACCTGAGCTGACCGCGACCCTGAACGTAACACACAAATAAAAGTAGCCGGGTAACGTGCCTACGATGATCCTAGACGTCTCGCTCCAGCTGAAGATCTAACTTCCCCTATTAGAAGAAACACAGACCTCTCTTGCCTCCAGAGAAATCCCCCACAGAAATAGCAGCCCCCCACATATAATGACGGTGAAATGAGAGGAAAGCACATACTAAGTATGAAAACAGTTTCAGCAAAATGAGGCCCGCTAAAGCTAGATAGCAGAGGATACAAAAGTGAACTGCGCGGTCAGCGAAAAACCCTTCAAAAAACCATCCTGAAATTACTTGAACTCATGTGCCAACTCATGGTACATGAGGAGCAATTTCAGCCCACTAGAGCAACCAGCAGCAAAGAATCACATATCTGCAGGCTGGACTAAAAAACCAAACAAAGCAAAACACCAAAACAGGAAAATCCAAACTTAGCTTGACCAGAAGGTTCTAGGAGCAGGGAGCAGAGGTAACAAGACACACTGGATACATTGATAACCGGCGAGGAAATGCCAGCAAAGCCAGGTTAAATAGGAAACTCCCATATCCTGATGGAACAGGTGGAACCCAGAGACCCAGGAAAGACAAGTCACCCAGTACCATCAGTAACCACCAGAGGGAGCCCAAAAACAGAACTCACAACAGTACCCCCCCTTGAGGAGGGGTCACCGAACCCTCACGAGAACCACCAGGGCGACCAGGATGAGCCCTATGAAAAGCGCGAACCAAATCATCAGCATGAACATCCGAGGCAACCACCCAAGAATTATCCTCCTGACCATAACCCTTCCACTTGACCAAATACTGGAGTTTCCGTCTGGAAACACGAGAATCCAAGATCTTCTCCACAACATACTCCAATTCTCCCTCCACCAGCACTGGAGCAGGAGGCTCAAGCGAAGGAACAACAGGTACCTCATACTTCCGCAACAACGACCGATGGAACACATTATGAATAGCAAACGATGCCGGGAGATCCAAACGAAACGACACAGGGTTAAGAATCTCCAAGATCCTATAGGGACCGATGAACCGAGGCTTGAACTTAGGAGAAGAGACCTTCATAGGAACAAAACGAGAAGACAACCACACCAAGTCCCCAACAAGAAGTCGAGGACCCACGCGGCGACGGCGATTAGCAAACTGCTGAGCCTTCTCCTGGGACAACTTCAAATTGTCCACCACATGACTCCAAATCTGATGCAACCTATCCACCACCATGTCCACTCCAGGACAATCAGAAGGTTCCACCTGACCAGAGGAAAAACGAGGATGAAACCCCGAATTACAAAAGAAAGGAGAAACCAAGGTAGCAGAACTAGCCCGATTATTAAGGGCAAACTCGGCCAGCGGCAAAAAGGTAACCCAGTCATCCTGATCAGCAGAAACAAAACACCTTAAATAAGTTTCCAAGGTCTGATTAGTTCGTTCAGTCTGGCCATTCGTCTGAGGATGGAATGCAGACGAAAAGGACAAATCAATGCCCATCTTAGCACAGAACGTCCGCCAAAATCTAGACACAAACTGGGATCCCCTGTCAGAAACGATGTTCTCAGGAATCCCATGCAAACGAACCACATTCTGAAAAAACAGAGGGACCAACTCAGAGGAGGAAGGTAACTTAGGCAAGGGTACCAGATGAACCATTTTAGAAAAGCGATCACACACAACCCAGATGACGGACATTTTTTGAGAGACAGGGAGATCCGAAATAAAGTCCATGGAAATGTGCGTCCAAGGCCTCTTCGGGATAGGCAAAGGTGACAACAATCCACTGGCCCGAGAACAGCAAGGCTTAGCCCGAGCACAAACCTCACAAGACTGCACAAAAGAACGCACATCCCTCGACAAGGAAGGCCACCAAAAAGACCTGGCCACCAAGTCTCTAGTACCAAATATTCCAGGATGACCTGCCAACGCAGAAGAATGGACCTCGGAGATGACTCTACTGGTCCAATTATCCGGAACAAACAGTCTCTCAGGCGGACAACGATCAGGTTTACCCGCCTGAAACTCCTGCAAAGCACGTCGCAAGTCTGGGGAGACAGCAGACAAAATCACCCCATCCCTAAGGATACCAGAGGGCTCAGAATTTCCAAGGGAGTCAGGCACAAAACTCCTAGAAAAAGCATCCGCCTTCACATTCTTTGAACCTGGCAGGTATGAAACCACAAAATTGAAACGAGAGAAAAACAGTGACCAACGAGCCTGTCTAGGATTCAGACGCCTGGCAGACTCAAGGTAAATCAAATTTTTGTGATCAGTCAAGACCACCACACGATGTCTAGCACCCTCTAGCCAATGACGCCACTCCTCAAATGCCCACTTCATGGCCAAAAGTTCCCGATTACCAACATCATAATTCCGCTCAGCCGGCAAAAACTTTCTAGAAAAAAACGCGCATGGCTTCATCACTGAGCCATCGGAGCTTCTCTGTGACAAAACCGCCCCCGCTCCAATCTCGGAAGCATCAACCTCAACCTGAAAAGGGAGCGAAACATCTGGCTGATGCAACACAGGAGCAGAAGAAAACCGGCGCTTAAGTTCCTGAAAGGCCTCCACAGCCGCAGGAGACCAATTAGCAACATCAGCACCCTTCTTAGTCAAATCCGTCAAAGGCTTAACAACACTAGAAAAATTAGTTATAAAACGACGATAGAAATTAGCAAAGCCCAAGAACTTCTGTAGACTCTTAAGAGATGTAGGCTGCGTCCAGTCACAAATAGCCTGAACCTTGACGGGATCCATCTCAATAGTAGAAGGGGAAAAAATATACCCCAAGAAAGAAATCTTCTGGACTCCAAAGAGACACTTTGAGCCTTTTACAAACAAGGAATTGGCCCGCAGGACCTGAAACACCTTCCTGACCTGCTGAACATGAGACTCCCAGTCATCAGAAAAAACCAAAATATCATCCAAATACACAATCATAAATTTATCCAGATATTCAAGGAAAATATCGTGCATAAAGGACTGGAAGACTGAAGGAGCATTAGAAAGTCCGAAAGGCATTACCAAATACTCAAAATGGCCCTCAGGCGTATTAAATGCGGTTTTCCACTCATCACCTTGCTTTATTCGTATAAGATTATACGCACCCCGAAGATCAATCTTAGTGAACCATTTAGCCCCCTTAATGCGAGCAAACAAATCAGTCAACAATGGCAAAGGATACTGATATTTTACGGTAATCTTATTCAAAAGACGATAATCTATACAAGGCCTCAAGGAACCATCTTTTTTGGCCACGAAAAAAAAACCTGCTCCCAAAGGGGACAAAGATGGACGGATATGTCCCTTTTCCAAGGACTCCTTAACATAATCCCGCATAGCAGTATGCTCTGGCACTGACAGATTGAACAAACGACCCTTAGGAAATTTACTGCCTGGAATTAAATCTATAGCACAATCGCAATCCCTGTGAGGAGGAAGCGAACTGAGCTTAGGCTCCTCAAAAACATCCCGATAGTCAGACAAAAACACAGGAATCTCAGAAGGAGTAGATGAAGCGATAGAAATCGGAGGTGCATCATCATGAACCCCCTGACAACCCCAGCTTAACACAGACACTGATTTCCAGTCAAAGACTGGATTATGAGTTTGTAACCATGGCAGACCAAGCACTAGGACATCATGCAAATTATACAGTACCAGGAAGCGAATCACCTCCTGATGAACAGGAGTCATACGCATGGTCACTTGTGTCCAGTACTGAGGTTTATTCATAGCCAAAGGTGTAGAGTCAATTCCCTTCAAAGGAATAGGGACTTCCAGAGGCTCCAGACTAAACCCACAGCGATTGGCAAATGACCAATCCATAAGACTCAGGGCAGCGCCTGAATCCACATAGGCATCGACGGAAATGGATGATAATGAACAAATCAGAGTCACAGACAGAATGAACTTAGACTGTAAAGTACTAATGGCAACAGACTTATCAACCTTTTTTGTGCGTTTAGAGCATGCTGATATAACATGAGCTGAATCACCACAATAAAAGCACAACCTTTTTTTCCGCCTATAATTTTGCCGTTCACTTCTGGACTGAATTCTATCACATTGCATTATCTCAGGTGACGGTTCAGACGACACCGCCAAATGATGCACAGGTTTGCGCTCCCGTAAACGCCGATCAATCTGAATAGCCATAGTCATAGACTCATTCAGACCAGTAGGCGCAGGGAACCCCACCATAACATCTTTAATGGCCTCAGAAAGGCCATCTCTGAACTTTGCAGCCAGGGCGCACTCATTCCACTGAGTAAGCACCGACCACTTCCGAAATTTTTGACAATAAATTTCTGCTTCATCTTGCCCCTGAGAGAGGGCCAACAAAGCTTTTTCAGCCTGAATCTCTTGGTTAGGTTCCTCATAGAGCAAACCCAATGCCAGAAAAAACGCATCCACATTAAGCAACGCAGGGTCCCCTGGTGCCAATGCAAATGCCCAATCCTGAGGGTCACCCCGCAGGAAAGCTATAATAATCTTGACTTGCTGAGCAGGGTCTCCAGAGGAGCGAGATTTCAAAGAAAGAAACAACTTGCAATTGTTCCTAAAATTCAGAAAACGAGATCTATCTCCAGAAAAAAAACTCTGGGACAGGAATTCTAGGTTCAGACATAGGAGCATGTACAACAAAATCCTGTATATTTTGAACCTTAGCGGCAAGATTATTCAGGCTGGAAGCCAAACTCTGGACGTCCATGATAAACAGCTGGGATCAGAGCCATTCAAAGATTAAGAGGAGGAGGAAGTAGCCAGGCTGCAATAAGGCTAGGCAGCAAACTCTGAGGGAAAGAGAAAAAAAAAAAAACTTCCTCAGACTACTTATCCTCCTACTTCAGCCAATACAATTAACACTTTGTGGGCCGGTTATACTGTCATGATCCCAATGGCAGGGGATCACTAAAGGACAAGCACAGATACAAACAAGCTCTAGGGCGATGGAACCTGAGCTGACCGCGACCCTGAACCTAACACACAAATAAAAGTAGCCGGGGAACGTGCCTACGATGATCCTAGACGTCTCGCTCCAGCCGAAGATCTAACTTCCCCTATTAGAAGAAACACAGACCTCTCTTGCCTCCAGAGAAATCCCCCACAGAAATAGCAGCCCCCCACATATAATGACGGTGAAATGAGAGGAAAGCACATACTAAGTATGAAAACAGTTTCAGCAAAATGAGGCCCGCTAAAGCTAGATAGCAGAGGATACAAAAGTGAACTGCGCGGTCAGCGAAAAACCCTTCAAAAAACCATCCTGAAATTACTTAAACTCATGTGCCAACTCATGGTACATGAGGAGCAATTTCAGCCCACTAGAGCAACCAGCAGCAAAGAATCACATATCTGCAGGCTGGACTAAAAAACCAAACAAAGCAAAACACCAAAACAGGAAAATCCAAACTTAGCTTGACCAGAAGGTTCTAGGAGCAGGGAGCAGAGGTAACAAGACACACTGGATACATTGATAACCGGCGAGGAAATGCCAGCAAAGCCAGGTTAAATAGGAAACTCCCATATCCTGATGGAACAGGTGGAACCCAGAGACCCAGGAAAGACAAGTCACCCAGTACCATCAGTAACCACCAGAGGGAGCCCAAAAACAGAACTCACAACAGTACCCCCCCCTTGAGGAGGGGTCACCGAACCCTCACGAGAACCACCAGGGCGACCAGGATGAGCCCTATGAAAAGCGCGAACCAAATCATCAGCATGAACATCCGAGGCAACCACCCAAGAATTATCCTCCTGACCATAACCCTTCCACTTGACCAAATACTGGAGTTTCCGTCTGGAAACACGAGAATCCAAGATCTTCTCCACAACATACTCCAATTCTCCCTCCACCAGCACTGGAGCAGGAGGCTCAAGCGAAGGAACAACAGGTACCTCATACTTCCGCAACAACGACCGATGGAACACATTATGAATAGCAAACGATGCCGGGAGATCCAAACGAAACGACACAGGGTTAAGAATCTCCAAGATCCTATAGGGACCGATGAACCGAGGCTTGAACTTAGGAGAAGAGACCTTCATAGGAACAAAACGAGAAGACAACCACACCAAGTCCCCAACAAGAAGTCGAGGACCCACGCGGCGACGGCGATTAGCAAACTGCTGAGCCTTCTCCTGGGACAACTTCAAATTGTCCACCACATGACTCCAAATCCGATGCAACCTATCCACCACCATGTCCACTCCAGGACAATCAGAAGGTTCCACCTGACCAGAGGAAAAACGAGGATGAAACCCCGAATTACAAAAGAAAGGAGAAACCAAGGTAGCAGAACTAGCCCGATTATTAAGGGCAAACTCGGCCAGCGGCAAAAAGGTAACCCAGTCATCCTGATCAGCAGAAACAAAACACCTTAAATAAGTTTTGAAGGTCTGATTAGTTCGTTCAGTCTGGCCATTCGTCTGAGGATGGAATGCAGACGAAAAGGACAAATCAATGCCCATCTTAGCACAGAACGTCCGCCAAAATCTAGACACAAACTGGGATCCCCTGTCAGAAACGATGTTCTCAGGAATCCCATGCAAACGAACCACATTCTGAAAAAACAGAGGGACCAACTCAGAGGAGGAAGGTAACTTAGGCAAGGGTACCAGATGAACCATTTTAGAAAAGCGATCACACACAACCCAGATGACGGACATTTTTTGAGAGACAGGGAGATCCGAAATAAAGTCCATGGAAATGTGCGTCCAAGGCCTCTTCGGGATAGGCAAAGGTGACAACAATCCACTGGCCCGAGAACAGCAAGGCTTAGCCCAAGCACAAACCTCACAAGACTGCACAAAAGAACGCACATCCCTCGACAAGGAAGGCCACCAAAAAGACCTGGCCACCAAGTCTCTAGTACCAAATATTCCAGGATGACCTGCCAACGCAGAAGAATGGACCTCGGAGATGACTCTACTGGTCCAATTATCCGGAACAAACAGTCTCTCAGGCGGACAACGATCAGGTTTACCCGCCTGAAACTCCTGCAAAGCACGTCGCAAGTCTGGGGAGACAGCAGACAAAATCACCCCATCCCTAAGGATACCAGAGGGCTCAGAATTTCCAAGGGAGTCAGGCACAAAACTCCTAGAAAAAGCATCCGCCTTCACATTCTTTGAACCTGGCAGGTATGAAACCACAAAATTGAAACGAGAGAAAAACAGTGACCAACAAGCCTGTCTAGGATTCAGACGCCTGGCAGACTCAAGGTAAATCAAATTTTTGTGATCAGTCAAGACCACCACACGATGTCTAGCACCCTCTAGCCAATGACGCCACTCCTCAAATGCCCACTTCATGGCCAAAAGTTCCCGATTACCAACATCATAATTCCGCTCAGCCGGCGAAAACTTTCTAGAAAAAAACGCGCATGGCTTCATCACTGAGCCATCGGAGCTTCTCTGTGACAAAACCGCCCCCGCTCCAATCTCGGAAGCATCAACCTCAACCTGAAAAGGGAGCGAAACATCTGGCTGATGCAACACAGGAGCAGAAGAAAACCGGCGCTTAAGTTCCTGAAAGGCCTCCACAGCCGCAGGAGACCAATTAGCAACATCAGCACCCTTCTTAGTCAAATCCGTCAAAGGCTTAACAACACTAGAAAAATTAGTTATAAAACGACGATAGAAATTAGCAAAGCCCAAGAACTTCTGTAGACTCTTAAGAGATGTAGGCTGCGTCCAGTCACAAATAGCCTGAACCTTGACGGGATCCATCTCAATAGTAGAAGGGGAAAAAATATACCCCAAGAAAGAAATCTTCTGGACTCCTAAGAGACACTTTGAGCCTTTTACAAACAAGGAATTGGCCCGCAGGACCTGAAACACCTTCCTGACCTGCTGAACATGAGACTCCCAGTCATCAGAAAAAACCAAAATATCATCCAAATACACAATCATAAATTTATCCAGATATTCACGGAAAATATCGTGCATAAAGGACTGGAAGACTGAAGGAGCATTAGAAAGTCCGAAAGGCATTACCAAATACTCAAAATGGCCCTCAGGCGTATTAAATGCGGTTTTCCACTCATCACCTTGCTTTATTCGTATAAGATTATACGCACCCCGAAGATCAATCTTAGTGAACCATTTAGCCCCCTTAATGCGAGCAAACAAATCAGTCAACAATGGCAAAGGATACTGATATTTTACGGTAATCTTATTCAAAAGACGATAATCTATACAAGGCCTCAAGGAACCATCTTTTTTGGCCACGAAAAAAAAACCTGCTCCCAAAGGGGACAAAGATGGACGGATATGTCCCTTTTCCAAGGACTCCTTAACATAATCCCGCATAGCAGTATGCTCTGGCACTGACAGATTGAACAAACGACCCTTAGGAAATTTACTGCCTGGAATTAAATCTATAGCACAATCGCAATCCCTGTGAGGAGGAAGCGAACTGAGCTTAGGCTCCTCAAAAACATCCCGATAGTCAGACAAAAACACAGGAATCTCAGAAGGAGTAGATGAAGCGATAGAAATCGGAGGTGCATCATCATGAACCCCCTGACAACCCCAGCTTAACACAGACATCGATTTCCAGTCAAAGACTGGATTATGAGTTTGTAACCATGGCAGACCAAGCACTAGGACATCATGCAAATTATACAGTACCAGGAAGCGAATCACCTCCTGATGAACAGGAGTCATACGCATGGTCACTTGTGTCCAGTACTGAGGTTTATTCATAGCCAAAGGTGTAGAGTCAATTCCCTTCAAAGGAATAGGGACTTCCAGAGGCTCCAGACTAAACCCACAGCGATTGGCAAATGACCAATCCATAAGACTCAGGGCAGCGCCTGAATCCACATAGGCATCGACGGAAATGGATGATAATGAACAAATCAGAGTCACAGACAGAATGAACTTAGACTGTAAAGTACTAATGGCAACAGACTTATCAACCTTTTTTGTGCGTTTAGAGCATGCTGATATAACATGAGCTGAATCACCACAATAAAAGCACAACCTTTTTTTCCGCCTATAATTTTGCCGTTCACTTCTGGACTGAATTCTATCACATTGCATTATCTCAGGTGACGGTTCAGACGACACCGCCAAATGATGCACAGGTTTGCGCTCCCGTAAACGCCAATCAATCTGAATAGCCATAGTCATAGACTCATTCAGACCAGTAGGCGCAGGGAACCCCACCATAACATCTTTAATGGCCTCAGAAAGGCCATCTCTGAACTTTGCAGCCAGGGCGCACTCATTCCACTGAGTAAGCACCGACCACTTCCGAAATTTTTGACAATAAATTTCTGCTTCATCTTGCCCCTGAGAGAGGGCCAACAAAGCTTTTTCAGCCTGAATCTCTTGGTTAGGTTCCTCATAGAGCAAACCCAATGCCAGAAAAAACGCATCTACATTAAGCAACGCAGGGTCCCCTGGTGCCAATGCAAATGCCCAATCCTGAGGGTCACCCCGCAGGAAAGCTATAATAATCTTGACTTGCTGAGCAGGGTCTCCAGAGGAGCGAGATTTCAAAGAAAGAAACAACTTGCAATTGTTCCTAAAATTCAGAAAACGAGATCTATCTCCAGAAAAAAACTCTGGGTCAGGAATTCTAGGTTCAGACATAGGAGCATGTACAACAAAATCCTGTATATTTTGAACCTTAGCGGCAAGATTATTCAGGCTGGAAGCCAAACTCTGGACGTCCATGATAAACAGCTGGGATCAGAGCCATTCAAAGATTAAGAGGAGGAGGAAGTAGCCAGGCTGCAATAAGGCTAGGCAGCAAACTCTGAGGGAAAGAGAAAAAAAAAAAAAACTTCCTCAGACTACTTATCCTCCTACTTCAGCCAATACAATTAACACTTTGTGGGCCGGTTATACTGTCATGATCCCAATGGCAGGGGATCACTAAAGGACAAGCACAGATACAAACAAGCTCTAGGGCGATGGAACCTGAGCTGACCGCGACCCTGAACCTAACACACAAATAAAAGTAGCCGGGGAACGTGCCTACGATGATCCTAGACGTCTCGCTCCAGCCGAAGATCTAACTTCCCCTATTAGAAGAAACACAGACCTCTCTTGCCTCCAGAGAAATCCCCCACAGAAATAGCAGCCCCCCACATATAATGACGGTGAAATGAGAGGAAAGCACATACGCAGTATGAAAACAGTTTCAGCAAAATGAGGCCCGCTAAAGCTAGATAGCAGAGGATACAAAAGTGAACTGCGTGGTCAGCGAAAAACCCTTCAAAAAACCATCCTGAAATTACTTGAACTCATGTGCCAACTCATGGTACATGAGGAGCAATTTCAGCCCACTAGAGCAACCAGCAGCAAAGAATCACATATCTGCAGGCTGGACTAAAAAACCAAACAAAGCAAAACACCAAAACAGGAAAATCCAAACTTAGCTTGACCAGAAGGTTCTAGGAGCAGGGAGCAGAGGTAACAAGACACACTGGATACATTGATAACCGGCGAGGAAATGCCAGCAAAGCCAGGTTAAATAGGAAACTCCCATATCCTGATGGAACAGGTGGAACCCAGAGACCCAGGAAAGACAAGTCACCCAGTACCATCAGTAACCACCAGAGGGAGCCCAAAAACAGAACTCACAACACGGTCCCCCACTGGTACACTTGAACACAACCGGCGCCATTTTGTAGAAGCAAATTTTTTTAACACAATATTAACCCCTTAACGACTGCCGATACAACTTTTAACAGTGGCAGTTAAGGGGCCTTATTCCTCCTGCACCTCATGCTCCTTCTTTTTACACAGCCTCCTCCAGCAGCACCTCACACTCCTCTTCCATACACAATTGGAATCACTTGATCGCAAGAGAAATTGCACTAATTGCAATAAAGCATATCGTATACACAGTCTACTGTTTTGCAGCACCACACTTTTCTCATTTAGACCTCGTTCACACGTTGTTTGGTCAGTATTTTTACCTCAGTATTTGTAAGTCACCACTTCTGTATTTTTCTTCCACTCGTGGTTTTGGCTTATAAATACTGAGGAAAAATACTGACCAAATATTGAATGTGTGAATGTGGCCATATACATAGCCTCCACCTGCAGCACCTCACTCTTCTGTATACACAGCCTCATACTGCAGCAGCACCTCACTTCTCTCATTTTCCCATCATGCCTCTCATTTTCCCCCTCACATCTCTCATTTCCCTCCTCACATCTCTCATTTTCCTCTCACTCCTCTCATTTGCCCCCTCACACCTCTCATTTTCCCCCTCACTCTTCTCATTTTCCCCCCTCACAGCTGTCATTTTGACCTCACTCCTGTCATTTTCCGATCACTCCACTATTTTCCCCTCACTCCTCTCATTTTCCACTCACACCTCTTCATTTTCACCCCACACCTCTCATTTTCACTTCACACCTCTCATTTTCCCCTCACTCCACTATTTTCCCCTCATTCCATTATTTCCCCCTCACTCCTCTCATTTTCCCCTCACTCCTCTCATTTTCCCCTCACACGTGCACAGGAACTTCCTGTTATGAGCACAGCGGTGTAATCCATGAGGCTCCTCCCTTTCCCTTGACGTCAGGCCTCACAGGAGCAGCTCTATTCTAGACACGACAGAGCTAGATGTAGCCTGTGCTTGCCGCGCACTGATACTCTGAAGGCGGCGGCCCTGATTGTAGCTCGCAGCGGCTGGGACGTTGCAGCCAGTGAGTTTTGCAGGACGGCTTTCGAGGTGAATGTGTCTCCGCCTGTGTGCGCTAACAAGGTAGGCCGTGTGGGCGGGGCTTTGCGTGTGGAGTGAGTGTGGCTATGCGGAGTGGATGGGGCTATGTGGAATAGGCATTTCTTGATACATACACACAAAGGCCGCCGTCACACATGCGAGTTTTACGGACGTAAGAGCGCAGAATCTACGTCCGTAAAACTCGCAAAAAATACGGCACAATTATTCTCTATGCCCCTGCTCCTATTTGCCGTATTTTACTGATCAGTATTATACGGCTTTCTACGGCCGTACAAAATCGCAGCATGCTGCGTTTGTCACCGTACTGCGCAAGAAATACGCCAATGAAAGTCTATGGAAGCGTGAAAAATACGGATTTCACACGGACAAGCAGTGTGACTTGCGAGAAATACGCAGCGCTGTTAGAGAGAAAAGCCGGTAATTCAGTGCGGTGTACAGTAAAATCACACTGACAGCTTACAGTAGAATAGGTAGAATAAATGTGTACACATAGAATAGGTATATATATATATATATATATGTCAGTGAGACACATATATGTATATATATTAATATTTATTCCAGCGCTAGACAGCTTGAAAGCCGGTAATTCAATTACCGGCTTTTTCCTTCTCCTTCCTAAAACCCGACATGATTTGAGACATGGTTTACATACAGTAAACCATGTCTTCTCTCCATTTTTTTTGCAGATTCCACACTACTAATGTCAGTAGTGTGTATCTGCAAAATTTGGCCGTTCTAGCTCTTAAAATAAAGGGTTAAATGGCGGAAAAAATTGGCGTGGGCTCCCGCGCAATTTTCTCCGCCAGAGTAGTAAAGCCAGTGACTGAGGGCAGATATTAATAGCCTGGAGAGGGTCCACGGTTATTGGCCCCCCCCCTGGCTAAAAATATCTGCCCCCAGCCACCCCAGAAAAGGCACATCTGGAAGATGCGCCTATTCTGGCACTTGGCCACTCTCTTCCCATTCCCGTGTAGCGGTGGGATATGGGGTAATGAAGGGTTAATGCCACCTTGCTATTGTAAGGTGACATTAAGCCTAATTAATAATGGAGAGGCGTCAATTATGACACCTATCCATTATTAATCCAATACTAGTAAAGGGTTAAATAAAACACAAACACATTTTTTAAAATTATTTTAATGAAATAAAAACAATGGTTGTTGCAGTATTTTATTCAACGCCCAATCCAGTCACTGAAGACCCTCGTTCTGTGAGTAAAAAAACATAATAAACCAACAATATACTTACCCTCCGCAGATCTGTAACGTCCAACGATGTAAATCCTTCTGAAGGGGTTAAAACATTTTGCAGCAAGGAGCTGTGCTAATGCAGGCTGCTCCTCGCTGCAAAACCCCAGGGAATGAGGCTAAAAATAGATCAATGATCTATATTTAGCTTCATTTGCGGTGAGGCGCCCTCTGCTGGCTGTTCATAGATCGTGGGAAATTACCTAGAAAGCCAGGGAGCTGTATGTAAACCATGTCTCAAATCATGTCGGGTTTTAGGAAGGAGAAGGAAAAAGCCGGTAATTGAATTACCGGCTTTCAAGCTGTCTAGCGCTGGAATAAATATTAATATATATACATATATGTGTCTCACTGACATATATATATATATATACCTATTCTATGTGTACACATTTATTCTACCTATTCTACTGTAAGCTGTCAGTGTGATTTTACTGTACACCGCACTGAATTACCGGCTTTTCTCTCTAATATATGTGTCTACTGACATTATATATATATATATATATATATATATATATATATATATATATATATGACAGTATATATATATTTTCTTTTCTTTTTGGGACACATGGATCACTTCTATAGCGGTATGTTGGTTTTGCTAGCCTGCGAGAAAACCACGCAGTACGGATGCCATACGGATTACATACGGAGGATGCCATGCGCAAAAAACGCTGACACACCCTGCCTACGGAGGAGCTATGGACCACTTTTTTCGGGACTTTTCAGCGTATTACGGCCGTAATATACGGACCGTATTGTTTTACGCTGTGTGTGACGCCGGCCAAACACATACATACACTCAGATTTATATATATAGATATATCTATATGCATTTTATGCAATACATTATATTATTACACTATATTTGAATGTTGTTGCATTCTCATATAACATTTCTCTGCTTTAATAAAAAAAAATATTCACACAAATTCTTTATCTAATACATTTTTAAGGCCCTAGCATTTAGGAGATGGCCTCATTAGAACAGCTGTATAATTTTTGGTCCACTGTACAGATTGAATTCCGGACTCACGCCTTTATTATGAGTATTATTATCTCCTCCGTCTGTTTATTTCAACACATAAGAAAGCGCAGTTTGCAGTTTGCCAAAAATAGCCATCAACAATGAAGACTTCGCTCTGTGCTGCTGACCCTTCAGCACCCACTACACTACCCAGAATGCACCGAGCAAGCCTTTTCCAGGCATCTCCAGCTCCTAAAGGGCAGTCTTACCTGCCTTTAACAAGTCTGCTGTGTGGCAAAATATCAAGCTAATCAACCATAATCATAAAAAATAGATTTCACCATTAAGTTCTCCGCTCAATGTTTACCGTGTAATCCAGTTATTTATAGACAGGTAGCACACAATGAAATGCGCATTGCATTTCCCTCTATTGCGGGAGTATCGTTTATATATAAAATTACTACCAGGACTCAGATTTATTATGACATTTAAAAAAAAAAATTCTATAAGGAAAAAAAAACCTAATAAAATGTGTTTACTTAAAGAAGCTTCCTAATAAAAAACAATATCATTATATGCACCATCATGTCACATTATAAGAATCAGTGGAGACTTTCTGCCATCGGACTGAGGAGCCAATTATTCCTATTGTCACCTAAATCAGGCCATCATTACTCTTTAGGCTTCCATTGTATAAAATAAGTAGCTATGAAAAAAAAATCATATACTGCTCAGCCAGGACAAATGGAAAATTGGAAGTGACTGTCGGAAATGCAAGACCTCAGCTTCTGCGGCTTAGGATAGGATGGAGAATTACTGTTTAGCGGCAAGTACTTGTGGACCATTATAAATAAGGGAAGGGATTTTACCCGTTTTGGGCATTTTGGAACATAGAGTATGTATTTTTCTGAGCCAAAAAAATTCAGTATAGAACAGAAAAACAGGTGCTTCTCACAAAATTTGAATATCATCAAAAAGTTCATTTATTTCAGTTATTCAATACAAAAAGTGAATCTCATATATCATATAGAGTCATTACAGAGTAATCTATTTCAAGTGTTTATTTTTGTTAATGTTGATGATTATGGCTTACATTTGTTAGTTGTTGCTTTTATTTAATTAAACTGCTCAGTTTGCTATGTTCATTGCTTCATTTATTTCAGACCCCCCCCCCCCCCCCCCCCGGATGGCTTGTAGACTGATTTTAGTTTTTTTTTCCTGTGAGAGTGTCTCTCCCAGTAATATAGGGTGGATGTGAGCTCTGTGTTTATCCAGGATTTTGATATCTTCATTAGCTCATATTTCAGCACAACTTCTATCCTGTACTTGTTCCCTCTTCATGTGTTTCCCCCATATCTTTAGTATATATTTTCTCCCCTCCTTGAGACTCTATATGCTTTCTCACCTCTCAACACTCTAGAGATCTGTGTACCAATCCTACCCTGCTGCTATCTCTAAGACAGGGTTATCGCGTCTATAATATGTGAACCGCCCGTTGAAAAATAAAATAAAAATTGGTGTGAAAATGCACATAGCGTTTATGCTAAATAAACACAACTTTTAGCCAAATAGCTACATGTACCGATGCAGAAAGAGTTCATATATCACTTTTAGTTTAATGCGTAGGCTGGCCACTACAATACAAAGGTAATGGGTGACCAAGCTAAGCAGAGAAAGTACAAAACAATTACATGACAGAGAAATAATGTTCGCTTTATCCTTGCTTCATCTATAGTTGGTAGTATACACATCAGATCTTTGTGTGTTCTTGCTGCTGTGTGAGACAGGAAGCGCTGGCAGGAAGCAGGACGGATCCATTCCCTGCAGCTCCGCTCCACTGCCATTTTCTTCTGCAGGCAGTGGAGCTGCAGGGATTGCTCCCTGCCCGCCGCACATGAGGGCATTTTGGCCAGGGGCCCCCCGAAGCCTCGGGGCCGGATAAACTGGCCAGATTGCGGTCAATATTAGCAGCCCTGCCGGCAGGGCCGGTTTTAGGCAAAGTAGGGCCCTAGGCAAAGTTTGAAATGGGGCCCCAAATGCTAACATATTGCACATCACACTGAAGCATTTCGGTTGTATTTACATGCGATGAGTTCAGGCCCCTAAATGAGTGTGATCAACAATACTGAAGTCGTTCAACGCTTGTTTACCGGCCTCTTTACACCAACTGAGAAAGAGTGATGGGACAGAATGATCACTAATAGATCACTAACAGATCACCATACAGTATCATGTTATCAGCAGCACATCTAGAGTTTACACCGGCGATGTGCTGCTGAGAACAATGATTTTTGTTCAGGCATAAACAATCCAATCACTCGAAGAATATGCAGCATTTTGCTTGTTTAGTATAATACACCCCATAGTCCTCCATATATTATGATATGCACCACAGTCCTCAATATTGTAAAATGCACACCCCATAGTCCTCCATATAATATAATATGCCCCATAGTCCTCCATATAGTATAATACATTCCTCAGTCCTCCGTATAGTATTATACACTTCCCATAGTCCTCCACATAGTATAATGCACTCCTCATAGTCCTCCATATATTAAAATACACTGCTCAGCCCTCCACATAGTATAATACATGTTGTGAATTCTGTGGCTGAATTCACTCCTGTGGTCACAAGTGGTATTGCAGCCTCTGGGCTTCCTCCCTCAGGTGTTTTGGTGAGCTCGTTGGCTGCCTTGCTATTTAACTCCACCTGAGTCTGTCTTCCTTGCTCCTTGTCAATGTTCCAGTGTTGGATCTGAGCTACTGCATCTTTCCTGTGGCCTGCTGCTCTGCTAGTTAAGTGTTACTTTGTTTTTGTTCCCGTTTTTTCTGTCCAGCTGTGCTATTCTCTTTTGCTGGAAGCTCTGAGACGCAAAGGGTGCACCGCCGTGCCGTTAGTTCGGCACGGTGGGTCTTTTTGCCCCCCTTTGCGTGGTTTTGCTTTAGGGTTTTTTGTAGACTGCATAGTTCTCTTTGCTATCCTCGCTCTGTCTAGAATATCGGGCCTCACTTTGCTGAATCTATTTCATTCCTACGTTTGTCTTTTCATCTTGCTAACAGTCATTATATGTGGGGGGCTGCCTATTCCTTTGGGGTATTTCTCTGAGGCAAGTCAGGCTTGTATTTCTATCTTCAGGCTAGTCAGCTCCTCAGGCAGTGCCGAGTTGCATAGGTAGTGTTAGGCGCAATCCACTGCTGCTTTTAGTTGTGTGAGGATAGGTTCAGGTATTGCAGTCTGCAGAGATTCCACGTCTCAGAGCTTGTTCTATTGTTTTTGGGTTATTGCCATATCACTGTATGTGCGCTGATTACTGCACACTGTGTTGCCTGATAGCACAGCATAACAGTACAAGGAGCCATACCAATGATTCTCAATAGAGGGAAAAAAGAAGTCCTGACATCATTTTTTTTTTTTTTCCTCAGCTCTGTCTTCAGTTTTTTTTTTTTCCCCTAGACATTAGAGTGCTTCAGGACACAGCTGTGGACATGGATATTCAGGCTCTGTGCTCCTCAATGGATAATCTCGTTATAAATGTACAAAAGATTCAAGATACAATTGATCAGAAATCTATGCTAGAACCAAGAATTCCTATTCCTGATTTGTTTTTTGGTGACAGAACTAAGTTCCTGAGCTTCAAAAATAATTGTAAGCTATTTCTGGCCTTGAAACCTCATTCTTCTGGTAATCCTATTCAACAGGTTTTGATTATTATTTCTTTTTTGCGCGGCGACCCACAGGACTGGGCGTTTTCTCTTGCGCCAGGAGACCCTGCATTGAGTAATGTTGATGCGTTTTTCCAGGCGCTTGGATTGCTTTACGATGAGCCTAATTCAGTGGATCAGGCTGAGAAAAATTTGCTGGCTTTATGCCAGGGTCAGGATGATGTAGAAGTATATTGTCAGAAATTTAGGAAGTGGTCAGTACTCACTCTGTGGAATGAATCTGCACTGGCGGCTTGGTTCAGAAAGGGTCTCTCTGAAGCTCTTAAGGATGTCATGGTGGGATTTCCTATGCCTGCTGGTTTGAATGAGTCTATGTCCTTGGCCATTCAGATCGGTCGTCGCTTGCGCGAGCGTAAATCTGTGCACCATCTGGCGGTATTGTCTGAGAGTAAACCTGAGCCTATGCAGTGCGACAGGACTATGACTAAAGTTGAACGGCAAGAACACAGACGTCTGAACAGGCTGTGTTTCTACTGTGGTGATTCCACTCATGCTATTTCTAATTGTCCTAAGCGCACTAGGCGGTTCGATAGCTCTGCCGTCATTGGTACTGTACAGTCCAAATTCCTTCTGTCCATTACCTTGATATGCTCTTTGTCATCGTATTCTGTCATGGCGTTTGTGGATTCAGGCGCTGCCCTGAATCTGATGGATTTGGATTATGCTAAACGTTGTGGATTTTTCTTGGAGCCTTTGCGGTGTCCTATTCTGTTGAGAGGAATTGATGCTACACCTTTGGCCAAGAATAAGCCTCAGTACTGGGCCCAGCTGACCATGTGCATGGCTCCTGCACATCAGGAAGTTATTCGCTTTCTGGTACTGCATAATCTGCATGATGTGGTCGTGTTGGGGTTGCCATGGCTACAAACCCATAATCCAGTATTAGATTGGAACTCTATGTCGGTAACCAGCTGGGGTTGTCAGGGAGTACATGGTGATGTTCCATTTTTGTCTATTTCGTCATCCATTCCTTCTGACATCCCAGAGTTCTTGTCTGACTTTCAGGATGTATTTGAAGAGCCCAAGTCTGATGCCCTACCTCCGCATAGGAATTGTGATTGTGCTATCAATTTGATTCCTGGTAGTAAATTCCCTAAGGGTCGTTTCTTTAATTTGTCCGTGCCTGAACACACCGCTATGCGCAGTTATGTGAAAGAATCCCTGAAGAAGGGACATATTCGCCCATCGTCATCACCATTGGGAGCAGGGTTCTTTTTTGTAGCCAAAAAGGATGGTTCGCTAAGACCGTGTATTGATTACCGCCTTCTTAATAAGATCACTGTTAAGTTTCAGTATCCCTTGCCATTGATATCTGACTTGTTTGCTCGGATTAAGGGGGCTAGTTGGTTTACTAAGATTGATCTTCGTGGTGCGTATAATCTGGTGAGAATCAGGCAGGGAGATGAATGGAAAACGGCATTTAATACGCCCGAGGGTCATTTTGAGTATCTGGTGATGCCGTTCGGACTTGCCAATGCTCCATCTGTTTTTCAGTCTTTTATGCATGACATTTTCCGTGAGTATCTGGATAAATTCCTGATTGTTTACTTGGATGACATTTTGATCTTCTCTGATGATTGGGAGTCTCATGTGAAGCAAGTCAGAATGGTTTTCCAGGTACTGCGTGCTAATTCCTTGTTCGTGAAGGGATCAAAGTGTCTCTTCGGTGTGCAGAAAGTTTCATTTTTGGGGTTCATCTTTTCCCCTTCTACTATCGAGATGGATCCGGTTAAGGTCCAGGCCATCCAGGATTGGACTCAGCCGACATCTCTGAAAAGTCTGCAGAAATTCCTGGGCTTTGCTAATTTTTATCGTCGCTTCATCTGTAATTTTTCTAGCATTGCCAGACCATTGACCGATTTGACCAAGAAGGGTGCTGATTTGGTTAATTGGTCTTCTGCTGCTGTGGAAGCTTTTCAGGAGTTGAAGCGTCGTTTTTGCTGTGCCCCTGTGTTGTGTCAACCAGATGTTTCTCTTCCGTTCCAGGTCGAGGTTGATGCTTCTGAGATTGGAGCAGGGACGGTTTTGTCACAGAGAGGTTCTGGTTGCTCAGTGTTGAAACCATGTGCTTTCTTTTCCAGGAAATTTTCTGCTGCTGAGCGTAATTATGATGTGGGCAACCGAGAGTTGCTGGCCATGAAGTGGGCATTCGAGGAGTGGCGTCATTGGCTTGAGGGAGCTAAGCATCGCGTGGTGGTATTGACTGATCATAAGAATCTTACTTATCTCGAGTCTGCCAAGCGCTTGAATCCTAGACAGGCCCGTTGGTCGTTATTTTTTGCTCGTTTTGATTTTGTGATTTCGTACCTTCCGGGCTCTAAAAATGTGAAGGCGGATGCTCTGTCTAGGAGTTTTGTGCCCGACTCTCCGGGGTTATCTGAGCCGGCGAGTATCCTCAAGGAAGGAGTCATTGTGTCTGCCATCTCTCCTGATTTGCGGAGAGTGTTGCAGAAATTTCAGGCTAATAAACCTGATCGTTGTCCGGCCGAGAAACTGTTCGTCCCTGATAGGTGGACTAGTAAAGTTATCTCTGAACTTCATTGTTCGGTGCTGGCTGGTCATCCAGGAATCTTTGGTACCAGAGAGTTAGTGGCTAGATCCTTCTGGTGGCCATCTCTGTCACGGGATGTGCGTGCTTTTGTGCAGTCCTGTGGGATTTGTGCTAGGGCTAAGCCCTGCTGTTCACGTGCCAGTGGGTTGCTTTTGCCCTTGCCGGTCCCGAAGAGGCCTTGGACACATATTTCGATGGATTTCATTTCTGACCTTCCCGTTTCTCAAAAGATGTCGGTCATTTGGGTGGTCTGTGATCGCTTTTCTAAAATGGTCCATCTGGTGCCCTTGGTTAAATTGCCTTCCTCCTCTGATTTGGTGCCTTTGTTCTTCCAGCATGTGGTTCGTTTGCATGGCATTCCTGAGAATATTGTTTCTGACAGAGGTTCCCAGTTTGTCTCGAGGTTCTGGCGAGCCTTTTGTGGTAGGATGGGCATTGACCTATCTTTTTCCTCGGCCTTCCATTCTCAGACTAATGGCCAGACCGAACGAACCAATCAGACCTTGGAAACATATCTGAGATGTTTTGTTTCTGCTGACCAGGATGATTGGGTGTCATTTTTGCCGTTGGCTGAGTTCGCCCTTAATAATCGGGCCAGCTCGGCTACCTTGGTCTCTCCATTTTTCTGCAATTCTGGGTTCCATCCTCGTTTCTCTTCAGGACAGGTTGAGTCTTCGGACTGTCCTGGTGTGGATTCTGTGGTGGACAGGTTGCAGCAGATCTGGACTCAGGTAGTGGACAATTTGACCTTGTCCCAGGAGAAGGCTCAGCTTTTCGCTAATCGTAGACGCCGTGTGGGTTCCCGACTTCGTGTTGGGGATCTGGTTTGGTTATCTTCTCGTCATATTCCTATGAAGGTTTCCTCTCCTAAATTTAAACCTCGTTTTATTGGTCCGTATAGGATTTCTGAGATTCTCAATCCGGTGTCTTTTCGTCTGACCCTCCCAGACTCCTTATCCATACATAATGTATTCCATAGGTCGTTGTTGAGAAGATACGTGGCACCTATGGTTCCATCTGTGGAGCCTCCTGCCCCTGTTTTGGTGGAGGGGGAATTGGAGTATATTGTGGAGAAAATTTTGGATTCTCGTGTCTCTAGACGGAAACTCCAGTATCTGGTCAAATGGAAGGGTTATGCTCAGGAGGATAATTCCTGGGTTTTTGCCTCTGATGTCCATGCCCCAGATCTTGTTCGTGCCTTTCATGTGGCTCATCCTGGTCGGCCTGGGGGTTCTGGTGAGGGTTCGGTGACCCCTCCTCAAGGGGGGGGTACTGTTGTGAATTCTGTGGCTGAATTCACTCCTGTGGTCACAAGTGGTATTGCAGCCTCTGGGCTTCCTCCCTCAGGTGTTTTGGTGAGCTCGTTGGCTGCCTTGCTATTTAACTCCACCTGAGTCTGTCTTCCTTGCTCCTTGTCAATGTTCCAGTGTTGGATCTGAGCTACTGCATCTTTCCTGTGGCCTGCTGCTCTGCTAGTTAAGTGGTACTTTGTTTTTGTTCCCGTTTTTTCTGTCCAGCTGTGCTATTCTCTTTTGCTGGAAGCTCTGAGACGCAAAGGGTGCACCGCCGTGCCGTTAGTTCGGCACGGTGGGTCTTTTTGCCCCCCTTTGCGTGGTTTTGCTTTAGGGTTTTTTGTAGACTGCATAGTTCTCTTTGCTATCCTCGCTCTGTCTAGAATATCGGGCCTCACTTTGCTGAATCTATTTCATTCCTACGTTTTGTCTTTTCATCTTGCTAACAGTCATTATATGTGGGGGGCTGCCTATTCCTTTGGGGTATTTCTCTGAGGCAAGTCAGGCTTGTATTTCTATCTTCAGGCTAGTCAGCTCCTCAGGCAGTGCCGAGTTGCATAGGTAGTGTTAGGCGCAATCCACTGCTGCTTTTAGTTGTGTGAGGATAGGTTCAGGTATTGCAGTCTGCAGAGATTCCACGTCTCAGAGCTTGTTCTATTGTTTTTGGGTTATTGCCATATCACTGTATGTGCGCTGATTACTGCACACTGTGTTGCCTGATAGCACAGCATAACAAATACACTCCTCAAAGTGCTCCATATAGTATAATGCACCGCTATAGTCATCAATGTAGTACAATTCACTTCCCATAGTATAATGCACCACATAGTTCTTCATATAGTATATTGTATTCCCCATAGTCCTTGATACAGTATAATGCAGCCACCCATAGAGCATAATGCAACCAACCCTCAGAGTACAATGTAACCCCCCATAAAATATAATGCAGCCCCACTCATATAGTATAATGTAGACCCCTCATAGAGTATGATGCAATCACCCCTCATAGAATATAAATATAATACAGCCACCCATAGAATATAACGAAGCCCCGAACAGAATATAATACAGACCACCTCCCCATAGAATATAATGTAGCCCCATCAAAGAGTATGATGCAATCCTCCCTCATAAAATATAATACAGCCCCCCATAGAATATAAAGTAGCCCTTCATAGAATATAATACTGCCCACCTCTTCATAGTATATAATGCAGCCCCCCATAGTATATAACACAGCCTTCCCCATAGAATATAATGTAACCACCATAGTATATAACACAGCCTCCCCATAGAATATAATGTATAATGTACCAGTCATAGTATATAACACAGCCACATAGTATACAACACAGCCTCTCCCATAGAATATAATATACCCCCAATAGAATATAACACAGCCCGCATAGTATATTTCACAGCCACGTAGTATATAGCACAGCCACATAGTATATAGTACAGCCACGTAGTATATAACACAGCCACGTAGCATACAACACAGCCACATAGTATATAGCACAGCCATGTAGTATAAAACACAGCCACGTAGTATATAGCACAGCCCACATAGCATATAACACAGCCACGTAGTATATAGCACAGCCACGTAGTAAATAACACAGCCACATAGTATATAACACAGCCACATAGTATATAACACATCCCACATAGTATATAAAACAGCCATGTAGTATATAACAAAGCCCAAGTAACATATAGCACAGCCACGTATATAGGACTGCCCGCATCTTCCCCCCCACCCCCCGAAAATGGCCCCACAGTCCAGTACTCACTGTTATAGTAAAAAATAACACTCCTCTCCTCGTGCCCGCACTGCTCCCTGCTCCTGTCTCAGTGGCTGCACTGCCTAGCACAGTGAGTGCGCGATGACGTCATCGCACACCCGCAGTGTCAGAGACAGAGCATGGAATGATGGGAGAGGGAGCATCAGGTGACGCTCTCTCCTCCATTATTGCTTTGAACTGTACTGGCAGACGCCGGTATAGTTCAATGCGGCGGGGGAGTTGGCGCTGGTGGCAGGCGGGCCCCCCTTTCTCACAGGGGCCCCATAGTGTCTGCGTGATATTCCGCTAGCTGGGAGCCCCTGGGGGAGCGGGGATAATAGGCAGCTGCCTGCTCCTAACGCCGGCCCTGCCTGCAGGGCCCCCCTGAGTCTCCGGGCCCCAATGCAGTAGCACCGGTGGTATGTCCGCCCATGCTAGGGAGCTATGCAGGGTCTCGTAATGTACACTGCTCAAAAAAATAAAAGGAACACTGTTGTGAATTCTGTGGCAGAGCTCCCTCCTGTGGTCACAAGTGGTACTTCGGCTGGTTCTCTCTGTGAGCTTCCGTTGGTGGAGGAAAGTGGTACTGCGGCTTCTGAGTTTCCTTCCTCAGGTGATATGGTGAAGTCATTATGTGCTGCTCTATTTAACTCCACCTAGTGCTTTGATCCTGGCCTCCAGTCAATGTTCTAGTATTGGACCTGTTTCCTCCTGGATCGTTCCTGTGGCCTGCTGCTCTGCATAGCTAAGTTCCTCTTTGCTATTTGTTTGCTGTTTTTTTCTGTCCAGCTTGTCAATTTGTTTTTTTCTGCTTGCTGGAAGCTCTGGGACGCAGAGGGTGTACCTCCGTGCCGTTAGTTCTGTACGGAGGGTCTTTTTGCCCCCTTTGCGTGGTTTTTGTAGGGTTTTGTGTTGACCGCAAAGTTACCTTTCCTATCCTCGCTCTGTTCAGAAAGTTGGGCCTCACTTTGCTAAATCTATTTCATCTCTACGTTTGTCTTTTCATCTTAACTCACAGTCATTATATGTGGGGGCTTGTCATGATCCCAATGGCAGGGGATCACAAAAAGGACAAGCACAGATACAAACAAGCTCTAGGGCGATGGAACCTGAGCTGACCGCGACCCTGAACCTAACACACAAATAAAAGTAGCCAGGGAACGTGCCTACGATGATCCTAGACGTCTCGCTCCAGCCGAAGATCTAACTTCCCCTATCAGAAGAAACACAGACCTCTCTTGCCTCCAGAGAAATACCCCACAGCAAATAGCAGCCCCCCACATATAATGACGGTGAAATGAGAGGAAAGCACATACGTAGTATGAAAACAGTTTCAGCAAAATGAGGCCCGCTAAAGCTAGATAGCAGAGGATACAAAAGTGAACTGCGCGGTCAGCGAAAAACCCTTCAAAAAACCATCCTGAAATTACTTGAACTCATGTGCCAACTCATGGTACATGAAAAGCAATTTCAGCCCACTAGAGCAACCAGCAGCAGAGAATCACATATCTGCAGGCTGGACTAAAAACCAAATTAAGCAAAACACAAAACAGGAAAATCCAAACTTAGCTTGTCCAGAAGGTTCTAGGAGCAGGGAGCAGAGGTAACAAGACACACTGGATACATTGATAACCGGCGAGGAAATGCCAGCAAAGCCAGGTTAAATAGGAAACTCCCATATGCTGATGGAACAGGTGGAACCCAGAAACCCAGGAAAGACAAGTCACCCAGTACCATCAGTAACCACCAGAGGGAGCCCAAAAACAGAACTCACAACAGTACCCCCCCTTGAGGAGGGGTCACCGAACCCTCACGAGAACCACCAGGGCGACCAGGATGAGCCCTATGAAAAGCGCGAACCAAATCATCAGCATGAACATCCGAGGCAACCACCCAAGAATTATCCTCCTGACCATAACCCTTCCACTTGACCAAATACTGGAGTTTCCGTCTGGAAACACGAGAATCCAAGATCTTCTCCACAACATACTCCAATTCTCCCTCCACCAGCACTGGAGCAGGAGGCTCAAGAGAAGGAACAACAGGTACCTCATACTTCCGCAACAACGACCGATGAAACACATTATGAATAGCAAACGATGCCGGGAGATCCAAACGAAACGACACAGGGTTAAGAATTTCCAAGATCCTATAGGGACCGATGAACCGAGGCTTGAACTTAGGAGAAGAGACCTTCATAGGAACAAAACGAGAAGACAACCACACCAAGTCACCAACAAGAAGTCGAGGACCCACGCGGCGACGGCGATTAGCAAACTGCTGAGCCTTCTCCTGGGACAACTTCAAATTGTCCACCACATGACTCCAAATCCGATGCAACCTATCCACCACCATGTCCACTCCAGGACAATCAGAAGGTTCCACCTGACCAGAGGAAAAACGAGGATGAAACCCCGAATTACAAAAGAAAGGAGAAACCAAGGTAGCAGAACTAGCCCGATTATTAAGCGCAAACTCGGCCAGCGGCAAAAAGGTAACCCAGTCATCCTGATCAGCAGAAACAAAACACCTTAAATAAGTTTCCAAGGTCTGATTAGTTCGTTCAGTCTGGCCATTCGTCTGAGGATGGAATGCAGACGAAAAGGACAAATCAATGCCCATCTTAGCACAGAAAGTCCGCCAAAATCTAGACACAAACTGGGATCCCCTGTCAGAAACGATGTTCTCAGGAATCCCATGCAAACAAACCACATTCTGAAAAAACAGAGGGACCAACTCAGAGGAGGAAGGCAACTTAGGCAAGGGTACCAGATGAACCATTTTAGAAATGCGATCACACACAACCCAGATGACGGACATTTTTTGAGAGACAGGGAGATCCGAAATAAAGTCCATGGAAATGTGCGTCCAAGGCCTCTTCGGGATAGGCAAAGGTGACAACAATCCACTGGCCCGAGAACAGCAAGGCTTAGCCCGAGCACAAACCCCACAAGACTGCACAAAAGAACGCACATCCCTCGACAAGGAAGGCCACCAAAAAGACCTGGCCACCAAGTCTCTAGTACCAAATATTCCAGGATGACCTGCCAACGCAGAAGAATGGACCTCGGAGATGACTCTACTGGTCCAATTATCCGGAACAAACAGTCTCTCAGGCGGACAACGATCAGGTTTAGCCACCTGAAACTCCTGCAAAGCACGTCGCAAGTCTGGGGAGACAGCAGACAAAATCACCCCATCCCTAAGGATACCAGAGGGCTCAGAATTTCCAAGGGAGTCAGGCACAAAACTCCTAGAAAGAGCATCCGCCTTCACATTCTTTGAACCTGGCAGGTATGAAACCACAAAATTGAAATGAGAGAAAAACAGTGACCAACGAGCCTGTCTAGGATTCAGACGCCTGGCAGACTCAAGGTAAATCAAATTTTTGTGATCAGTCAAGACCACCACACGATGTCTAGCACCCTCTAGCCAATGACGCCACTCCTCAAATGCCCACTTCATGGCCAAAAGTTCCCGATTACCAACATCATAATTCCGCTCAGCCGGCGAAAACTTTCTAGAAAAAAACGCGCATGGCTTCATCACTGAGCCATCGGAGCTTCTCTGTGACAAAACCGCCCCCGCTCCAATCTCGGAAGCATCAACCTCAACCTGAAAAGGGAGCGAAACATCTGGCTGACGCAACACAGGAGCAGAAGAAAACCGGCGCTTAAGTTCCTGAAAGGCCTCCACAGCCGCAGGAGACCAATTAGCAACATCAGCACCCTTCTTAGTCAAATCCGTCAAAGGCTTAACAACACTAGAAAAATTAGTTATAAAACGACGATAGAAATTAGCAAAGCCCAAGAACTTCTGTAGACTCTTAAGAGATGTAGGCTGCGTCCAGTCACAAATATCCTGAACCTTGACGGGATCCATCTCAATAGTAGAAGGGGAAAAAATATACCCCAAGAAAGAAATCTTCTGGACTCCAAAGAGACACTTTGAGCCTTTTACAAACAAGGAATTGGCCCGCAGGACCTGAAACACCTTCCTGACCTGCTGAACATGAGACTCCCAGTCATCAGAAAAAACCAAAATATCATCCAAATACACAATCATAAATTTATCCAGATATTCACGGAAAATATCGTGCATAAAGGACTGGAAGACTGAAGGAGCATTAGAAAGTCCAAAAGGCATTACCAAATACTCAAAATGGCCCTCAGGCGTATTAAATGCGGTTTTCCACTCATCACCTTGCTTTATTCGTATAAGATTATACGCACCCCGAAGATCAATCTTAGTGAACCATTTAGCCCCCTTAATGCGAACAAACAAATCAGTCAACAATGGCAAAGGATACTGATATTTTACGGTAATCTTATTCAAAAGACGATAATCTATACAAGGCCTCAAGGAACCATCTTTCTTGGCCACGAAAAAAAAACCTGCTCCCAAAGGGGACAAAGATGGACGGATATGTCCCTTTTCCAAGGACTCCTTAACATAATCCCGCATAGCAGTATGCTCTGGCACTGACAGATTGAACAAACGACCTTTAGGAAATTTACTGCCCGGAATTAAATTTATAGCACAATCGCAATCCCTGTGAGGAGGAAGCGAACTGAGCTTAGACTCCTCAAAAACATCCCGATAGTCAGACAAAAACACAGGAATCTCAGAAGGAGTAGATGAAGCGATAGAAATCGGAGGTGCATCATCATGAACCCCCTGACAACCCCAGCTTAACACAGACACTGATTTCCAGTCAAGGACTGGATTATGAGTTTGTAACCATGGCAGACCAAGTACTAGAACATCATGCAAATTATACAGTACCAGGAAGCGAATCACCTCCTGATGAACGGGAGTCATACGCATGGTCACTTGTGTCCAGTACTGAGGTTTATTCATAGCCAAAGGTGTAGAGTCAATTCCCTTCAAAGGAATAGGGACTTCCAGAGGCTCCAGACTAAACCCACAGCGATTGGCAAATGACCAATCCATAAGACTCAGGGCAGCGCCTGAATCCACATAGGCATCGACGGAAATGGATGATAATGAACAAATCAGAGTCACAGACAGAATGAACTTAGACTGTAAAGTACTAATGGCAACAGACTTATCAACCTTTTTTGTGCGTTTAGAGCATGCTGATATAACATGAGCTGAATCACCACAATAAAAGCACAACCCTTTTTTCCGCCTATACTTTTGCCGTTCACTTCTGGACTGAATTCTATCACATTGCATTATCTCAGGTGACGGTTCAGACGACACCGCCAAATGATGCACAGGTTTGCGCTCCCGTAAATGCCGATCAATCTGAACAGCCATAGTCATAGACTCATTCAGACCAGCAGGCGCAGGGAACCCCACCATAACATCTTTAATGGCCTCAGAAAGGCCATCTCTAAACTTTGCAGCCAGAGCGCACTCATTCCACTGAGTAAGCACCGACCACTTCCGAAATTTTTGACAATAAATTTCTGCTTCATCTTGCCCCTGAGAGAGGGCCAACAAAGCTTTCTCAGCCTGAATCTCTTGGTTAGGTTCCTCATAGAGCAAACCCAATGCCAGAAAAAACGCATATGCATTAAGCAACGCAGGGTCCCCTGGTGCCAATGCAAATGCCCAATCCTGAGGGTCACCCCGCAGGAAAGATATAATTATCTTGACTTGCTGAGCAGGGTCTCCAGAGGAGCGAGATTTCAAAGAAAGAAACAACTTGCAATTGTTCCTAAAATTCAGAAAACGAGATCTATCTCCAGAAAAAAACTCTGGGACAGGAATTCTAGGTTCAGACATAGGAGCATGTACAACAAAATCCTGTATATTTTGAACCTTAGTGGCAAGATTATTCAGGCTGGAAGCCAAACTCTGGACGTCCATGATAAACAGCTGAGATCAGAGCCATTCAAAGATTAAGAGGAGGAGGAAGTAGCCAGGCTGCAATAAGGCTAGGCAGCAAACTCTGAGGGGAAAAAAAAAAAAAAAAAAAAAAAACTTCCTCAGACTACTTATCCTCCTACTTCAGCCAATACAATTAACACTTTGTGGGCCGGTTATACTGTCATGATCCCAATGGCAGGGGATCACAAAAAGGACAAGCACAGATACAAACAAGCTCTAGGGCGATGGAACCTGAGCTGACCGCGACCCTGAACCTAACACACAAATAAAAGTAGCCAGGGAACGTGCCTACGATGATCCTAGACGTCTCGCTCCAGCCGAAGATCTAACTTCCCCTATCAGAAGAAACACAGACCTCTCTTACCTCCAGAGAAATACCCCACAGCAAATAGCAGCCCCCCACATATAATGACGGTGAAATGAGAGGAAAGCACATACGTAGTATGAAAACAGTTTCAGCAAAATGAGGCCCGCTAAAGCTAGATAGCAGAGGATACAAAAGTGAACTGCGCGGTCAGCGAAAAACCCTTCAAAAAACCATCCTGAAATTACTTGAACTCATGTGCCAACTGATGGTACATGAAAAGCAATTTCAGCCCACTAGAGCAACCAGCAGCAGAGAATCACATATCTGCAGGCTGGACTAAAAACCAAATTAAGCAAAACACAAAACAGGAAAATCCAAACTTAGCTTGTCCAGAAGGTTCTAGGAGCAGGGAGCAGAGGTAACAAGACACACTGGATACATTGATAACCGGCGAGGAAATGCCAGCAAAGCCAGGTTAAATAGGAAACTCCCATATGCTGATGGAACAGGTGGAACCCAGAAACCCAGGAAAGACAAGTCACCCAGTACCATCAGTAACCACCAGAGGGAGCCCAAAAACAGAACTCACAACAGGGGCTGCCTTTTCCTTTGGGTTATTGCCAGGTCACTGTATGTGCGCTGACCTCTATGTCCATTGTGGTACTGAATTACCTTTCATAACAGTACTGGAGGCCCAAAGTACTAATGAATCCCAATAGAGGGAAAAAAGAAGTTCTGAGACCATTTTTTTTTCTTTGCACTGTGTTTTGCCTTTTTTTCCCCTAGACATTTGGGTGGTTCAGGACACAGGTGTAGCAATGGACATTAAAGGTCTGTCTTCATGTGTGGATCAGCTCACGGCAAGAGTACAAAGTATTCAAGACTTTGTGGTTCAGAATTCTATGTTAGAACCGAGAATTCCTATTCCTGATTTGTTTTTTGGAGATAGAACTAAATTTCTGAGTTTCAAAAATAATTGTAAATTATTTCTGGCTTTGAAACCTCGCTCCTCTGGTGACCCAGTTCAACAAGTTAGGATCGTTATTTCTTTTTTGCGTGGCGACCCTCAGGACTGGGCATTTTCTCTTGCGTCAGGAGATCCTACATTAAGTAATATCGATGCATTTTTCCTGGCGCTCGGATTGCTGTACGATGAGCCTAATTCTGTGGATCAGGCAGAGAAGAATTTGCTGGCTCTGTGTCAGGGTCAGGATGAAATAGAGGTATATTGTCAGAAATTTAGAAAGTGGTCCGTACTCACTCAGTGGAATGAAGGTGCGCTCGCAGCTATTTTCAGAAAAGGTCTCTCTGAAGCCCTTAAGGATGTCATGGTGGGATTTCCTATGCCTGCTGGTCTGAATGAGTCTATGTCTTTGGCCATTCAGATTGGTCGACGCTTGCGCGAGCGTAAATCTGTGCACCATTTGGCGGTATTTGTTGTGAGTTCTGTTTTTGGGCTCCCTCTGGTGGTTACTGATGGTACTGGGTGACTTGTCTTTCCTGGGTCTCTGGGTTCCACCTGTTCCATCAGGATATGGGAGTTTCCTATTTAACCTGGCTTTGCTGGCATTTCCTCGCCGGTTATCAATGTATCCAGTGTGTCTTGTTACCTCTGCTCCCTGCTCCTAGAACCTTCTGGTCAAGCTAAGTTTGGATTTTCCTGTTTTGGTGTTTTGCTTTATTTGGTTTTTAGTCCAGCCTGCAGATATTTGTTTCTTTGCTGCTGGTTGCTCTAGTGGGCTGAAATTGCTCCTCATGTACCATGAGTTGGCACATGAGTTCAAGTAATTTCAGGATGGTTTTTTGAAGGGTTTTTCGCTGACCGCGCAGATCACTTTTGTATCCTCTACTATCTAGCTTTAGCGGGCCTCATTTTGCTGAAACTGTTTTCATACTGCGTATGTGCTTTCCTCTCATTTCACCGTCATTATATGTGGGGGGCTGCTATTTCTGTGGGGTGTTTCTCTGGAGGCAAGAGAGGTCTGTGTTTCTTCTAATAGGGGAAGTTAGATCTTTGGCTGGAGCGAGACGTCTAGGATCATCGTAGGCACGTTCCCCGGCTACTTTTATTTGTGTGTTAGGTTCAGGGTCGCGGTCAGCTCAGGTTCCATCGCCCTAGAGCTTGTTTGTATCTGTGCTTGTCCTTTAGTGATCCCCTGCCATTGGGATCATGACAGGTATTACCTGAGCTTAAACCTGAGCCTATGCAGTGCGATAGGACTTTAACCAGAGTTGAACGGCAAGAACACAGACGTCTGAATGGGCTGTGTTTCTACTGTGGTGATTCCACTCATGCTATCTCTGATTGTCCTAAGCGCACTAAGCAGTTCGCTAGGTCTGCCACCATTGGTACGGTACAGTCAAAATTTCTTCTGTCTGTTACCTTGATCTGCTCTTTGTCATCATATTCTGTCATGGCATTTGTGGACTCAGGCGCTGCTCTGAATTTGATGGACTTGGAGTATGCTAGGCGTTGTGGGTTTTTCTTGGAGCCCTTGCAGTGTCCTATTCCATTGAGAGGAATTGATGCTACGCCTTTGGCCAAGAATAAGCCTCAGTACTGGACCCAGCTGACCATGTGCATGGCTCCTGCACATCAGGAGGTTATTCGCTTTCTGGTGTTGCATAATCTGCATGATGTTGTCGTGTTGGGGCTGCCATGGATACAAGTCCATAATCCAGTATTAGATTGGAAATCCATGTCTGTGTCCAGCTGGGGTTGTCAGGGGGTACATGGTGATGTCCCATTTCTGACTATTTCGTCATCCACCCCTTCTGAGGTTCCTGAGTTCTTGTCTGATTACCGGGATTTATTTGATGAGCCCAAGTCTGATACCCTACCTCCGCATAGGGATTGTGATTGTGCTATCGATTTGATTCCTGGTAGTAAATTCCCAAAAGGTCGACTGTTTAATTTATCTGTGCCTGAGCACGCCGCTATGCGGAGTTATGTGAAGGAGTCTTTGGAGAAGAGGCCTTGGACACATATCTCTATGGATTTTATTTCAGATCTTCCCGTCTCTCAAAAGATGTCAGTCATTTGGGTGGTCTGTGATCGCTTCTCTAAGATGGTCCATTTGGTACCCTTGTCTAAATTGCCTTCCTCCTCTGATTTGGTGCCATTGTTTTTCCAGCATGTGGTTCGTTTACATGGCATTCCAGAGAATATCGTTTCTGACAGAGGTTCCCAGTTTGTTTCGAGGTTTTGGCGAGCCTTTTGTGGTAGGATGGGCATTGACTTGTCTTTTTCCTCGGCTTTCCATCCTCAGACTAATGGCCAGACCGAACGAACCAATCAGACCTTGGAAACATATCTGAGATGCTTTGTTTCTGCTGATCAGGATGACTGGGTGTCCTTTTTGCCTTTGGCTGAGTTCGCCCTTAATAATCGGGCCAGCTCGGCTACCTTGGTTTCACCGTTTTTCTGCAACTCTGGGTTCCATCCTCGTTTCTCTTCAGGGCAGGTTGAGTCTTCAGACTGTCCTGGTGTGGATACTGTGGTGGACAGGTTGCAGCAGATTTGGACTCATGTAGTGGACAATTTGACTTTGTCCCAGGAGAAGGCTCAATGTTTCGCTAATCGCAGACGCTGTGTGGGTCCCCGACTCCGGGTTGGGGACTTGGTTTGGTTATCTTCTCGTCATATTCCTATGAAGGTTTCCTCTCCTAAGTTTAAACCTCGTTTTATTGGTCCATATAGGATTTCTGAGGTTCTTAATCCTGTGTCTTTTCGTCTGACCCTTCCAGATTCTTTTTCCATACATAACGTATTCCATAGGTCATTGTTGCGGAGATACGTGGCACCTTTGGTTCCATCTGTTGATCCTCCTGCCCCGGTTTTGGAGGAGGGGGAGTTGGAGTATATTGTGGAGAAGATTTTGGATTCTCGTGTTTCAAGGCGGAAACTCCAGTATCTGGTTAAGTGGAAGGGTTATGCTCAGGAAGATAATTCCTGGGTCTTTGCCTCTGATGTCCATGCTCCCGATCTTGTTCGTGCCTTTCATATGGCTCATCCTGGTCGTCCTGGGAGCTCTGGTGAGGGTTCGGTGACCCCTCCTCAAGGGGGGGTACTGTTGTGAATTCTGTGGCAGAGCTCCCTCCTGTGGTCACAAGTGGTACTTCGGCTGGTTCTCTCTGTGAGCTTCCGTTGGTGGAGGAAAGTGGTACTGCGGCTTCTGAGTTTCCTTCCTCAGGTGATATGGTGAAGTCGTTAGGTGCTGCTCTATTTAACTCCACCTAGTGCTTTGATCCTGGCCTCCAGTCAATGTTCTAGTATTGGACCTGTTTCCTCCTGGATCGTTCCTGTGGCCTGCTGCTCTGCATAGCTAAGTTCCTCTTTGCTATTTGTTTGCTGTTTTTTTCTGTCCAGCTTGTCAATTTGTTTTTTTCTGCTTGCTGGAAGCTCTGGGACGCAGAGGGTGTACCTCTGTGCCGTTAGTTCGGTACAGAGGGTCTTTTTGCCCCCTTTGCGTGGTTTTTGTAGGGTTTTGTGTTGACCGCAAAGTTACCTTTCCTATCCTCGCTCTGTTCAGAAAGTGGGGCCTCACTTTGCTAAATCTATTTCATCTCTACGTTTGTCTTTTCATCTTAACTCACAGTCATTATATGTGGGGGCTGCCTTTTCCTTTGCGGTATTTCTCTGAGGCAAGGTAGGCTTATTTTCTATCTTCAGGCTAGCTAGTTTCTCAGGCCGTGCCGAGTTGCATAGGGAGCGTTAGGCGCAATCCACGGCTGCCTTTAGTGTGGTTGGAGAGGATTAGGGATTGCGGTCAACAGAGTTCCCACGTCTCAGAGCTCGTTCTTGTTTTTTGGGTTATTGCCAGGTCACTGTATGTGCGCTGACCTCTATGTCCATTGTGGTACTGAATTACCTTTCATAACAGAACACGTAAGCAATAGAATATAACTCCAAGTAGATCAAACTGTCCACTTAGGAAGCAACACTATTTGACAATCAATTTCACATGCTGTTGTGCAAATGGAATAGACAACAGATGGAAATTATTGGCAATTATCAAGACACGTGGTTCTGCAGGTGGGAACCACAGACCACATCTCAGTACCAATGCTTTTTTGGCTGATGTTTTGGCCACTTTTGAATGTTGCTTGTGCTTTCACACTCGGGGTAGCATGAGACGGACTCTACAACCCACACAAGTGGCTCAGGTAGTGCAGCTCATTGAGGATGGCACATCAATGTAAGCTGTGGCAAGAAGGTTTGCTGTGTCTGTCATCGTAGTGTCCAGAGGCTGGAGGCGCTACCAGGAGACAGACTAGTACACCAGGAGACAGGCCAGTACACCAGGAGACATGGAGAGGGCTGTGGGAGGGCAACAACCCAGCAGCAAGACCGCTACCTCTGCCTTTGTGCAAGGAGGAACAGGAGGAGCACTGCCAGAGCCCTGCAAAATGACCTCCAGCAGGCCACAAATGTGCATGTGTCTGCACAAATGGTTAGAAACCGACTCCATGAGGATGGTCTGAGTAATAGACGTCCACAGATGGGGGTTGTACTCACAGCCCAACACCGTGCAGGATGCTTGGCATTTGGCACATAACACCAGGATTGGCAAATTCGCCACTGGCTCCCTGTGCTCTTCACAGACGAAAGCAGGTTCACATTGAGCACATGGAGAGTGATCTGCTGCCTGCAACATCCTTCAGCATGATCGGTTTGGTAGTGGGTCAGTAATGGTGTGGGGTGGCATTTCTTTGGAGAGCCGCACAGCCCTCCATGTGCTTTCCAGAGGTAGCCTGACTGCCATTAGGTACCGAGATGAGATCCTCAGACCCCTTGTGAGAACATGTGCTGGTGCGGCTGGCCCTGGGTTCTTCCTAATGCAAAAAATGTGGAAATGTATGGACGGCAATACCTTTCTCTAGAGATAAAAGCTGATATGAGGCTGGACTTGAAGACATCAACAGTTTTTTGCGCCAGATCCATTGGAAAAATAGTCATAATAAGAAAATTGTTTTAGATCTCCTTCATGCACAGTCTTTGCTTTTTGTGGCTGGTTTTGTTGTTTTTTGCCTATTGTAACAATTTCTTTATGGGGGCAAGGGAGCATTTTTATTGGTTACACACTTGATATTCATTTTTCAAAATTTATTTTATTTCTACACAGACTTCTGTGGGGAAAAAATGATTCAAAAGGGAACCTGTCACCAAGTTGTTGCCAGTTAATATGAGAGCAGCATAATGTAGAGGCCATTTTCTCCTGCAGGCAGTGGAGCTGCAGGGACTGCTCCCTGCCAGCCGCACATGAGGGCATTCTGGCCAGGGGCCCCCCAAAGCCTCGGGGCCAGATAAACTGGCCAGATTATGGTCAATATTAGCCCATTGTCCCAGGGGATGGGCGGGGGAGGGGGATCCGCTGTCACATACTCCCCTGCTCCTGGCACGGTCCCTGCATCTCCAATGGTCTCTGGGTGCCGGCAACTCTTCCTGTGTTCAGCGGTCACGTGGTACCGCTCATTAAAGTAATGAATATGACTCCACTCCCATAGGGGTGGAGCCGCTTATTCATTACTTTAATGAGAGGGTACGATGTGACCGCTGAACATAGGAAGAAGCTGCCAGCGCCTGGAGACCATCTGTCAGTGAGAAGCAGAGACCGCGCCGGGAGCAGGTGAGTATAGCGGGGGAGGGTGAGAATTGCGCAATATTCATCTTTCCCCGGTCCACCGCTGTGCGCCGCTTCGTCTTCCGCATCCTACAGCTGTCACGTTCAGGTCAGAGGGCGCGATGACGTGTTTAGTGCACGCCGCCCTCTGCTTGAACAGTCAGAGAGAGGGAAGGCAGAGCAGAGCAGCAGTGGAGCGGGAACAGGTGAATATCGCAAGTGCCGGGGCGAGGTGAGTATGTGATTTTTTTTTTTAATCGCAGCAACAGCATATGGGGCATATTACTCTATGGAGCATCTTATGAGGCCATCAAACTTTACACAGCATTTTATGGGGCATATTCTATTGAGCATTTTATGGGGCCATCAACCATTATACAGCATTGTATGGGGCATATTCTATGGGGCATCTTATAGAGGCCATCAGCTTTTATACAGCATTGTATGGGGCCATCATTAACCTTTATGCCTCATTGTATGGGGCACATTTTCTATGAAGCATCTTATGGGGCCATAACCAACCTTTATCCAGCATTGTATGGGTCAAATGTTTCTATGGAGCATCTTATGGGGCCATTATTAACCTTTGTGCAGCATTATATGGGGCATATTTTAATATGGAGTATCTTACGGGGCCCATCATAAACTTTATGGAGCATTAAATGGGGTATATTTTATTATGTATTCAACCATTATTGATTATTTGATTATTGTACTTGTTTTTATTATGTATACCCCTCCTCACATGTAAAGCGCCATGGAATAAATGGCGCTATAACAATAAATAATAATAATAATAATAATAATAATAATTATGGAGCATCTTATGGGACCCATCATGAACTTTAAGGAGCATTATATGGGGCGTATTTGGTATGGAGCGTCTTATGGGGCCCATCATGAACCGTATGGAGCATTATATGGGGCTCCTGATTCAATATGGATATTCAAAAACACTTAACCTACTAATGTCTCAATTAATTTTACTTTTATTGGTATCTATTTTTATTTTTGAAATTTACCAGTAGCTTCTACATTTCCCACCCTAGACTTAAACTCGAGTTATTAAGTTTTCCCAGTTTTTTATGGCAAAATTAGGGGTCTCGGCTTATACTCGGGTCAGCATATACTCGAGTATATACGGTAAATTCAGTCTATGCAGCAATATAAAATGTATACATATAAAGTAAAATACTGCAACAACATAAAATGGCAATTAAACAGATCTGTAATAAAAACAAAAAATAAATATAAAAACAACTTGGTCCATTATGTGAATTGCTGTGAACTGTAACAATATATTATTAATGCATAAATGCAGAGCACTATTATATAATGGATTGTTTAAAGGTATGCAATTTTAATAGTCTCTAATCTATTTTTTCTTGGAAATGGATTTTACATTAGCCGTTCTTTTACTATACAATTTCTATGATTTATGTGGTATTTTTATTATGGTAAGTATGCTGTGGAAACTGAATGTTGAAAGCTTGAATTATCCTTGTTAATCTTTGCCACCTTGGAGCAAGCATAATAGATATTCTAATCGCTTTTACTTTTATTCCTTTGACTACTTTTGCATTCGGCTAAATTAAAAGGCTGTCATTATATGAGCTCTGCTATAGCAATAATCAATAAAAGAAGCTTCTCTTCTATCACTCTCTATTGGAGTCATTTTACCATAAACGGCAGGGACGGGGAGTATTACAATAGTTTTGGATTCATGTTTTGATGCCACTTTACATAAAGAGTCATTTATCACCTGTTATCTACAATTAGTAGGCAGCCAATTTGTGCTTAAATTATTATTTTAATAGATGCAACCAATTTACCAAAAGCCAATTAGTGCAGTTTTACAATTTTTGCTAATGATTCACTAAATGTTGGCACCTGGAAGTCAAAAATAGGCGGTAAAGACATCATCCCCTGTTTGTAACTGAGACGCACTTATAGAAATTGGCTAAGTGCCTCGTCATTCAAGAACTAAAGTCACAACTGGAAATATATAAAAAACTGAAAGAGGGGCGAAATAATCGACTTGCGTTATGGCGCCATCATATACAGTAGGACAGGGTGATTCAAAATGGATGGTGCAAAATTATAGTCTCGGAATTCATAATCCGAGAGCATAACCAAAATTTATTAAGATGAAACTCAAGTTTGATCCATACCCTGCCAATGTTCAAAGTATTTTCCATTGGTGACCACTGTAGATGTCTAGGTGATGGTCCTATTTTGTCCAGACGCGTGCCAACATGTCCTCATATACGGACTCCACTTTTTCAGTAATGTGTTATCTCTGCTCGTTCAGATCCTGTGGCTGAAGGACACAGATACACTGAGTCTAGGGATGAGCGGACCCATGGAACCACATTGAAAACATTGAGGACCCCAAATTTTCAGCTAGAAAATTCTCTTTCTCTCTTTTGCTCTCTTCTCCAAGACGTCTTCCAGAACTTCGAATATTCCGTGTTCAGTGTTCGGCACTTAGCACTGAACGCTTACTGCCCGGTACGAACGCCAAAGTTTGAAGTTCAAGCTCACTCATCTCTAACGCATGCCTTATGGTAGCCTCACAGAAAAAGGCACACGGTGTTAGATCTGGAGATTATGGAGGCCAACACAACATTGGGACATGGCCTAGAACAATGCATCACTGAAACAGTAACATCCATATCTGAGGATATGCTAGCACACATCTGGACAAAACTGGACCACCACCTAGACATCTGTCATGTCATCAATGGAAAATACTTTGAACAGTTATAGTGTATGGATAAAGCATGTTAATGTGTCTATTCATGTTAGTACCTTTGTGCTACGTTCGCTCAGTTATGACTACCGAGTCTATAATTTCACACCATTCTTTTTTAATATCCCTGTATAACACTACCATAGATTTAAAGGAGTTGTCCAATACTCAGACAACCCCCTTCTCAATTAATATGTTGAGAAGTGTTTGTCTGAATATTGGACAGCCCCTTTAAATTTGACATGTAAAACTAATCTACTATATAATTGTTAAAGGGTCACTTCCATCTTTCTTTCTGTCTTTCTGTCTGTCTGTTTGTCATGGAAATCCCGCGTCGTTGAGTGGTGGCTGCCGCCAGGCCGCGACCAATCAGCGACGGGCACAGTCTGGCCGAGGAATTCGCCCCTTTCCTACTCTCTGTCAGTGCCACCTCCAGTCAGCGCTCACACAGGGTTAATGGCTGCGTTACACCACGTTATGCCGTGGGTAACGCAGTCCGTTAACGATGCTATTAACCCTGTGAGACCAACTTTTTACTATTGATGCTGCCTATGCAGCATCAATAGTAAAAAGATCTAATGTTAAAAATAAGAAAAAAAAATCTATATATATAATTGCCTACGGGGTTTTTCCGTCTGTCTGTCTGTCTGTCTGTCTTTCTGTCTGTCTGTCTTTCTGTCTGTCTGTCTGTCCTGGAAATCCCGGCTCTCTGATTGGTCGAGGCCGCCAGGCCTTGACCAATCAGAGACCGGCACAGCATCGACGTAAGAATTCCCGCGTCTCTGATTGGTCGAGGCCGCCAGGCCTCGACCAATCAGCAACGGGCACAGCGACGATGATGTCATAAAGGACGTAGACATCCCGCGTCTCTGATTGGTCGAGGCCACCAGGCCTCGACCAATCAGCAACGGGCACAGCGACGATGATGTCATAAAGGACATAGACATCTCACGTTTCTGATTCAGCGACGGGCACAGTATCGACGTAGATGTCATAATGGTTGCCATGGCGACGATGATGTCATAAAGGTTGCCTCAACCAATCAGCGACAGGCACAGTCTGCCGCGAATTCTGGAATCATCATTGTCCATATACTACGGGGACATGCATATTCTAGAATACCCGATGCGTTAGAATCGGGCCACAATCTAGTCATTATATACTCACCCTCCGGCGCCTTTCCCGCTTCTCGCGACGCTCCGGCCCATGCATTGCGGTTTTGCGAGACCGCTAAGTCATCTGGGCAATTTCGCAATGCATCGCTGGGAACAGAAGCTGGCGGCCGCATCGTGCACATAGGGACAGCTTCGCTGGACGCTGGAGGGTGAGTATATAACTATTTTTTATTTTCATTCTTTTTTTAACAGGGATATGGTGCCCACAGTGCTGTATAGTACTTGGGCTGTGTTATATACTGCGAGGCTGCTATATACTACGTGGGCAGTGTTATATACTGTGTGGCCTGTGTTATATACTGCGTGGGCAGTGTTATATACTACGTGGGCAATTTCATATACTACGTGGGCAGTATTAAATACTATGTGGGCTGTGTTATATACTACGTGGGCAGTGTCATATACTACGTGGACTGTGCTATATACTATGTGGGCTGTGTTATATACTATGTGGGCAGTGTTATATACTATGTGGGCAGTGTTATATACTACGTGGGCAGTGTTATATATTGCGTGGGCTTTGTTATATATTATGTGCCTGTGTTATATACTACATGGGCTGTGTTATATACTATGTGGGCTGTGTTATACAGTATATTACGTGGGCTGTGCTATATATTACGTGGGCTGTGTTATATACTATGCGGCTGTGCTATATACTACGTGGGCAGCGTTATATACTAAGTGGCTGCTATATACTAAGTGGCTGCTATATACTACGTGGCTATGCTATATATTACGTGGCTGTGCTATATACTACGTGGCTGTCTGTGTTACGTGAGCTGTGTTATATACTGCGTGGGCTGTGTTATATAGTACGTGGCTGTGCTGTATACTACGTGGCTCCTATATACTACATGGCTGTGTTATATACTACGTGGCTGCTATATATTACGTGGGCTGTGTTATATACTACGTGGCTGTGTTATATACTACGTGGCTGCTATATACTACGTGGCTGTGCTATATACTATGTGGCTGTGCTATATACTACGTGGCTGTGCTATATACTATGTGGCTGTGCTATATACTACGTGGCTGTGCTATATACTATGTGGGCTGTGTTATATACTACGTGGCTGTGCTATATACTACGTAGATGTGTTATATACTACATGGCTGTGCTATATACTATGTGGGCTGTGTTATATACTACGTGGCTGCTATATACTACGTGGCTCCTATATACTATGTGGCTGTCTGTGCTACGTGGGCTGTGCTATATACTATGTGGCTGCTATATACATACATACATATTCTAGACTACCCGATGCGTTAGAATCGGGCCACCATCTAGTATGTCATAAAAGTGTTTTGGAGCTACTGTTACGGTATAGGTGGGTCTACTTACAGTAAAGGGAAAACTGTGAAGGATTTAAAGGGTACTTGTCAAGTTGAGTAATGCAATTAACCTGTAGAAACAAGGTTAATCTGCAGGTTAATGTAGATAGGATCTGGTACTGAGAGTGCGGCACCCAGGAGAAAATGATTTTTACTCTTCCCTGGAGCTGCCGGCTTTTTTACATAAAGGTAAACCGGCATGGCTACAGTTACCACACACAATACTGAGATTGGTGACTTACACACCTGGCATTTTGACTGACAGCAAGCTCTGCACTGATGCACTGCCAAGCCGGCTGCCAGTCAAAGTGTCGAGGTGTGCTTACAGTAGCTGCCTCGGCACACCTGTATTACTGAGAGTCAGGAACTCACAGGAGGAATTTGGATATGTCATAAATTTACGAAACTGGAATATTGGAGTATCTTCTGCGTCCCTAACAAACAGACAATTCACGCATGTGTTCAGGCTGTCTAACAACCACAAATCATACAGCCGCAGGAACTCGAACATAATATACATGCACGCCCAAGATGCTCGTGTAACACCCAAATGTGCTCAGATAAGATGATAACCAAGCATGTTAGCTCATCACTAATGGGCACCTTTAGTGGGCTTTTCAGAGGCTAACTTAAATTTGACCAACCTTCTGAATGTACCATATTAAAAATCTAAAGCTAGAACCCAAGCACAGATTAAAGAGGAGAAATACCAGACAAGAGATCAGTATAATAAAATTAATTTTTATTTTTACATATGACAATAAGGCAAATCACAATAAAAAAAAGTTAAAACCGTAATGTGCACACAACAGGGTACATAGAAAAAATAATATTTAAGTTATATAATAAATAAGAGCCCTCAAGGTAATTTAGTATAAAATCATACAAATCTGATAAAAAAGCAAGTGTAAGTGTATAAAGTGTCCAAATAAATAAATATATAAGTACATATGTACTCAATGTGCAAAAATTACAATAAAGTGTCAAAGTGAATGAATATGAATATAGAGGCACATCAGTACTCAATATGCAAAAAATGCAATGTGAATACAAAATCCAATGAAAGCAATCTAATATATAAGTCTGGAATAGGTGTTAAGCAAAGACTGCCAATGAAAATGTACCAGAATATATACCATAGTATACAAAATACCTCGAGGGGTTAGAGTCCCGTGTGTGCAAACGCACCCCGACGCGCGTTTCGGTTTTACTTTATCGCTTATCTCAGCAATATGAAAATATGTCTTAACTGAAGACATATTTTACCTATGAATTGAGAGTAAAAGATCAGTCCATGGAGAGAAATATGTCGATTTCTCTGATAAGATATATTACAAAGTTCCTTATTTTCATGTGTTTATTAAATAAAAACTAAAACGAAGTTAACTCTTTACATGTTTGGACAATTTGATCATGAAATTATAACACTTATTGAGATCAACACAGCCTGGCAATGGGCAATGAGAATATTAAAAATCTTCTTGCATTCCCCAAGAATTATAATTTTTAATAGTCAGCCCTGATTATTGCCCATTTTTTCCTCAATTATTCCCTGATTTTTTACAACTATCAAACAGAGGGGGAAATAAGTTTTGTACAACATAATGATCCAATGATTATCAGTGGGGTCGCGTTGTGACCTGTGTGGCTGTTGGATATTGAGTTGGAGGGTCACAAGTTGCATGTAATTTTGCCAGTTAGATAGTACCTATTGTTTTATCTTTTAGTCATTATCTAGTTCCTTCCTAACATTTGTGGCAGATCAGTGGAAGTCTGGATTCCAAGACTCTCAAAGATTGCTCAAAAATCGTTCCGAAACGTGCTGCTCAGCAGGCAGAGGTGCTGATCTACTGCATGAGTTTATGCACAGGGAGATGTAAGGGTTCAATAGAAAGTCTATTACCTAGAGAGCAAAGTTGTGCATTGGCTCTTAGAATTCTGCACACACCATACATCTCCCTATGTTTGCACTCATGCAGGAACTCGGCACTTCTGCCTGCTGAGCAGCACGTTGCGGAACAATTTTTGAGCAACCAGGTTGGTTTCCTGACTCGTTCACTGAACAATCTCCTGCAGAAATTCTGAAGGGACTAAATGTTAAATCATAAAATGATAGGTATCTTTTAAGACTGCGGCTAGACAGTAACGTGTCTCGCGTGCCATGAAGATTGTGATATTGCATATGGCATCAAATCCAATTTTAGGCCATAGACTTGCGTTGTGAACTGCAACCCACCACAACTGCAATTCAATCAAAGCAAAAAATACAACTCTAGTGGATTTTGAAGAGCAGGTCTCCAGTCACACATGACTTTACTCCAATAGAGTAAGTTACATGCTACCTGTCTGCAGTTTGACTGTTGTTTTAGTGCAACAGCAAGTTGCATAAATGTCTTTAGTTGTGCTTGTTTCCTGGAAGAAAAAACGTTTATTCTAAAAAAAAACAAAAAACGTATTCGTTATCCATGGAATAAGGGATGACCTGCTGATCACTGAGGTTCTGGGCAACAGGGAACTTCAGCGATCCCAAGATGGGGACTTTGGGTCCCCATTGTTAATGGAGTGGAGGTGCGCATGCTCGGCACCTGCTCCGTTTATTCTAT